>NW_012267416.1:1756261-1862780 GCF_000151885.1 Dipodomys ordii
ATCTCATGGACCTTCCTGCCCAGGCTGGCTTTGAATATGATTCTCAGATCTCAGCCTCCAGAGTAGTTAGGATTATGGGCATGAGCCACCAGTGCCCATCTATGCCTATCATTTTCTTTTTTCTTTTTCTTAATATGTATTTTTATTGTAAAGATACTGTAGAGAGGGGTTACAGTTACATGAGCAAGGTAATGAGTCCATTTCCTATTGAACATCGTTACACCCTCCTTTATTTTTCCCCTACCATTCCTTTCCTCCCCAATTTCTCCTCCTACCCTGTGAAGTTATAAAGTTTACAACATAGTGTCTTGTACATCTCATTGTTACAATGGGTCATCCTGAATCCTTATTTAAGAATTTTATTACTTTCCTTCCCCTCTCCAAATTAGAAAAAAAGTATATATAAGATTCAGAGCTGGGTACTGGTGGCTCATGCCTGTAATCCTAGCTACTCAGGAGGCTGAGATCTGAGGATTGAGGTTCAAAGCCAGCCGGAGCAGGAAAGTCCGTGAAACTCTTATCTCCAATAAACCACCAGAAAACCAGAAGTGGCACTGTAGCTCAAGTGGTAGAGTACTCGCCTTGAGCTGATAGAGCTGAGGGACAGCACCCAGGCCCAGAGTTCAAGCCCCATGACCGACCAAAAAAAAAAAAAGATTCAGGACAGCAGAATCAAATACAGTGAAAACAGGGATTATACCATAGGGGATGAACATACAAAGAAACAAAAAAAAAATCACATAGTACATCATAAGTACATTAAAAAGAACAATAACAAAGATAAAACCTCTTGTACCTATCATTTTTGTGTGTGTGTGTGTGTGTGTGCGCGTGTGTGTGCGTGTGTGCTCGTGTGCTGGTCCTGGTGCTTGAACTCAGGGCCTGGTACTATATCAGCGTTTGGGGCCCAAAGCGAGCACACTACTACTTGAACCACATCTCTACTTCCAGCTTTTTCTGCTGGCTAATTGCAAAGAAGAGTCTCATGGACTCTTTTGTCTGAGCTGTCTTTGAACCACAGTTCTCAGATCTCAGCCTCATGAGTAGTTAGGATTACAGGCATGCGCCACTAACATCTGGAAATGCCTATATATGTCAAACAGCTTCAGTGAAATAACAGTTTCCTGAAGAATGTAAACTCACTCTTGAAGAAATGAGAAACCTGAATCGTTATTATTATGTGATGACTATGGTGGCATTCCAGAACAACTTGAATAATGGCTGGAGCATCAAGAGGTGGGACTTTGAGGAAGAAAGTCAATGTGGCCCAGCACAGAAGGATGGGGCCTTGGTGATGCCGAATTTGGATTGAGAACCAGAAAAGCCTCATGTGTTAATAAATATTCTTGCTCAGAAGAGTCTTTTCAACTCTCCTGGTTGATGGAGACCTGAGCAAAAACTGGCAAAGATGGAACATATATTCCCAAAAGAGATATATTCAAGCCTTTTATACTTGTGAAATTGTCCCTGCAAATCACTCACTCATCTATCCAGCAAATATTTATTGATTCACCTATGTGTACTTACTGTGTGATATAGGCCCTGGGTAAGTAAGCAACAGTTAAAAAAAGCAAATTTCCATTCCTCCTGAAGCTTAGGTTCATTGAGGAGGGAAGAGTCATTAAAACAGATGCATTACTTTTATCTAATGATCCTAAGTGATCTAGGTGGGGGTAAAAGATGGGACTTGAACTCAGGGCATTGGCACTGTCTCTGAGCTTTTATGCTTATGGCTAGAACTCTACCACTTGAGCCACAGGTCTACTTCTAGCTTTGTTTTAATAGTTTATTGTATATAAGAGTCTCATGAACTGTCCTACTTGGGCTGGCTTTGAACTGTAATTTTTAGATCTCAGCCTTCTGAGTAGCTAGGATTACAGGCATGAGCACCAGAGCCCAGTTCGAAGGTCAGTGTATTAACAGGCAGTTGAACACATGCCATTTGTATTGTGAAAAATTGGAATGGCAGTGATTCTTTTCTGAGTTGCTTTTTTTCCCCCTGTGTGCATAGGTGTGTGGGTGTGTGATTTTCTCAAAGTAGGTACATTTTCCAAGTCTTGTAAAAATCGATGCTGTGTTCGCCATTAATAATACTATCTCCCATTTTTAAGGACTTCCATTTGTCAGGTTTTGTGCTGGGCACTATCTTACTGGTTTTGAATTTGTGTTTTTGTGAGATAATTTTGTTTCCTTTGTGCTCAACATTGTTTCTCTCTCTCTCTCTTTCTCTCTCTCTCTCTCCCTATCCCCCCCCCCTCTCTCTATTTATGTATTTATTTATTTTTGGTGCCAGCCTGGGGCTTAAATTTGGAGACTGAGCTCTGTCCTTGAGCATTTTCTTTTTCCCCTTAATGCTAACACTTTATCACTTGTGCCACAGCTCCACCTCTGGCTTCTTTTGAAGATAAACTAACTCATGGACTTTGCTGCCTGGGCTGGCTTCAACCATCTACAGATCTCAGCCTATGGAGTAGCTAAGATGATAGGTGGATGTGAGCCATTGGTCCCAGGTCCCTGACTCTATATTACAGACACATATACTGAACCTTGGGGAGGTTCAGCTCCTGGCTCCAGCTGGCATAGCAAGAAGACCAAAGATTTTAACATAAAATCAGACTCTCTGATGCATCCTGTCCAGAGTCTTAGAGACAAGAAAAGAGAAAGAGACATTTGTAATTCTGATTGTCTGTTCTTGAAGGAATTGTGAGTAGAATTTGCTAGGTAATTCTAGCAAACACCTGCAGTAGGCTTCTCCACTTACATTGCACTCAGCTTACTGAAAGTAATAGACACTTACCCAGGAGCGTTCGGTAAAATTGATTATAGAAATGAGTTTGATTTTAAGTGGCATTGATCTTAAAAGGGTTGGAGGAAAAAGAAAAGGATGACTGAGCCGAGATATGAATTCTCTTTCTTTATTAATATGATATTGGGCAGTATGGTGGGAAGACAACCACAACAGCTTAGTTTAGGAGCCCTGATGCATGGAATCCAACAAAACACCCTCCTGATTGTACATCTTCTCAACAGGTTTTTTCATTTCGATAAATATTACATGATCAGAGGCCTTATACCTTGTGCCTTTGGGTTCCTCCCATAAATCCACACCTTTTCAGGAGAAAGAAATCGATAGTCCCTCTCTCTTCTGACTCCCCAAACACTTGGTTCCTGACTGCTCAGTTAGTGTGGTAACAGGTTAGCCTGTTTGGTGTTTTGTTTTTTTTAATTTCCTTTGCTTATGAACCATAATGTACATAAAGAAGTAGGGTTTAAGGCCTTGTTTTACTAAAGTGTGCTTGAACTGTATGCATTTTATTCTTCAAGTATCTTCTCTCAAGAGATGATGATCGCCTTTTAAGACATTTTTGACAGCTGTGTGATATTTCCTCTTTAGTCGGGCATCCACAGGGTTTCTGGTTCTTGGCTCTGGAATCAGTGTGGCAAAGCATCCTGGAAGATATTTTATCACAGCTTATCTCACATTGTCCCTTTAAGTATTGTTAAAGACCATTTCCTCATCAGGAATGTTTGCCTGGCACTTGATGTCTACCTGGGACCTGAGATGTGGTTCTTACGTTGTTAGTTCAGTCCTGTATGGTGTTATTAACCAGAATTCCGCCTTCCAGCTGTCCACCTTTGCATGACATTTGAGTTCGTAGAAAGCATTACTTGTTATATCTTTAGGAGAAACAAGTATTTTATCTCCAGGGAGAATGAGGAGAAGAAACTGGTTGAACTTTTTTTTTTTTTTGTCAGTCCTTGGGCTTGAACTCAGGCAGCGGTGCTATCCTTGTTTTTGCTTAAGACTTGTAATCAACCATTTGAGCCATGGCTCTGGTTCTGGTGTTTTGGTGGTTTATCGGAGGTGTAAGAGTCTCACGACCTTCCTATCCAGGCTGGGTTCAAAACGTGATCCTTAGACCTCAGCCTCCTAAATAGCTAAGATTACAACCATGAGCCACTGGAGCCCAGCCAGACTTTTTTTTGGTAAACTATGTGTGGGGAAAGGTGAAGCATGGCTCAAGTGGTAGATTCCCAACCTAAGAGCAGAGAAACAACGAGAGCATGAGGCCCTGAATATCAACATACAAAACACACAAACATTGGTGGTGGTTTTTTTTTAAGAACTGCCTTAAAATGGGATATAGCCTCATCAAAGAGCTTCCTAAAACTTAAGTTCACACAGGTAGTAAAAGACAGGACAATCCAAGATCTTTTCACTACTGTTTGCATCTGATTGTCTGGTACCACCACTGAGATCCATAATTAATAACAGTACTGATAATGACTTTTTGTGTGTCTCTGCCTGTCTGTTGACAGTAGGAAAGAGCAGGCCTCTTTGACTCTCAACAAAGCTTTCCTTGCAAGGGAAGAGGCCTTCATAAAGATGTCAGCCTCATTCATCTTTCAGCTCCTCTGATTCCAGCCAATTGTGGTTTTGTGGGTTTTTTGTTGTTGTTGTTTTAATTTTGTTCATTTATGAGGGGAGAAGGTTGAGCGTATTGTTGTTTTCTTGTTGCCAGCGAGTGAGGGATGGTTGGTTTGAGTTGGTCTTTTTTTTGAGACAGGGTCTTGCTATGTAGCCCAGGCTGACTTCAAGACTGATTCTTGTCCTAAGTGCTTGGATTACAGGCATGTGCCACCACACCTGATCTTCTAACCAATTATGTTGAAGAGTAAGTGTTGTAAGTGTGTCATTTCCAGAGAGAATAGAAAAGGACTGAGAGGCTGAATTCCTTCTAAGGAAGGAGGCTGAAAATGTTGGCTGATGTGTCGGAAGTGCCATAAGTTTGAGTTGGTAGGGGTAAGGGGAAGATAGGGTGAGGGTTTGGGTTTTATTTTTTCCCCATTTTTCCTATGAAATTCAGCTCTTTTTGTTCTAGATCCTGGAGCGTTTTATAACTTCGTGCTTAAAATATAATTTTATTGTTTCTATTAAGGTGTTGTACAGAGGAGTTACCCTTTCATAAGGCAAGTTATGAGTACATTTCTTTGTGGATAGTGTTAGCCCTTCCTTTGCTTTATAACTTCTTTTTTACTCCAGGCCTAGGGCTTGAACTCAGGGCCTGAGCACGGACCTTGAACTTCCTTTGCTCAAGGCTAGCACTCTACCACTTGAGCCACAGCACCACTTCTGCCTTTTTCTGTTTATGTGGTACTGAGGAATCAAACCCAGTGTTTCATGCATGCTAGGCAAGAACTCTGCCACTAAGCCATATTCCCAGCCCTGCTTTACAACTTCTTAATAAGCATCTTGGTGGCTTAGTGGTCATTGGATATAGTCTTTGTGGGAATGTTATTTTATACATAAAAGGGAGAATTCTGAATCTTGAACTAAAAATCATTTGCTAGAAAACCATGTAGATATGGACACTGATATTTCTTTTTTTATTATTGTGAAAATACCGTATAGAGGGATTACAATTACATGGGCAAGGTAATGAGTACATTTCTTATCAAGCATTGTTGCCTCCTTCTTTGTTTCCCCTTTCCATCCCTTCCCATCTCCTCCCCACACCTACCTTCGCCCCTCCCCCCCACCAAAGTTGTAAAGTTTGTTTTTCAACATAACAACTTGTACTTCTCATTGTTGCAATGGGTCCACCTGTATCCCTATTTAAATGATTTGTTTTTTCCCTTCCCCTCCACAAATTATACCAACATCAAATACAGTGAAAGCAGGGGGTATACCGTAGGGGAGGGACATACAAAGCAACAAAGAAATAATCTTATAAATGTGTTAGAAACAATCACATGAAAGAAAAAAACATTTGAATACTTATCTTGGGGTTCATTTCACCTAACATCAACTTATCTAACCTTTTCTGCTTGACTCATACATATACTAGTTATTGCAAATAAGGGAAACCATGGGACCTATGTTTCTTTGGGCCTGGCTTACTTCACTTAATATAATTTTTTCCAAGTCTTTCCATTTCCTAACAAATGGGGCAATGTCATTCTTTCTGATGGAGGCATAGAATTCCATTGTGTATATATACCACCTTTTCTTGATCCATTCATCTACTGAGGGGCATCTGGGTTGGTTCCATATCTTAGCGATGGTAAATAATGCTGCAATAAACATAGTTGTGCTGGTAGCTTTAGTATGGTCTTGGTTGTGAACATTTGGGTAAATGCCCAAAAATGGGATTGCTAGGTCATAGGGGAGCTCTATGTGGAGTCTTTTGAGGAACCTCCATACTGCTTTCCAAAGTGGTTGAACAAGTTTACACTTCCACCAACAATGCAGTAAGGTTCCCTTCTGTCCACATCCCCTCCAACATCTGTTGTTATTAGAGTTCTTGATTATAGCCATTCTAACTGGGGTAAGGTGGTATCTCAATGTTGTTTTGATTTGCATTTCTTTTATGGCTAGAGAGGTTGAGCATTTCTTTTTTTGTTTGTTTTTTTTTGGGGGGGGGTCCAGTTGTGGGGCCTGAACTCTGGTCCTGGGCACTGTCCCTCAGCTCTTCAGCTCAAGGCTAGCACTCTACCACTTGAGCCACAGTGCCACTTCTGGCTTTTTTCATTTTGCTTATGTGGTGCTGAGGAATCGAACCCAGGGCCTCAGGCATGCAAGGCAAGCGCTCTACTACTGTGTCATCTTCCCAGCCGGAGGTTGAGCATTTCTTCATGTGTCTATTGGCCATTCTTATTTCCTCTTCAGATAAGTTTCTCTTTAAGTCTTTAGCCCACTTTTTTGCTGGGCAGTTGTTTCTTTGAAGATTTGTTGTTGGGGTATTTAATTTTTTGAGTGCTAGGTATATTTTAGATATGAAACCCTTGTTTGTTGTATGGCTAGTGAAGATCTCCCAATCTGTGGGCTTTCTATTGATCTTGCTAGCTATGTCCTTTGCCATGCAGAAGCTCTGCAATTTCATGCAATCCCATGTGGACACTGATATTTCTATTCTGAGTTCTACCTCAGTTATATTCCCATGGAATTCTTTGATTCCTTGTCACAGCCTCAGTAGGAAGGACTTCAATCCCACTTTACCCAGATATAAATGAAGACTTGCTTTTTCACGCTTACCTGGGTGCTAAGTAGCAAGAATAGAATTTTCACCCAGATCTTCATGTCTCCAGCTGATGCCCTGCTCTAGTTACTTTCACAGTTGCATCCTCAGTACTCCTGTGTGTATGTGTGTGTGTGTCTGTCCGTGTGTGTGTTTGTGTGTGTGTCTGTCTGTCTGTCTGTCCATGCTGATCCTAGAACATGAACTCAGGACCTGGGCACTGTTTCTGAGCTTCTCTGTTCAAGGCTAGAGCTCTACTATTCAAGCCACAGCTCCAGTTACAGATTTTTTGGTTACTAATTGGACTTTACTACTACCCAAGTTGGCTTCAAACTGTGATCCTCAGATCTCAGCCTCCTGAGTAGTTAGGATTATAGGCCTGAGCCACTGGTTGGTGCCAGGCCTCGCTTTTTACCCTGTACCAGGGGCTACCATTGTTTAGATATGGACATGTTTTCTTACTCTGGGACCCTGGGAAGATTCTACTTCCTTTCTGGGCCTCAGTTTCCTCAGGTATAAATCAAGGAGCACAAATAAGATGAGAATCAGGCTCTTGCAACCTTTGTATTATTCAGTGGCTGCCATTGGATTTTCGGGTTGAGCTGTGCCTGTGGCCTGGAAATAGTAGCTAGCTTCCTGCCTTGTTTCTAAGCCCATAGAGATCCAGGCTTCTGTAATTCCCCATACAAACCAGTTCCCACCAGGCCCCATCTGGTGACTGGAAAAATTCAAAATTATTATCTGCTTGGCAAAGAAAGGTGTGTTAGATTTCATATCCATTAGAAGGTGCTAACGTCGTTTCTATTTAGGGAAGAGTTTATTGGGTGATAAAGCTTTGGGGTATTTTGAGATAACATTGATCAGAAAGAAAACCAAACAGAGCTCACTCTTGTGGTCATGGGAGTACACTTTGCTTTTGGGTGTGGAGCAAAGACATGACGAAGAGCTCTGTGTGCTGCCGGAAATGGATCATGATGTCTTGGTGGCCCCGCCACCCTCACACAGAAAGGGAAGAATTGTGTAAAACAATGCCCGCAAATCAAGTCCACAAACTCCCCCTTAGTGATTATTCTGAAGCTGACAAGTCTTCATTCTGAGAGAACCACTTTTTAACATCTGTACTGACAGATGGCATAAATACTCTATCCACATCTGTGTGGATACCAAGATCCCAGAGTCTTGAGTAGCTAGGATTACAGGCATGAGCCACTGATGCCTGGCTAGAGTTTGGAATATTTTATTATTATTGGTTTTTATTCAGACAGGATTTGCTATGAAGTCCAGGCTGACCAGGAAGATGTTACTCCTGCCTCAGCCTGAGATTGCAGGCCTGTACCACACAGCTGGAGTTCCGAATCTCAATTACTAGGATGTATGTGAAAAACATTCTAACCCTCACATAAGCACTTCTGTTTTCCTTTGCTTTACAATGTGACAAGGTCATAACTCTATCTGGGGCAGAATTTACTTAGAAGTACACAGAATGATGTTCACTGACACTTTTTTTTTCCAGTACTGTGGTAGGAACTCAGTGTTTTGGACTTCTGAAGCAAGTGCTCTGTCACTTAAGCCATACTCTTAGCCCTTTTTTAGTAGGGTCCCAAGTTTCTGCCTAAGGCTAGCCATGAACTGAGATGAGATCCTCCTGCATAGCTAGTATCAAAGCATGTACCACCACACCCAGGTTTTTATTGAGATGAGAGTCTCACTGAGACTTGGTCTGGCCTTAAACTGTGATCCTACCAATTTCTGTCTCCTGAGTAGCTGAGATTATAGTTACTATACTCAGCAGATGACCCAGTGAAGAACAGAAACAAAGTGAATGTCTATTAATAGGGGAAGACTAAATAAAGGGTGAAAAATTCATCTGCCAAATACTTAAGCAGGAAAATAACTCACCTGATATGGCAATATCTTATCTTTCTAGATATCTTACTTTCTAAAGTCATGTTCAGGAAGAGTACTCAGTGTGGGAAAGACCAAACGGGTTCAGATTTTTTTATTATAATTAGAATGTTGTATAATAGGCTGTTCTTAAGCGCAAGAAGTTTTCTGTGGCAAAGTAAATAGGATTCATTATTCTTATCATCTTCATTATTGGCTGTACTTTCTAGGTTCCTAAAGCTACTGTATCAATATAGGTAAAACTGGATGACTTGACATGGAAAGTGATTGTGTGATGTGAAATGAAGGTGTTGCCAGTGTTTTACTCTCTAAGGATTGATAGCTTTTCCTTTTCTTTCTTTCTCTCTCTTTCTTAATTTCTTTCTTTGCCAGTGGTAGGGCTTGAACACAGGGCGTGGGCACTGTCCCCTGAGCTTTATCACTCAAGGTAGAGTACTATCACTTTGAGCCACAGTGCCACTTCCAGTTTTCTCGTGGTTAATTGGAGATAAGAGTCTCACAGACTTTCCTGCCCCATCAAGCTTTGATCCAGGATCTCAGCCTCCAGATCTTAGCCTCCAGAGCTAGAATTATGGGCATGGACCACCAGCACCTGGCCTGCTCTTCCTTTTCTAGCATCTGATATTGTTGACCATTCTTGGCTTATAAGTGCATTGCTTCAGGCCATTTTCCTCATCTCTTCACTTTTCTTCCATGGTGTGTGTGTGTGTGTGTGTGTGTGGTGTGTGTGGTGTGTGTGGTGTGTGTGTGTGTCCGAATTTCCCATTTTTATGAGGATTCCATCCAATCATATTGTATTAAAAGCTAATGCTGTCATTTTCCCATGCTTGTTTCTGTAAAGACCATTTCCAAATAAGGTCATCTCATTTAGTACAAGGGAATAGTTTCTTCAGCATACCTTTTGGAGAGCACAGTTCTACCCAGAGCATATATTATAGGTAATAAATGAGAATAGACTAATTCCTTTCCCCCTCCTCAAATAACATTTGTGTTATGGGTAATGTCAATCTTTCCTTCCCCCCCCCCCTCACATCCCTGCCCACAAGTTACATAGTTTGGTTCCAAATTTTTTTTCTACCCTTGGGAAATGTTGAAATATTGAACTACAAATTGTACTGAGTGTTATAGTCCTAATCTCTATGAGCTTACATCTGAGAATTTCTGCTCTATGGCTGAATGGAGAGATTACACACATACACACACACACACACACACACACACGTATACACATGTAAATGAACACTGAATAAACAAATGACCAATAGCATTTGACTAGACAACAGCAAGCATGTTTCTCCTAGTGGAAGTTTTTATTTGCTATAATTCACCGAGACCCCCACCCCCACCTTCACTTTTCGAGGCTGTATGACCCGATCAATTCCAGTTCCTTTACCATGTCTGACTGGGATTTGTTATTTCTCTCCAGTTTTTTTCTCTTTGTGTTGTGAATAAATGTGGAGCCAGGTGCCCCGCTCAGTCTCACATAGCCAGGTGATATGGAGCCACACCTCCTTACTTGGGAAACAAAAGGGTTGAAAACTCAGCCAGGCACTGGTGGCTCACACCTGTAATCCTAACTACTAAGGAGGCTGTGATCTGGGGATCACAGTTCAAAGCCAGCCCAGACTAGCTAGGTTGGGTTTTCTGTTGTTTTGATTTTTGTTTTGGGGGTTTCTTTGGTGGCAACTTGGTTTGAACTCAGGGTCTTATGCATTCTTGGCTTATTTGCTTAGCTGTTGTTTTACTACTTGAACCATTCCTCCAGTCTTGTGTTTTCCTATTCATTTGGAGATGGATTCTCACAGACTTTTCTACTCTGCTTTCAACCCCTGATTCTCTAGCCCTCAGCTTCCTGGGTAGCCATGATTACAGGCATGAACCACAGGCAGCTGGCTTTGACCTTGTTCTTTTCTGGCTTAAGTATTTGGCAGATGAATTTTTCACCCTTTATTTAGTCTTCCCCTATTAATAGACATTCACTTTGTTTCTGTTCTTCACTGGGTCATCTGCTGAGTATAGTAACTATAATCTCAGCTACTCAGGAGACAGAAATTGGTAGGATCACAGTTTAAGGCCAGACCAAGTCTCAGTGAGACTCATCTCAACAAAAACCTGGGTGTGGTGGTACATGCTTTGATACTAGCTATGCAGGATCTCATCTTAGTTCATGGCTAACCTTAGGCAGAAACTTGGGACCCTACCAGAAAAGGGCTAAGGGTACGGCTAAAGTGACAGAGCACTTGCTTCAGAAGTCCAAAACACTGAATTCCTACCACAGTACTGAAAAAAAGTGTCAGTGAACATCATTCTGTGTACTTCTAAGTAAATATTCCAAACTCTAGCCAGGCATCAGTTGCTCATGCATGTAATCCTAGCTACTAAAGACTCTGGGATCTCGGGATCTCGGTTCAAAGCCAGCCTGGGCACAAAAGTCTGTGAGCCTCTATTCTCAATTAAGTGCATGCACGCACACACACATACACACACACACACACACACACACACACACACACAGAAGTGGAGCTGTAGCTTAAGTGGTAGAATGCCAGCCTTGAACAAAAAAAGCTCAGGAACAGTGCCTAGGCCTTGAGTTCAAGTCCCCCTCATACAAAAAATCCAAACTCCACTGAAGTGTCTTGTACAAATTCCACAATGGCAGAGATGAGAGGAGAGGAGAAAAGGTGTTCTGTAATCCATCAGACACATGTGGGTTTTGCCTGGCTTCCTTGCTGTGGTAGCCACACCAGCCTCTGTACAATAGAGAAGTGGGACCCTAGTCCTCTATTCATACACCATATTCTTAGGAGTACTTCCCAAAGGTTTCTGGGAAAGGGATTTTTCTTGTTTATCACCTACAACAGCTCTAGGAGCCAGGTGCTAGTGGCTCACACCTGTGATCCTCACTACTTAAGTAGCTAAGTGAGATCTGAGGATTGTAGTTCAAAGCTAGCCCAGGCAGAAAAGTCTCCTGTGTGTGGGGCCAGGGTCTCTGAGGAATACTGGAGAGAATCATTTGAGTGTATGCTACGATTTTGTGTTTGAACAAAGGACCTCTACCAAGCTGGGACCAAACAGAAGAGTATTCATTGCTCATGGGAAGAAAAAAAATCAAGGGGCAGCTTTGTGTTTGTTTAGTGAATGAGTGAATACAAGAGGGTGAGACATAGGAAAGACGTCAGGATGGGGCACAGAGAGGCAGAGACATATATTCAAGGCTGTGATCCCAGCTGAGTCATTTTGAGTTCAGAATAATCTTTAACTCCACAATTGAATTAAACCAGAAGTAAATTCAGTCTTGTCTGTGTCCCTTAATGTAGGATGGTATTTATGTATTTCCTAGTAGCCTGTGGCGCCCAGAACCAGCTCTGGGGAAGTCCAGCTCTCTGCTGGGTAACAGCTGGACTTTAGGCAACTTATTACAGCACATACCTTCCAGCTGCTGCAATAAGAGCAAGCCTCCTGTGAAATTGGATGGAAGGCAGGAACTTGTATAGGAAACTAGGTAGCACCTGTCATTCATGGCCAGAAAGGACTGAGTTAAAGGAGAGTGATTTTTTCTTTTTTTTTTAAAGAAGAGATGCTTTCATTGATTTGTGAAAGTCAGCATAATGAACTGGAAGTTTTCCAGAGAGTACTAGCTGACATGATCAAAGGGCCTGGAGAGATGGAAAAGACAGCAAGGTGGAAGAACGAGAGGAGACATGAAGGAAAGCTGGAAGGCCCCAAAGGGAGAGACTGCTCGGCCATCCAGAGGAGGCTTCTAGGATTCAGAATCCAGTTCACAGACATGGAAAAGAGCTCACAGTCAGATGTCTGGTGCCATATCCTGCCTGAGAGACCTGAGGGTTGCGTGGTGGCAGTGAGGTACACTTGTCCTTTGCCACTTCTCTTGGTGCCTCCAGCAGAGGTAGAATTTGAAATTAAGCCTACAGAAACCAGCCAGTTCTTCCAATATTTCTTTCTGAAAATTCTCAGACAGAGAAATGGAAAGGACTATGAGGTAGGCACCGTGTTCCCATGTATGTTCTAGGTTATACAATGAACACTGTCCTCCCTTGATCATACACCCACCCAACCCTCTCTCCAGGCCCACTGTGCTGTTGGATGCATTTTAGAGGAAGTTACATGCCCCATTTGACACTTAGCAGTGGTCTGTAGTGGCACACTATTGGTCCATGCATCATCCTAAAATGTCACACATTTCCTCTAGAAAGCTTACCACTCTTTGGAGTCTCTCATGGGTGGCAGCAGTTATTGGGGAGGAGGGGGCAGTGTTTCAGATGGCACTTACTCCCACTGATAGGCCCATCTACTCTCCCCTGTAGCTCATCACTGCCTCTGAAGGATCTGGGTGGTTGTGCCCATACTTTTAAGAAAATCTAGAGAGCCAGGTGTGATGATACACATTTGTAATCCCAGCTACTCAGGAAGCAGAGATTAGGAGGATCATGCGTGGTAGGCCTATCTAGACAAAGGTAGTGAGACCATGTCTAAAAACAAGAAATATGAGCAAAAGATCCGGAGGCATGGATTAAGTGATTGAACATTTGCCTAGCATGTCCAAGGACTGGGGCTCAGTCTCCAATTGAAGAAAGAGAAGACAGAAAGGGTAGGGAAGAAGACAGAGATAGAGGAAAGAAAGGAGGGAGAGGGGAGAGGAGAGGAGACCGGGTAGGAGAACAGAAAGAAGGAAGGAGAGAGGAAATGAGACAGGGAGGGGGGAAGGAAAGAGAAAAACAGCCATGAGGGGGGTTGTGTATGATCCTCCACTATTTTGATATTTTGTAACTCAATCACATACTGGACAGAATGGTATGGAGAATGACTCCTGGAGAGTAATGGTTTTCTATAGTACTATAAAAAGTACCACACATGTAGAATCTTAACACAATGTACAATTTTTCTTTTGGTTGGTCATGGGGCTTGAACTCTGGGCTTGGGCGCTATCCCTGTGCTCTTCAGCTCAAGGCCAGTACTCTACCTCTTGAGCCACAGTGCCACTTGTGGTTTTCTAGTGGTTTATTAGTGGTTTATTGGAGATAATCTCACGGACTTTCCTGCCTGGGCTGGCTTTAAACCATGATCCTCAGATCTAAGTCTCCTGAGTAGCTAGGATTACAGGTGTGAGCCAGTGGCACCCGGCTACAATTTATTTTTACCATTTTAAAGAACAGACTCATTTCTATACTTCTGTAGGTCACAAGGTTAACATGGCTCCCTGGACTAAAAGTGAATATAGTGGCAAGGCTTCATACTTTCCCAAGGGCTCTAGGGGAAGCTTATTCATCTTGGTTGGTGGCAGGTTATAGTCCTGAAGCTCCAGTACCCTTCCTGACTGGCCCAAGGACTGGTCCAGTCCTGCCACCATCCTTGATTGCCAGCCCTCTTCCTCCATCTACAGAGCCAGTGCTGGCAGGCTCAGCCACTCACACTCCAAATCTTGGTCACCAGACAGACAGGTCTGTACTTTAGAAACCCCTGTGTCTACACTGGAGCTTCCTGGATCCTTAAACCCATCTCAGGGTCTTTGACCTCAATCTCATCAGTTAAATCCCTTTGCTTTGTGAGGAAATATTTTCATAGGTTCTAGGGATTAAAGCTTGGTGTCTTGAGAGGGGGAATCCTAACTTGCCTCCATCTGGAGACAAAGTAGACATGTGTTCTTTTTGAGCCTGCCTGATCCTAGGTCTCTCCTGGGCCCAAGGCAATCCCTTCTCCCACCGTAGGTACAGGTGTCCTGAGCCAGAGCTCATCATGTGGTGTGACATCAATGATGCTCCTCTTCTCTCGCACCAGCTCCCACAGGTAGGGACAAGATCATTTTCTGCAAGAGAAACCCAGAAACATCTACAAAGCAGGAGAGATATAAGAATATAGAAGGTGGGGTAAAAAAAAAAAGGCTGACTGAGATCATTCATCTATCTGTTCATTCAGCAAGTATTTTCTGGTTTAAAAGGAGAATGGAGGAACACAAAAATACTAAGAAAATATCAAATGAGCTTCACCCAGAAAAGCAACACAAAACAATGATGAATAATGGTGAAAAAAGAAAACAGACAACACTAGAGTTAACTTGGAAAAATTGGGCTTTTGGTGTTTTTTTTTTTTTTTTTGGTCGGTCGTGGGGGCTTGAACTCTGGGCCTGGGTGCTGTCCCTCAGCTCTTCAGCTCAAGGCGAGCGCTCTACCACTTGAGCTACAGCGCCACTTCCGGTTTCTGGTGGTTTATTGGAGATAGGAGTCTCACGGTCTCTCCTGCCTGAGCTGGCTTTGAACCGCGATCCTCAGATCTCAGTCTCCTGAGTAGCTAGGATTACAGGTGTGAGCCACCAGCGCCCGGCTTTGGTTTTTTGTTTTTAAGAATCAGAACCACAGGAGAAAGAACATACCTCTCATTCATTACTCTAAATGTAAACAGGCTTAACTCTCCAATAAAAAGACACAAATTGATTGATTAAATTAAAAATCAGGATCTGATCATTTATTTTCTACTAGAAAGACACAAAAACCCTACATGGACTAAAAGTAAAAGGATGGAAGAAATATACCAAACAAGCAGAGGTCAAAAACAAGTAGGGCTAGCTGTACTCATCTGGGTCAAGGCCAATTTCAAGCAACAAATAGTCAGAAGAAATAAAGAAGGACACTACATACTGAAGGGAAACAATCCACTAAGAAGCAAATAGAACAGTCAATATATACATATATATATATATATGTATGTACATATATGTATGTGTATATATACATATATATGTACTCAATTTTGGTGACCTATGTTCATAAAGGAAATATAACGCAAAGAGACAGATAAGTCAAGATATAGTAATAATATGTGACCTCAATACTCTCACCAGTAGATGGAACATCCAGACAGAACATTTCAAGGTATGTTAGACCTCAACAATACCATTGATGAACTTAACAGACATCTATAAATATTTCACCCTACAGCTGAAGACTACACATTTTCCTCAGCAGCCTACGGAACTCTTTCAAAAATAGAGCATATTTTAGGCTCATAACACATGTCTCAGCAAATAGAAAAAAGAAAAGTTTCCTGTATCCTGAAAGACATTATTGGACTAAAATGAGAAATCAATAGCAACAAAAACCATCTAACTCATGGAGATCGAACAACATATTTTTGAACGATCAGTGGATCACCAAAGAAATTTGGGGAAAGAAATAAAAAATTCCTAGGTCAAATGAAGATGAAAGAACAACTTCCCAGAAATTGGGACATAGCAAAGACCATACTAACAGGAACATTTATAGCTATGAGTGCCTACATCAGATAAACAGAGAGAGCTCAAATAAGCAACTTAATGAAGTTGGTTAGCTCTGACAAAAATGTGAACAAGCCCACCCCAACACCAGTAGAATGACAGAAATAATAAAAATTAGAGCAGAAATTAATAAAATGGAGACTAAAATAACACATCAATGAGACAGAGTTGGTTCATCGAAAAGATAAGCAAGATAGACCAACCTTTAGCCAACCTAACCTAAAGTAGAAAGAAGACGGAAGCTAATCAGAGATGTAAAGGAAGATATTATACAGACACCAATAATATTCAGATTATTGGGATATGAAACTTTAAATCTAAAAAAAAAGGGAAAAATCAAGAAGAAACAGATAAATTCTTTGACACATATGACACACCAATATAAAACAAGATATGAACAGCTTAAGCATGTCTATAATAATTAGTGAGATTGAAACAGTAGTAAAGAATCTCTTGCTGGCCACTGGTGGCTCATGCCTATAATCCTAGCTACTTAGGAGGCTGAGATCCTGTGCCCAAGCCCAGAGTTCAAGACCCACAACTGACAAAAAAGAAAGTCTCAACAAAGAGAAGCTGAGGATCAAGTGGATTCTCTGCTGAATTTTACCAGACCTTTTAAGGTGAACAAATACCAATTCTCCCAAAACTATCCCCCGAATACAATGGAAGGAATACTATCAAACTAATTTCCCAAAGCCAGTATTACCCTAATAGCAAAACCGCATAAAGTTGCAAAACAAGAAAAAGATAAAAACTTTATTGATGAGTACAGTTGCAAAATTTTTCAATAAAATACTTGCAAATCAAATTCATCAGCACCTTAACTAGATCCTATATTATAATCACATTGCTTTCATTCGAGGATGCAAGGATGATTCAGCAGATGCAAATAATTACAAATACCACATGTTCATCTCAATAGAGGAAGGAAAAACCCTTTGACAAAATTAGAAGAAATTAGGAATAGAATGACTATACATCAACATAATAAAAGCCATACATGACAAGCCTATAGCTAAAATCATACTAAATGGTGAAAAACTGAAACCATTTTCTGTTTTCTTTTGGTCTGTGACCGGGACTAAAACTCGGTACCTGACACTTTCACTCATTGACTAAGACTACCACGTAAGCCATGCCTCCAACCCAAAGAAACCATATTCTGTAAAGTCGGAAAGAAGACAAGGATATCCACTTTTTCTACTCCCGTTCAATATATGACTAGAATTCCGAGGCAGGGCAATAAAGCCAGAGGAAGAAATAAAGGAGATTCAAATAAGGAAGGAAGAAATCAAACTATTCCTATTTGCAGATAATATAAAAGATCCTTAAAACTCCACCAAAAACTTTTAGATAAACACTTAAAAACACTTGGAACAAAGTAGCAGTACACCAAACTGAATACACAAAAATCAACCATTTTTCTACGCATCAACAATGAATCAACTGGGAAAGAATCAGGAAAATAATTATATTCATTATAGCCTCAAGAAAGTATTATTGGGCAATGGTGGATCAGGCTACATGGGAGGGGAAGCAAAGATCAAGAGATCATAGTTTGAAGCTAGTGTGGGCATACAAATTTATGAGATTGTATCTCAGTCAGTGACATCTATTATCCCGAATAGCATGAGAAAAACCCAGCCAGGCTTGGCAAAAAAAAAAAAGTGAGACCTACCTGGTGCTACTCATTCCTATAATTCTAACGACTCATGAGGCTGCTATCTGAGAATTGCAGTTCAGAGCCAGCTTGAGCAGGAAACTTCATGAGACTCTTATTGTCAACTAATCAGCAAAACATGGGAAGTAGACCAGTGGTTCAAGTGGTAGTAGAGTGCTAGTCTTGAGCACAAAAAAATCAAACACTGCCACAACCCTGGCAAAAAAAACAAAAGAGAGCCTCTATATTGAAAATAACGAGATACAGGGTTTGGAGGCATGGGTCAAGTGATAAGAGTATCTGCTGAGCCAGCTCGAGGTCCTGAGTTAATTCTCAGTACCACCACAATAATCAAACATCTAGGAATAAATTTAAACCATATGGGAGATCTACAACAAAAGCTATCAAATCACTGAAGAATTGAATCGAAGGAGTCACCAGAAGATAGACCTTTCAGGCTCACAGATTGGCAGAACTACTTTTCTAAAAATGGCTATACTACCATGGAAAAGACAAGCCAGAACCCTGCTTCTCATCATGTACTGTCACCAATTCAAAGCAGTTCAAAGACCTTAGTGTAAGACCTGGAACTACTTCAGGAGATCATAAGGAAGATAGAAGGAGAGGCAATAACATCCTGAATAGAACTCCAAAATAGCTCTTACAGCTCAGCAACTAAGAGCAAGGATTGACAAATGGGATTGCATCAAACTAAAGGAACTTCTGAATAGCAAATGGTCACTAGGCCAAAGAGATAGAGGATAGAATACGAGAAAATCTTAGCCAGCTATTCATCTGACAAAGGTTCACTAAGCAGAATATACAGGGAGTTCAGAAAACTGTACCCAATGAATCCTTAGCCCAATTAATAAATGGACCAATAAGCCAGACAAGCACATCTCAAATGAAGAAATACATGAAGAAATGTTCAACATCCCTGACCAGAGAGAAAATACAACTAACGTAAAATAAAACTGAGATTTCATCTCACCTTAGTTAGAATGATGGCCACAAATGCCAGGCAGGCTGTTAGACAAAAAGAAACATTATATAGTGTTGGTCAGAATGTAAACTTGTGCAACCATTGTGGAAGTCAGTCTAAAGGTTCCTCAAAAATCTAACAATAAAACTACTGTATGATTCACTAGTACCACTGCTAAGCATTCATCTGAAGAAGTGTAAGTCAGAACACAGTAGAGATGCTTGCGTATCCATCTTTATTGTAGCACTATTCACAAACAGCCAAGTTATGAAACCAGCTTAGATGCCCTACTACTGGTTGATTTTTTAAAGATGTGGTTTATACATAAAGTGGAGTATTATTCAGCCAGAAAGAAGAATGAAATTAATGTCATTTGCAAAAAGTAAGCCAGCTTCCATAGGCCAAAACTTTGTGTTCCAGTAAGCTCCTGGTGGTGCTAAGGCCTCTAGTTCACTAGTCCACTGGCAGAATCACTTCTTAGAAGCTAAATGGCCTCCCTCCTGCCATCCCCTTTCCCTCCTGAGGCAAAATAATAAAACTTAGAAAATAACTAAGCTTACATTCTATAAAATCTTATTTATTGTTCTCTCAGTTGAACATACCAAATTCTTTTTAAAAATAAAAATGGTAGACATCTTTTGGAATGCAAAAATAAAAGTTGTGAGATGAAAAAGAAATATGCTACCATGTATTTAGAAAAGATCAGGAAGCCATGCAAGTCAGGAAGACGTGTCACTCATGCCTATAATCAGATCTGAGACTCATGGTTCAAAGCCAGCCCTGGCAGGAAAGTCCATGAGAAGTTTTATCTCCAACAAACACCTGGAACTGGAGCTGTGGCTAAAGTGGTAGAGTGCTAGCCTAGAGCAAAAAAGCTCAGAGACAGTGCCAAGCTTTGAGTTTAAGCCTCCAAACCAGCACAATAAAACAGAAAGAGAAGTTGGGGAGGAAGGGGAGAAAAGAAAATTCAGGGAGATAGCTTATAAATATTCAGTTGCTATGTTAAGGGAATAAAGCAATGCAAGGATTAACCACAAAATGGGTTACTAGAAGGAAAGAGAACACTAGATTCAAAGATAGGAATAAGAATATTAATCTTCCAATTTTCTTTTCTTAGATTTGACTTTGGAACTGTGTAAATCATTTTCATAATTAAAAAATAATATTCTGGGGCTGGGAAGGTGGCTCAGTGCATGCATGAGGCCCTGGGTTCGATTCGTCAG
Source organism: Dipodomys ordii (assembly GCF_000151885.1). NCBI lineage: Eukaryota > Metazoa > Chordata > Mammalia > Rodentia > Heteromyidae > Dipodomys > Dipodomys ordii. The sequence goes on from NW_012267416.1 coordinate 1,776,339, forward strand.
TACCACATAAACAGAAAAAGCCGGAAGTGGCGCTATAAGCTCAAGCGGTAGAGTGCTTGCCTTGAGGTGAAGAGCTCAAGGACAGCGCCCAGGCCCAGAGTTCAAGATCCAAGACCAACAAATAATAATAACAACAATAATATTCCATCAAAATTAGAATGTAAAAAGCAATCCCGATAGATAAAATTCTAAAAGCTGTGGGGATGGCCCAGTGGTAGAGTGTCTCCCTAGCAAGGGCAAAGCTTTCAGTACAAATCCCAGTGCCACCAAAAGAAAACATTAAGCCAGCATTGGTAGCTCACACCTATAATCCTAGCTACTCAGGAGGCTCTGAAGACCACAGCCTGGACAGGAAAGTCCATGAGACTCTAACCTACAATTAATCTACCAAAGCACCGGAAATGGAGATGGAGCTCAAGTGGCAGAGCACTAGCCTTGCAACAAGATCCAGACTATAAGAGCCCCTGTAGGACAAATGGCCCAGTTTCTTCAACAAATGAATTATACGTATCACAGTGGGGGGGGGGGAGGGACAATTTATAAAAAGAAACTTGGGAAATACATTAGTCACATGCAGTATATAGACTTAGTTTTGACACTAATTTAAACAAACCATTAAAGAAAAAAAAGAATAAACTTGAACGCCAGCTAGAGGTTTAATAGACCAGAATACATTAATTCCTTTGTATATTTTAGTGATTTTTCAATGCTCACATGGCTGGTAGAAAGCAGAGCTCAGGAAGGAAAAGGGAGAATCCAGTCTAATCTTCCAAAAACTACCAAAATGAATCAACCATTTTCCCCATGGGAGAGGAACCTTGTGGGGGCGGGGGGCGCTGATATATGACATAATAGGAAGGAATTGTCCATTACCAAATAGGTGGACTTTTTAACATCACCAATAATCAGTTCTGTCTGCAGTTGAGTGGTCTGTAATTTACTTCCCCCAGGTAGGGCCTCAGTCTTGCAGTTCTGCCCCCACTTTATGTAGCAGTTAACAGCTCAGGCCTCTAGTACCTCTAGTCAACCAGCTCTAAATTAGGGCTCATCTATTTGCTAGAGCTACTCACAGAACCCACGGAACCTTTTTCCAGTTTGTCATGAAGGATTATCACAAGGTGATGATCACAAAGATGATGAGCCAGGCAGAAGGCCCCACAGGACATGTTCTATGGGAAGGGACGTGGGATTTGGTTGGGGGTTCTTCCTAGACACCCACCTCCCCCTAGTACACTCCTTCATGTATTTGCCAGCTCCAAACCTCTTGGTTTGGATTGTTTACAGTGACTTCATCACCAGGATTTGATGGATGATTAGCTCCATCTCCTGCTTCTCTCTCCTTTCTGGAATGTTGAAGGTTCCACTCTGCTAATCTTGGTGTGGTCTTCTGGTAACTAGGCTCCCTCATGGAATCTAAGAGACAACTCATTAGAATAAAAGATATTCCAGTTAAGTTTGGAACGGTGTCATGAAACAGAGTTAAGCACCAAATTTGTGTGTGCGTGTGCGTGTGTGTGTGTGTGTGTGTGTCCCTGAGCTTTTTTGTTCAAGGCTATCACTTTGAGCCACAACTCCACTTGCAGCTTTTTAGTGGTTAATTGGGAGATAAGAGTTGTCTTGGCCTATGTTCCTGGCTTGGAACCATAAGTCCTCAGATCTCAGCCTCCTAAGTAGCTAGGAGTATAGGCATGAGCTATTTGGCACTTGGCTTCAAATATTGAAACTAAAGATTGCAATAGTACCTCTTTTTCTCAGGAAATGATAAAGGTTTTAGAAGAAGCTCCATGCCAGGAACACAGGCCAAGACATCCTTTCTTTACTCAAAATCACACAGTCACAGATGGAAAGAAGCTAAGTGTTGCTGGAGAACTGTTCTCCACATGGACATGTGGCTTTGTACAAGAGCAGGGAGCCTTTTCTGTAGATTCCAGTGTGGAGCCAGGATCCCAGAATGCCAAAGAGAAGAAATCTCGGTGGGGAGCAAGGTCTCTCTGGCTTTCATTCCCTAATGGCTAGAAAGGGAATGGATTTGTAGTGTGTGAGTTCTTCCTGGCAGGAAGGGAGCTTAAATAATGACACCTGGAGTGATCCAAACCTGTCCTCGATTTCTCCTCTCCACATGTCTCCCTACAGCTGCAACAACAAACGCTACCTGGAGACGCTTCCCAACACCAGCATCATTATCCCCTTCCACAACGAGGGCTGGTCCTCCATCCTGCGTACTGTCCACAGTGTGCTGAACCGCTCGCCCCCGGAGCTGGTCGCCGAGATTGTACTGGTCGATGACTTCAGTGATCGAGGTAGGACCTGCCCCACCCAGCTTCCTGCCTGGCTCCATCCAGTGGCTTTCTTATTACACAGAATCACTGGATGGGTCTTGATTGATTGAAAGTTTGCCACGTACCTGAGTATCAAGCATTGTGCCCCCATTGTCTCATTTAGTCTTTACCACAGTCCTCCCTGTGGATTTTTTTCCTTTTTATATCAGTTTAGAAATGCATAAAGAATAGATTTGATAATGTTAAGCTTAAACTAGTGATGGATACATTCATTCACTTTCTGTTTGTTTATTATGACATAATGAGATCTAAGCTTAGTACAACAAATGTTCAAAACTTTTATAAAACCAACAAGCCAGTCAGGTGCAGAAAACTTTTGTCTTATAATCCTAGCTTGTCAAAAGGCTGAGATCTGAGGATCAAGATTCGAAACCAGCCTGGGAAGACAAATCCCAGAGTCTCTTATCCCCAGTTAACCAGCAAAAAGCTGAAGCAGAGCTGTTATTTGAGTAGCAGCTGTGATTCTAGCAGCAAAGTGCCAGCTGTGAGCAAAAAGCCAAGCAAGAGCATGAAGCCTTGAGTTCAAAGCCCCAGTGCCATTTTTTTTAAAGGAAATTTTTTTTGTCTCTCTACTTCCATCCTCATGGTTACAAAATGGCTGCTGAACCTATGGAAAGTCTGCCTCAGTCTGGAAAAGGAGGAAGGGCAACATATACAGGGCCATCACCTCCTCCTCCTCCTCCTTCATTTCTGGAAGTTCTCCTTAGAGCATCGTTGCCGGAGCTCTGACATCTGGTTGCCCCATCTGCACAAGTGGCTGATACCATGAGTTTTCTTTTTTAGTCTGTAGTAGAGACAGGAAAAGGAGGAGGATAGGGGTATCCAGTAATCACTTTCAGTATTTTGTCACTATTGCACATGTGGGGAAAAAAGGAAAACAGCACTACTGACTCACCACTGTACTCCTAGCTACTCAGGAGGTTGCGATCTGAGGACTGCAGTTGAAAACCAGCCCAGGCAGGAAAATGCATGAGTCTCTTATTTCCAATTAGTCACCCAAAAAGCTGGAAGTGGAACTGTGGTGATAGAGCCCTGGCCTTGAGCAGAAAAATCTCAGGGACAGTGCCCAGGCCATGAGTTCAAGCCCCAGGACATACACACACACACACACAAAAAGTTTGCTAGGAGGGACTGCCTCATGCTATAAAATTTGTAAAATCACAGATGTAAGTCAACCTACCCATTTTGCAAGCTGGACGCCAAGCCTAACGCAATCCACCCATCAAGGAACACATGGCTGACTAGCGAAGTGGAAGGGCAAGAACCCAAGGCTTCTAGTGTCCCTCAGCCACCAGTGATTCATTTGCAGAAGTGTAAACTCCATTCTGTTCCCAAGGGAACTTTTCAATATATGATCTTCCCATTGCACCAGACCTGGTGCAAAATCCACCTCCTTGGCCAAATCACTGTCCTGGACTCTGATGGTTTGGATCTCTAATATCCAGTGTCCTCAATCTTTTACTTAGTGTTAAATATATCACCACAGCCCTCCCTCCAAAAGAGTATATTGATCAAAGAAAAGGTCCATGTAGTAAATATTACATCTCCAGAAGCCTTTGTTTCTCCAGAGAACAAAAAAGGTGAATTGACTGTGGCACCATCCTCACATCCTAATAAACTCTTCAAAGCCAAGTATGGTTGTACATGCCTGTAATCCCAGCTGTGTGGCAGTCAGAAGTAAGTAGGATCAGAATCTGAGGCTAGTTCTTTGCAAAAGCCTGAAACCTATCTGAAAAATAAAGTAAAACTAAAAGAGTTGGGTAGAGCATAGCTTGAGTGGTTAGAATGCTTACGTAGCAATGACAAGACCCTGAGTTCAAACCACACTGCTACCCCCTCCACAGATTAAATAAATAAATGCTTCCTGTCTCACTTTGTGGATGGGAATAAAAACTGGGATCCCTGTAAATCAAGCCCAACGCCCAAGGGAGAACTCTGTACCTTGCATCCTTTAATCCTGTATATAGCAGTCAGATTGTGTAATATGCCTTTCTCAGAAAAGCAATCATCCTTATTCTTGTTCCAAGAAAGAATTCTCAAGGCAGTCCTGGAAGAAACTTAAACAGCAGTGATTGTTTTAAAAATGAGATTTGGGAGAAACAATTTCAGAACTAACGGAAAGGCCTGTCTGAAGTATAGCAGATGTGAACAGTCGTCAAAGACAGATTTCTCTGGGCCCTGTTAGCACAGGTGGTCAAAGGAGTTGAAATTCGTAGATGCTAACTACAGGCTAGCCAGGTTATGACTAGCAGAAGGCATTTTCCTCTAAAATGAATTCTCTCCAAGTTCCCCAGGGCGACTAATTATAATTCAGCTAAGGGTCGAGACTTAGGCTAGGAGACAAAATGGAAGCAGATGAATTCTTGAAATTAGATCAAGAGTTTGGGGCAGGCAGTGTCAGGACTGGGGAAGAGGCAAATGCTGACCTCAAAAGAATCTTGGCAGTGCCTACAAACAAAATACAACATTCTCCAGGAGATTCCAGAAAGCTCTTCAAATGGGAGAGTTTTTCTCCAGGATTGGGGGGGACATGGAGTTGCTTTAGCCCTTGTGGAAGGAAGGAGGGCATGAGCTTGGAGGCCTGCCTCCAACTGCCCTCCCTCCCTGATGGCATGTTTCTAATAGGAAAAGCAAAGGAGATCTTTCTTCTTTCTTTCTTTGTTCATGTATCTGTTCTGTTTCTCTTCTCCTTATTGCTTTTGGGGCATTATTATTGTGTGTGTGTGTGTGTGCATGTACGTGTGAGTATGTGTGTATGCGCATTTGCACACATGTACGCGCATGTGCACGCATGTGCACACACACACACACACACAAATGCTACAGTTTGCATTCAGTTCCTGGGCACTGTCCCTAAGCTTTTTTGCTGAAGGCTAACTAACACTCTACTACTGGAGCCATAGCTCTACTTCTGCCTTTTTCAGATGTTAATTAGAAATAAGAGTTTCATGGACTTTCCTGCCTGGGCTGGCTTTGATCTGCAGTCCTCAGATCTCAACCTCCTGAGTTGCAAGGATTATAGGCGTGAATCACCGGCGCCTAGCTGTACCTCATTCTTACCATCTCTTCCGGGCCTTGGGTCTTAGTTTATTTTTGGTACCACCACTATTGTGTGGAGGGGTCATTCCCTACTTGTATTCTATTATTTGAGTTTCTTTACCTTTTGCCAGTTTTGTGCTACTTATTTGGGTTTTCTCTACATTTGTCTTGTCTTCGCAAGGTTGATTTATATTCATGTATTCAACAGTATTTGTAAAATGACTGAATGCCAGACTCTGTGCTAGCTCCTAAGGATACAAAGAGGAGAAAAATGTTCCTTACTTGAAGGCTTACCTGCAGGAGGGACAAGAAATTTTTCCAGGAGAGGCAATTATAAGACCATTGAATATTATCTACCTGGTGGAGGTCTTCGCACTGTGAGCCACAGGGTAGATCAGGGAAGAATTTACAGACAACTGCAGTTAAAAGTCAGTCTGAGCTGGATGGTGGTATAATCCTAGCTACTCAGGAGGCTGAGTTCCAAGGATTGCAGTTTAAAGGCAGAAAACTCCTTGAGATTCTCTATCTCCAATTAACCAGCAAATAGCCAGAAATGGAGCTGTAACTCAAGTGGTAGAAGACCAAGCCTGAAGCAGAAAAAGTCAAGCAAAAGCATGAGGCTCTGAGTTCAAGGTCCAGCACCAGCACAAAAATAACCCCATCTCAGGACTATACCTGGAGTAAGGGAAGGGCATTGGCTTCCCCCAAAAATCAAAAACATGACTTCAGTGGGGTATATGCAGAGAGAAGGGCTTTGGGTATTGGGCGGAGAGCCATTTGTGAGTTCCTCACCTGAAGAAAATTACTGGTAACATTCAGGCTGTCCTGTTTGCCCTGCCAGCATTTTTTTTTAAGTAGACTTTGTTTTTAGTGCAATTTAGATTCAGAAAGAAACAAAAACAAATAGAGCTAAAACTCCAGAGCTGCCATTTATCTCCTCTCCCCACCAAAATACATTATCCTCCACTATCAAAATCTCATCTGAGCCTGATGCCAGGGGCTCAAGCTTATAAATCCTAGCTACTCAGGAGGCTGAGCTCTAAGGATCATGGTTCAAGTTCAGCCTGGACTGGAAAGTCCATAAGACTTCTTGTTTTGTTTGGTTTTGTGTAGGTTGGGTTGGGGTTTTTTGCTTTGTTTTGTTTTACCAGCCCTAGGGTTTGAACTCAGAGCCTGGGCACTGTCCCTGAGCTTCTTTTTGCCCAAGGCTAGCACTCTACCACTTAAGCCCTAACTCCACTTCTGGCTTTTTCTGTTTATGTGGTGCTGAGGAATCAAACTCGAGGTTTCCTGCATGCTAGGCAAGCACTCTACCACTAAGCCACACTCCCAGCTCCTCTGTAAGACTTTTCTCTCCAGATAACCTCCATAAAGCTTGAAGGGGAACTGTGACTCATATGTAGAGTGAAACAGTTAAGGAACAGCATTGAAAAAGCTAAGGGATTATGCCCAGGCCCTGAGTTCGAGCTCTGGTATTGGCTCCTCCTCCTAAAAAAAATGCATTCCAGAGTGGTGCATTTTGTTACATTCCACAATAGTACATGGGTTCGTCGGCGAACTAAAATCTACTGTCTGTAGTGGAGTTTGCTCTTGGTGGTGTGTGTGGACAGGATAAATGAAGTGGATCATGGCATCACACAGTTGTTTTATAGCCTGAAACATCTCTGCTCCTCCTCTTCACCCAATCCTTCCTCTGAGTTTGATTCTAGTTTTACTATTTTCCCAGACTCTCATGTGCCTTGACTTAGTCAATGAGTAGCCTTTTCAGACCAGCTCCTTCCACTTGGTGTAAAATACATGGAAGGTTTCTCTGTGTTTTCCATAGCTCAATAGCTTGCTGTTTTTCAGTACTAGCATTAGAACCCAGGACTTTACTTACACATGCTAGTTAAGTGCTCTACCACTGCTCCATAACCCTAGTCCTTTTTTAAAAAAAGCTTGAGTGTGTTCTGGTCCTAAGACTTGAACTCAGGGCCTGGGCACTGTCCCTGAGCTTCTGTGCTCAAGGCTAGCATTTTATCACGTTAGCTACAGCTCTGCTTCTGGCTTTTTGGCAGTTAATTGGAGATAAGAGTGTCACAGGCTTTCCTGCTTGGGCTGGCCTCAGACCTCCATCCTCAGATCTCAGCTTTCTGAGTGGCTAGGATGACAGGCCTGAGCCATCACCTGGCCCTTTTTATAATTTTATTTTGAGACAAAGTCTTGCTAAGTTGCCCTGGCTGGCCTGCAATGAACTTGCCTTAGCCTCCTAAATTCTTGGATTGGAAGTGTAGCTCCTTTGTTGGCATGGACCAGTTTTTCCACCAGCAGCTGACGGACATGTTGGTTGTTTCCAGGTTTTAGCAATTACTAATAATGCTGGTGGGAACATTGTGGCAGGTGTTTGTGCATGTTTTCAGTTTAGGGAACGAACTGTAAGAATAAATCTGGAGGAAACTGCCAAATAATCTTCCCAAGTAGCTACATCATTGTGCATTCCCATCAACTACAAGTGAGAGTTTACATTGCTCCATATCTTCATCAGCATTTGTTTTTGTTTGTGGGTTTTTTTGCTTGTGTGTATGTGTGTCCTGGGGCCTGAATCCAGGGCCTGAGCTGTCCTGAGCTTTTCTGCTCAAAGTTAACACTCTACCACTGAGTCACAGCTCCACTTGTTGTTTTTTGGTGGTTAATTGGGGGTGAGAGTTTCACCGATCTTCCTGTTTTGGCTGGCTTTGAACTTTGATCCTCAACTCTTAGCCTCCTGAATAGCTAGATTTACAGGCATGAGCTACCCAACCCAGTCTTTCTTGCTATTCTTATAAATGTGTAGTAATATCTCATTGTGATTTGAATTTCCTAATGACACATAAGATAGGGCAAAATTATGCTTAACTGTAAATGCTTTGTAAATTTTGCTTTCTTTCTGGTGTTTGTCATTTCTTTTTTCATATTTGGAACTGTAGCTTAATTACTTTTTAATTTCTTTTATTACCCTTAGTTATACAGAGAGGTTTCAGTTCAGGCTGTGAGTATAATGTGTCTTCATCCATGTCACCCCTTCCGTCATTTTCTATTCTTTTTCACACCCTCCTCATTCTTCAGCCTTACCAAGGGTCTAGTGACTACTGTCAACAGTCTAGGTACATCATTTCAGACACTTAGATAGAGTTACACTGGCCTCTAGCAGTATATCATAGCAGCTGCTCTAAGTTAATTGAGTTGCTACTATTTGCATTATGTCCTCTCATTCATCCTGGCTATACTGTGGTCTCTGAGCTCAGCCCTCTTTTGTCTACTTTCAAAACTGTTATTTTTGAACCAGGTGCTAGTGACTCATGCCTGTAATTTAACACCCTAACTTCTCAGGAAGCTGACATCGGAAGATTGTGGTTCAAAGCAAGCCTGGGCAGAAAAATCTATTGAGACTTTCATCTTCAGTGAGCTATCATCTGGAGTTGTGGCTCAAGTGGCAGAGCGCCAGGCAGCCTTGAGTGGAAAAATGGTAAACAAGAGTTCAAGCCCCGGGGCTGGGAAGGTGGCTCAGTGGTAGAGCTCTTGCCTTGCATGGATGAGGCCCTGGGTTCGATTCCTCAGCACCACATAAGCAGAAAAAAAAAAAAGTTGCAAGTGGTGCTATGGCTCAAGTGGTAGCGTGCTATCCTTGAGCTGAAGAGCTGAGGGATAGCGCCCAGGCCCAGAGTTTAGGCCCCACGACCAGACCCAAGAAAGAGTTCAAGCCCCAATACATGTCCTCCGGATCAATGCATGCAACTCATGCCCTCTCCCCGCTTCTTCCCTTTTCTTCAGCTTCTCTCTCTTCCTCCCCACTTCTTTCTTTACCTCCCTCCATTTTTCCCTCCCTCCTCCTTCCTCCTTTCTCTTTCTCTCCTCTCTCCCTCCTCCCTCCTTCTCTCTTACTCTCTTCCCCCTCTTCCCCTTTCCTTCTCCCTCTCCCTCCCTCTCTACTTGTCTCCCTCTCCATTTATCTCCCTCTCTCCCTTCACTTCTCCCTTCCTCCCTCCCTCCATCTCTTTCTGGCCCCTTTCTCCCTCTCTGCCTCCCTTTTCTCTCACCTCCTTCCCTCCCCCCTTCTCCCCGCCATACTATACACATCACCACCACTTGTTTTTTTCCTGGCTAATGAAGTGCAGATATCTTTTCAATTGATAATAAATATGGAGCTAAGCCATTTGTTTTTAATAGCTAAATAATACTCTAGTGTGAATGTACATTTGGCCCCGTTTCATTACACTTTATGTAGTGGGTACCCAATCTCATACATACGCATATGTCCTCGTTTCTTTCACTTAACTCTGCAGCCATTCCTCCCCACCCTCTGGACCGCCCTCCCCCCCCCCCATCATTATCCAGTGCCTGCCCCATCTCTTGCTCTCCAAGTCAGTAGTAATGTGCAATTAAACAGTGTGACAAAAGGCACACATGGGTGTCTTCCTGCCACCTCCTACTGAGCTGATGGACCCAGGGACAGGCTTAGCAGCTGGGGAACTGGACGCCAGGCAGTGCCCCTGTCCGTGTGCATACCGCACAGAGAAAGGACAAAACTGGCCACATAGGCATAGTCTTACCTCAGCCTGCTCAGCTTTACCTCCTTGGCCACCCACAAAAGTAAACTGATCCCTCTCAGCTGTGAGGACAGGGAAGCAGTTCCATCTTACAGAGCGTGAAACTGAGGCCCAAAGAGGTTGTTGGCAAATTGTCCATACAGCCTTGAGAATAGTCTTGTCTTCATTAATAATCATACTAGAGGGCTGGGAAGGTGGCTCAGTGGTAGAGTGCTTGCTTTGCATGCATGAGGCCCTGGGTTGGATTCCTCAGCACCACATAAACAGAAAAAGCCAGAAATGACATTGTGGCTCAAGTAGTAAAGTGCTAGCCTTGAGCTGAAGAACTGAGGAACAGTGCCCAGAGTTCAGGCCCCATGACCAAAAAAACAAAAAAAAAATCACACTAGAAGCAAGGTGTTGGTGGCTCATACCTGTAATCCTAGCTACTCTGGAGGCTGAGATCTTAGGATCGTGGTTCAAAGCCAGCTAACACAGGAAAGTTCATGAGCCTCTTATCTCCAATTAATCACCAAAAAGCAAGAAGTGAAGCTGTAGCTCAAGTGGTGGAATGCTAGCCTTGAGTTCAAAAGCTCAGGAATTACACCCAGGCTCTGAGTTCAAGCCCCAGGACTGACACAGAAAATAAAATAATAACATTGGACAAGGAAGGGTTGATCATGCCTACAATTGACTGGGTTTAAAAAAAAAAAAAAGAATCCTAGATCTTAATCTCTTTATGGTTTACCATAAAGAAAATCCAGAAACTGTGTGTGTGTCTGTGTGTGTGTGTCTGTGTGTCTGTGTGTGTGCATGGCAGTATTACGGCTTGAACTTGGGATCTGGGCATTGTCCTTTAGGTTCTTTTTTTTCTTTCCTCGAGTCTGGTACTCTGCCACTTGCCGCACTTCCAGCTTTTTGGTGGTTGATTGGAGAAAGAGTCTCATGGACTTTCTTTCCTGCTGACTTCAAACGTCTGCTGACCTCAGATCTCAGCCTCTTGAAGTATCTTGGATTACAGGCCTGAGCCACCAGCTCCATGGGCTTTCTTGATTCTCTGCTCCTTTAACATTGCTGACATTCTAGACACTTCTCCCTCAGCATTCATTGAAGAGAGCCACTGAAGATTAAAGCTGTTACAGAATATCAATTAGTTTATAATGAGGGAAATCTATAAACCTTTTGTTAAGTATCTGGCAGGAACGCAGGATGCAGGCATCAATAAATTTACGAGACATTTTGTACATCTTATTTAAAAAGAAAACAACCTTGGATTTTGTGAATCAAGCACTGTATGAATGATGTACTGGGAAAGCAAAAAATATCACATGAATCTCTCAGATTGCATCTGAAGCATCAAAAGCTGTGATGTTTGGGAAAGAATTGTTTCTGTGGTGCAAAATAGCTGCATTGTATTTTCAGAGAGACGACACTTCTATTGAAACAGGTGAACCTTGTACATTTTAAAAACTTGACACAGCAAGACTGTCCAAGTGTGGATATTTCCCTTGAGAGAACTGAAATCTAACCTTTTTCTTCTGTCACTGTTTCCTTAAAGGCATAATGAGCTGAATGCCAGGGCTCATGACTATAATCCTAGCTTCTCAGGAGGCTGAGATCTGAGAGTCATGGTTCAAAGCAAGCCTGAACAACAACAAAAAATCCATGAGACTTTTTATTTACAATCGACTACCAAAAAGCCAGAAATGAAGATGTGGCTCAAGGGAGAGAACTCAGGCAAACATAATAAGGAGAAGTGGAATCAATGAGGGAGGACATTGGAAGTCCTTGGGAAAAGATCCTTAGGGAGACAGCCTGGAGCTGTCCTTCCCCTGCACCCCCTTTCCCCCGCTTCCCCACTCCTATGCCCTCATCATAGTGTGTTCTCAGACATTCCTGGGCCTTCCTGGTCCCCAAGGGCTGTGAATTGTTATTTACTCACAGTCTAAAAGGAGATGGTATGTGAGGCTGAAATAAAAGTAAGAGGCTGTATAGTCAGACACCAGTGGCTTACACATCTAATCCTAGCTACTTAGAAGACTAAGATCTGAGGATCAAGATTTGAAGTTACCCGAGCAGGAAAGTCCATGAGACTCTTACCTCCAGTTAATGACCAAAAAAGCCAGAATTGCAGCTGTGGCTCTAGTGGTAGAGCACAAGCCTTGAGCACGAAAGCTCAAGGATAGTAATTAGGCTCTGAGTTCAAGCCCAAGGACCAGCGCAAAGAGAGAGAGAGAGAGAGAGAATCCTGAATACCTCCCTTGGTCTAGTTCAAATCATCCAAATTATCCCATTCACATCATTCTCACATTGGGCTCATGTATGGAGTTGGAAGAGCAGAGAGAAGAAAGTACATAGTGTTGAAATAAAAACAGTGCTTCATGGCACTAATCACTATGGGCCAGACATGAGTATCAGTGACCCACACACATCATCTCCCATTCTGCAGGAAACCTCAGCTGGCCAGCATTTGCCTTAGAGACATACCATATTCTGTAGAGCATTTACACCATAGTAGAAGAAATCCCTCTCCTCTCTGCAACCATCTCCTAAATGAACTAATAAACATGTATGTAAAGATATAAAATGTTCTGCTGGGCTCCAGTGGCTCATGCCTGTAATCTTAGCTACTGAAGTCTGAGATCTAAGGATCGCGTAAGGTTCAGAGACAGCCCTGGAAGCCAACTCTGAGAGACTCTTCATTATAAATTAACCAACGAAAAAGCAGAAAGTGGAGGTGTGGTTCAAGTGATAGAGTGCCAGCCTTGAGCAAAGAAGCTAAGCAAGGGCTGGGATGTAGCTCAGTGGCAAAGCGCTTGCCTAGCAAGCGCAACGTCCTGGGTTCGATCCCCAGTACCAAAAAAGAAAAGACAAAAAAAATACAGTTAAAAAAAAAAAACCCAAACAAAAAAAGAAGCTAAGCAAGAGCGTGAGGTGCTGAGGTCTAGATCCAGTATTGGCACACCTGTGCATGCACGTGCACGCACGTGCACACACCCACCAAAATATAAAATATTCCATCATGATATATGGTGATCCATACCTGAAAGATGTGTTCTATTTTTAGTTATTGCAAATATTAGCTCAAACCCCCTACATAATGCTGGTTCTAGCAGTTTAATGAAGCACATTGGCCAGAAAGTAGGGCTCAGCATAAGTTACTGCCCAACACTGGCCCAGGGCAGCCTCCAATGCCCCTGTCATTGACAAGCAAGCAAGGGGTCTCTTCCTGCTTTCCTCACACACATCCAGACTTCAGACCCCTACAAATCCAGAGCTAATTTTGATTGAATCCAGGGGCACCTTCCAATTCAGAGCATTAAAATTTTCATAGCCCAAATGAAATGACAATGTTGAAGATGAGGAAATCTACATGCTTATACATCACTTACATTAAAAAAAATGATGTAGAGTGCAGAATGTAAACAATATAGAGTTGTCAAGCTGGAAAGTTTAGTTTCTCTTTTGTCACTGTCTTTTTTTCCTCTTGTTTTACTACTGCCTCACATTGACAAATCTTCAGTGTAACTTTTGCAAGTCTAGAAAACAAAGAAACAGTTATTTGTCAGGGGCACAGCAACAGCCCTTCCTCCTGTCGGATTTAGTGATACTTGCTCCTGTAAAGCATTAGCAGATGCACACTGGTTTTGCTTTTTCTTTTCTTTTGTTTTTTTTTTTTCTCTGCTTGTTCTGGGGCTTGAACTCGGGCTGGGCACTGTCCCTAAGCTTTTGTGCTCCAGGTTAGTGCTCTACTTCTTAAGCCACAGCTCTGCCTCCAGCTTTTTTGGTGGTTAATTGGAGGTAAGAGTGTCATAAGCTTTCCTGACCCAGCTGGCTTCAATCTATAATCCTCAGATCTCAGCCTCCTAATTTAGGTAGGGCTACAGGCATGACTGATACCCAGTGCTTTTTTTCCTCCCTCCCTCCCTTCCTTCCTTCCTTCCTTCCTTCCTTCCTTCCTTCCTTCCTTCCTTCCTTCCTTCCTTCCTTCTTTCCTTCCCTCCTTCCTTCCTTCTCTTCTTCCTTCTTCACTTTTCCCTTTTTACTCTTTCTTCCTAGCAATACTGACATTTAAACTCAAGGCCTCTCACATGCTCTGCTAGCCCTCTATTACTTGAGCCACATTTCTAGCCCTGCTTTTTACTGGCTATTTTAAAGACAGAATCTCTCAGATTTCTTTGCCTGGGCTAGCTTTGAGCCTGGATTCCCCAATCTCAGGGTCCTGAGTAGCTAGTATTACAGGCTTGAGCCATCAGCAACCAGCCCATGCTACTTTTACTTAGCATTGGGGATATTGTGCACACTTAATGTTGCTTCTCCTGAAAATCCAAAGTGCTCATTGCTCCTAGGATAATGGAAAATGTTCATCTTGCTTGTTTGATTTATTCTTGAGAGATTCCTACATTGTACCCAGTCTGCCAGGATCCTTAGAATAATTAACTTTGCGTTGTCTACTGTTGTTCCTCTACTCAGAGTGAAAATAAAAAGCTGTGCTTTCTGCCAGCCTTTGTAAATCCAGATGTTTTTCCTATATGCTGTCAGAACGTGGTCTAGAATATTCTCAGTAATAACAACTCTGGCCTTTGTTCATGAACTCAAGCAAATGAAGTCACTTTCCTGGAGCCTCCAGTCAGCCAGCATATATCTGTTTTAACCAGGTAGAAGGAAAGATCAGCACTGACCTTTCTCAGCAAGCACTTTTAAGCTATCATTGGACTGCTCTGAGACTCCAAAATGAGTGAATATGACTTGCAAATAGACTTGCTGCATTTTTAGGGGGAGCAACCCCCCTTTAAAAAGATTGGTTTCAAGCCAGGCATGGTGGCTCACGCCTGTAATCCTAGCTACTTAGGAGGCTGAGATCTGAGGATCACGGTTCAAAGCCAGCCCTGGCAGGAAAATCTGTGAAATTCTTATCTCCAATAAACCACCAGAAAACCAGAAGTGGTACTGTAGCTCAAGTGGTAGAGCGCTAGCCTTGAGCTGAAGAGCTGAGGGACATCACTTAGGCCCAGAGTTCAAGCCCCACGACTGACCAAAAAAAAAAGAGAGAGAGATTGGTTTCACTATATAGCCCAGGGTGGCCTCAACCTTGAGATCCTCCTGCCTCGGCCTCCCAAATGCTGAGACGAAACTCATGTGCCACCATACCCAACTGTCAATAACATTTCTTCTAAGCAGAATAATACCCATTTTCTTTGTACTAGACACAAAGCCTGCTTCCCTACTGAGGCCAAGGGAACATGGGGGGACATAATTAGGTCCTTGGTCTGCTAGCAAGCTTGTCATGCTAGCCACTTTTTCTAAATCTGAATATGTTTCAGGTCAGTCTCCTCCACTCCATCACAAGAGCGGGACCCTTTTGCTTTTTTGCTCAAGGCTGGGGCTCTACTTCTGGCTTGTGGATAAGAATCTCATGAACTTTCCTGCCCCGGCTAGCTTCAAACCTCAATCCTCATATCTCAGCCCCCTGAATATCTAGGATTACAAGTTTGAACCACTGACACCCAGCTACAGGTATTGTTAAGGAAGGTATTATTTCAGTGATACCTGTCTTTAACTAACATGCTACACTACCCCAATCCACCTCAAAGTCTCGTTTCAAGGCTTAGATGAAACTGGGTAGTTGGCTTAGTGAGCTAAAACATGTGCTAAGGACATAGAAGAGGATTGAATGCCCATTGCCTCAGAAGGGAAGAACCCTAGGAACTCTCCAGTCTGGTGGGATTAAAAAAAAAATGGCCTCAGAGACACACATCTGGAGCCTGAGTGTCTTTCACAGTCTCCAATTCCAATGGAGTCCAGTGATGGCTGGTTTTTCTACTAATGGTATGAAATACAAGGCCTCTCCCATGCTATGCAAATATTCAACATGCCCAGTTCAAGCAGTGACTCTTATTGTCTACATTAGCCTCAGTGAGGAGCTTGTTCAAATGCAGATTACCAGGGCCCACCCACTGATGTTGAGTGACTGGTCCTCCAGTGGGCCTGAGCCATCTGAGTTCTTATCCGATCTTCCTGAATATTGAGATACCACTGAAAAGTATACTTGTGGGGTTGGAGGCATGGCTGAGTTGGTAGAGCGCTAGCCAATGAGTGAAAGGGTCAGGATTAAGTTTGAGTCCCCACCATGGACCTTAAAAACAAGAAAAATTTGCCTAGCCTTGAGTTCAATCCCCAGAAAAATAAATTTTTCTAGTGTAGAACACAGGATTATAGGCACAGTGGACCCCTAGGCATGCTTTGTTTCTGTTTTTGTTTTATTTTTTTTTTGGTCAGTTGTGGGGCCTGAACTCTGGGCCTGGGCGCTGTCCCTCAGCTCTTCAGCTCAAGGCTAGCGCTCTACTACTCAAACCACAACACCTACTTCCGTCTTTTTCTGTGTATGTGGTGCTGAGGACTTGAACCCAGGGCCATATACATGCAAGGCAACCACTCTACCACTGAGCCACCTTCCAGCCCCCCTAAGCATGCTTTGTGGTCTATCTGAATAGAGATATCCTGGAATGCATTCCTCAGATCATCTTAAGTGCAGAGGCATCTAGCCCTGATGGGTGGAGTTATGCCTGTAATCACAGCCAGACCTCTGTTTCCCAAGATACTTTATCATAAATAATTACCACATTACAACAGACCTGTGTGAGTTTATGGCCCCACCTTTAATTTCAACCACTATTCATTAATCCTGAGCTCTCACTTTAAATTATTGAACAGTCATATTCCAATTTTGAGGGCACTAATTATATCCCTGAGAGGCTGTTATTATCTGGGTGATCAGATGCACTCTCCCTGTGTTTGGCTGTTTTCTCCCTCACTCATCAGAATGTTATACTTTTTTTGCAGGACTTGTGCAGTTGCTAAGTGTGTGTCTTTCACAAGATCTGAGAGCTGAGGAGTCATGAGATGCTAGAGCAGGAACTGTGAGAATTGGGGTACTTTGGAATCATACAGGGCTGGGTCCTTGGGCTCAGAAAAGAAAAAAAAAAAACAGAAGTGAAGCTGTAGCTCAAGTGGTAGAGCACTAGCCTTGAACACAAAAGCTCAGGATAGGTTCTGAGTTCAAGCCCCAGGACTGGCACCAACAAAAAAGAATCACCTGGGAAGAATGAGAAACATGCAGGTAATTCTAAGTCCTTTCCCTGTGAACACCTAGGTCCTCCCTGGGTGTGGAGCCCAGGAATCTGCTTTATTATCAGCAGTCTGAGGATTATGACTCACACAGTCTTAGGACTGGGGCTTAGATGTTCTCACTGGTTGAACTCTTGAGGGAGATAGATAAGAGAGGGAGGGCTTGAACTCAGATCCTGATCACTATCCCTTGGCTTCTATGTTCAAAGCTAGTGCTCTACCACTTGAGCCATAGTTCCACTTCTGGCTTTTTGGTGGTTAACTGAAGATAAGAGTCTCATGGATTTTCCTGCCTGGGCAGACTTGAAACCTTGATCCTCAGATCTCAGCCTCCTAAGTGGCAAAGATTATAGGCCTGAGCTACCAGCATCTGGCTTCCCAGGAGTATTTAATAGAAAGAAAATACCAGCGATGAGAACAGCAAAACTGAAACTCGGAAAGGGGTCAGCTCTCATTCAGAACCCATGATAGAGGTGCTACCTGTATGTCCGTGTCCTAGTGTACAAATCGAATGAGAGTAATAGATGGCGAAGCACTTTGGAAAGTATTCAGTACTCTGTAAATATAAGGCAGCACTATTATTTTGTAGCTGGAAGGGCCTTGTAACAGAAATAGCTTGATACTTTCTCTCTAAATTACCATAATCACCTGTTGGGAGACCCCAACCAAGCCCCTAATTCTATGTTCACCAGGCATGGAATCAATTCCTCCCAAAATGTCAATGAAAATTGTTTGATGGAAGAATGTGCCCGGGGCCCTGCCTGATCCTCAGTAACCTGCTTTTACTGTTGCCTGTTTCCATCTATTCTGGAGTCCATCACATCTCCTCCAAAATTGAGGGACTTGATTTAAAAGCCCCCTTCTTGGGCTGGGAATGTGACTTTGTAGTAGAGTGCTTCCCTAGTATGCATGAAGCCCTGGGTTTGATTCTTTAGTATCACATAAACAGAAAAAGCCAGAAGTGGCACTGTGGCTCAAGTGGTAGAGTGCTAACCCTGAGCAAAAGCAGCTCAGGGTAGTGTCTAGGCCCTAATTTCAAGCTCCAGGACTGGCAAAAGAAAAGAAAAAAAGCCCCCTTCTCTTAACACATGGCTTTCTGGTCTTGGAAAACTCACCTATGGACATTTTTGTCCCTAACGTGTTTCCTCATAAGAGTCCATCTCTAAACACTGTTCACGGTTTTGAAAATAGAGAAAGTCAACCCTGGGTACCCCAAGTCTTGTGACTGGAGGTTGAGGTCACTAATTTTGATGGCCATTGGTTACATATTGTACTGTTTGTCCTGCTGTTTTATGATTCACTGGGCAACTCTTTGGAAAATAGTTTCTTCTTTTTCTGTTTGTTTTTCTTTTGTGCTTTTTGCTTTGCTTTATTTTGTTTTCCCAGTCCTGGGACTTGAACTCAGGGCCTTGGCAATATTCCCTAAGCTCTTTTGATCAAGGCTAACACTCTACCACTTGAATCGCAGTTCCACTTCCAACTTTTTGTGGTTAGTTGGACATAAGAGTTTCATTAACCTTCCTGCTCAGGCTGGCTTTGAACTGTGATCTTCAGATCTCAACCTCCTGAGTAGCTAGGGTTACAGGTGTGAGACACCAGTGCCAAGCCAACATTTTCTTCTTTTATAGTTCTTCAACAGGATCTGCTTCTGTCCTGATCTTTTCAGGACCCCCTTCTAGGTTTCTGGGGAGATCTTGTGTGTCTCTCCACCCCCGATTTTCTTCAACTGCAAAATTTCTAAAAACTATACTGGTAGAGTGAGCATCAGGAATAGACACTGTGGGTCTATTCACATTTCAACCTTTATTTTTAAATATTTCTCCCACACTCCTACAGATCCTATCTTCTTAGCATGCTCTCCGCATGTGAAACCTCAAGTTCAGGCTTTTGCAAATTGCCCACACAAAGTCTATTTTTAAATCCTGCAGAAATCAAGACTCTTCCTGGTAGACAATATCTGAGCATACCCAGGCAGCAGCACATCTTCAGAATTCAGGGAATCATTTCTACACGGCTTTCAGTGATCTGAATCCAACCTGCACATTTTGGAGAGGAGAATGTGTGTTTTAGGGACTAGAAGTTATATGGATTTGTAATGCCAAGTCAGTACCTCTTGCTGGCCAACCATAATCTCACAAGGTGTGAAACCCCTCCAAAAGTCAACACAACATGGCTGTTGTGTCCCTGGGGTCTGCTCCAGCTACAAGACCATCCATGTGCGCAGTAAGGAAGGCTGTGGCTATAGATGTGGACAGTCCATTTAATGTCTTTTACTCACTTCATGCCTCAATCAAATATAAACCAAAGATCGTCCCTCCTTCCCTACCCCCCCTTCAACCTTAGGGATGTATAGTAGATAAGAAAATATGTTTAATTATATATATATGTATATATATATATATGTATATATATTGTTGTTGATCATGGAGCTTGAACTCTGGACCTGAGTGCTATCCCTCAGCTCTTCAGCTCAAGGCTAGTGCTCTACACTTGAGCCACAGAGCCACTTCTGGTTTTCTGGTGGTTTATTGGAGATAAGAGTCACACAGCCTTTCCTGCCCAGGCTAGCTTGGAACCGCAATCCTCAGATCTCAGCCTCCTGAGTAGCTAGGATTACAGGTGTGAGCCACTAGTGCCTGGCTTGTTTAATGATATATTTAATAATACTCATATACACATATGATGGCCACAGTAAAGCTAATCAATAAAAAAAAAAAGCTAATCATCAGCTCATGGTTAGCTGATTGTGATGAGAATTCTTAATCTGTTCTTTTTGAGACAATGGTTTTATAATACAGAGGATTGTATCACCTCTGAACTCAGAATACCTGCTTTAAAAGTTCTGCTCTTCAGCACCTGTATTCCTGGTCTATCTTGGATTGTATGATGCTCACTAGTAAACTCATCTATAGTTAATAGTAGTCACCCTACTATGCATGGCTTCGACACAAAAGTTTGGCCAAAAGTATTTAGCTTACATCTAAAAGTTAATCTTACTTTGACCAAACTCCTTTAGCTTTCAGGCTCTCCATTTTTTTCTGTTAAATTATGGTTTTTTTGTTTTTGTTTTTGTCAGTCATGGAGCTTGAACTCTGGGCCTGGAGGCTATCTCTGAGCTCTTCAGCTCAAAGCAAGTGTTCTACTACTTGAACCACAGTACCACTTCTAGCTGTCTGGTGGTTAACTGGAGTCTCACGGACTTTCCTGTCCTGGCTGGCTTTGACCTTGATCCTCAGATCTCAGCCTTCTGAGTAGCTAGGATTACAAGGGTGAGCCACCGGTGCCTGGCTTTTTCTTTTTAAAGACTAAACATTATTATTCCATTATTATCATACACACATATTCATGTTTGCACACACACATACTTTTTTAATTCATCTGTTAATAGGCACTTAGGTCACCATCTCTTGACTAATGTGAACAATGCTGCAATGATAATCGGAGTAGGGCTGGCTCTTTCTCTGGCAGTAGGGTTTTATTCCCTTGTCACATAGATGCAGAAGTGACATTTTGGGTTCTAGTTTTTATATTTTGAAGAACCTCTTTCCACAATGCCTTGGACACCTTTTTACATTGTAAATTGTGGGGCTTGAACTCAGAACCTGAGTGCTATTCCTGTGCTTTGTTTTGCTCAGAGCTAGTGTTCTACCGCTCTGAGCCACAGTGCCACTTCTGGGTTTCTGGGGATTCATTGGAGATAAGAGTCTCATGGACTTTCCTGCCAGGGCTAGCTTTGAACTATGATACTCAGCTCTCAGCCTCCTAAGTAGCTAGGATTACAAGCAGCTGTTTGAACACATTTTGTGACTGGCACAGTCAAGTACTTGACTGATTTCTAACAGTACCATTTTCTCATGACATACCCAGTGTATGAACCCTTATTTTCTCTTTGGACCTACCCAGTGTTTGCCATGTTGATAACTAACATCACTCCAAAACCCACTTTGGCAGGACCTGGAGCCAAATTTCATGACCACCAATTCCCTTCCAGATACTTTATAAAAATTATACTTGTGTATGTTTAAGAAAGAGGAAAAAAATCCCTAAGTGCAAGACTAAATCTTGAAGTTCCTTAAAATTTGAATCCTTGAGCTCTAAGAACTCTGTTATCAAATGAGTGGGCAAACTTGAACTAGTACTTAACCTCTCTGGGCCTCAGTGAGCAAAGCCAGGATGTTTCCTCATAATACTGTCTGTGCGGGTTAATTGAGATATTATGTGAAGACGTGTGTGTGGCTTAGCATAGCCCCTAATCCTAACATCACAATATTCCCCAAGGAGGAGTTCTCATATTAAACTCTCCCAACTTTTTTTATCCTCTCATACTTAAACCTCCATTATTAATTATAGTGATTTATGAAATAATAATAAATGCCACCATTGACTTGTTTAATCTATGATAACTGTTCATTCAGGATTTCACTCAGTTCTGTGAAACTGGCATTGTCATCTGGTGTTACAGAGGACACCCTGAGGACTAGAAAAGAGCCAGCTAGACAGAACCTGAGGCCAGTACCAAGATCCAAACTCCAGCTTATTTGGGTCCAGAGTATTACATGTTTTATGAACTATGTCCTTTTCTGGTAGGAAGAACTCCTAAGGATATAATGCATTCCTATCTATGCATTCAATTTTGGTACTTTGATGTTGAAAATGAGGGGCCAAGTGAATCCAAACTAACTATTCAACCATCAGGAGAAAAAGGAAAAACTGGACATGTATTCAAACAGAATTCTCACTGTTGGTTTATTGAGAATTTCTCTCCTCTAAAACAGAGTATGATTTTCTTTCCCTTCGACTATCCTGGCCCTGGAAAACTCTTTAAATTATTCAAGACATGGAAGGTTTATTATCTGCTAGAAGGTTGTAATATAAGTGTCATTTGAAGAACTGTCTGCTGTTGTGAGCCATCTTGTTCGGAATCTTTGGTCCTGTGCAGAATAGGAAGATAATATATTTATTTATCAGAGGTGTTTTATAACTGCCTTAGATCTTTCCTATTCCTTCTTTCTTGCCATCGAAAATATTTTGTGGCCTAAGCCAAAGAATAAGTGGCTGCAAGTGTGTAGAGAGTTAAAATCATTGTAAATTATCAGCCAGTTGTTTCTCTTCTGTCATTTCCATATTGATGGACAACCATTAGGTTTGGGGGATTCCATTTCTGCTACAGGATTTGGGTTGCATTGCTCACTTATAATATCCACTTGGACATTAATGGCACCAAAGTTGTCTTTCCATTCAACATATCACTCCCTAAGTTGTACTCTTCACCTTGACCATAAAGCTATAAATGCTAGCTCTTGTTTTATCTTTTTTCCAGTGCCTCACATCTGTAATTATTTTTAATATATTTTTATTGTAAAGATACTGTAGAGAGGGGTTACAGTTACATGCGTAAGATAATGAGTACATTTCCTATCGAACATTGTTATCCCTCCTTTGTTTTTCTCCTGCCATCCCTTCCCTCCCCACCTCCCCTAATCTTCCCTCTCCCCCCCAAAAATTGTAAAGTTTGTTTTCAACATAGTGTCTTGTACATCTCATTGTTTTAATCGGTCAACTTGTATCCTTATTTCAGCATTTTGCTATTTCCTTTCCCTTCCCCTCCCCAAATTAGAAAAATGCATTAGAAAGATGCAGGGCACCAGAATCAAATACAGTGAAAACAGGGGTTATACCATGGGGGGAAGAACATACAAAAGAAACAAAAAAAAATCACATAGTACATTATAAGTACATTAAAAACAACAGCAACAAAGATTAAAACCTCTTGTGTCCCTATCTTGGGGTTCATTTGCTTAGCATCATCTTATATGGTCATATGTACATAGCTTTTGACCTTTTTCTGCTTGTCCTAGACATATACTAGTTATTGCAAATAAGGGAAACCATGGGACCTATGTTTCTTTGGGCCTCGCTTGCTTCACTTAATAGAATTTTTCCCAAGTCTTTCCATTTCTAACAAATGGGGCAATGCCATTCTTTCTGATGGAGGCATAGATAATACCACATTTTCTTTATCCATTCATCTACTGAGGGGCATCTGGGTTGGTTCCTTTTAAAAAATAAAGTTTGTTTGCCAGTCCTAGAGCTTGAACTCACGTCCTGGGCGCTGTTTCTGAGCTTCTTTTGTGCTCAAGACTAGAGCTCTACCACTTGAGCCACAGCTCTAATTCTGGCTTTTTGGTGGTCAATTGGAGATGAGTCTCATGGACTTTGCCTGTCCAGGCTGGCTTTGAACCGTGATCCTCAGCTCTCAGCCTTCTGAGTAGTTAGGATTAACAGGCATGAGCCACCAGTGCCCTGTATTCTCACTTTTTCTCAGCTTTTGATAGCTGTTTCTGTGTAGAGAAGTCTCGGTTCCTAGTGCTTGTCACCAATGATAAGAGAAAAAGAATCTATATTGGGGTTGGGAAAATGCATTATTTTTTTTTCTTCATAAGTGCTTCATCTGTTCAGAGCATTGTAGAATAAAAATGTTCCTCTTAGTGACTTTTCCAGGTATTGGTATGAAAATAAGGAGTTGCTCTTTAGTTCCAGCACTGCCAGTAAATAGCTTGTGACCTTGAGCAAATTGCATCACATTTTGTACATCAGTGTTTGTTTGCGTGGATGAAGCATGAGTGACTTTGGAGATACCAAGACACTTTAAATCCTCAAACTCCAAGATGATTTTCCTCATTTCTTCTCCAGAAGATAGAGCGAGAACATGATGACTTCAGAATACCACTTAAGATGTACCACCCTGCCGGGTCCCAGTGACTCCTATCTGTAATCCTAGCTACACAGGAGGCTGAGATCTGAGGATCACAGTTCAAAGCCAGCTCTGTGGAGCTGTAGCTCAAGTGATAGATCACCAGCCTTGAGTGAAAAAGCTAAGGAACAGTAGTATCCTGGCCCTGAGTTCAAGTTGCAGGACTGGCTTTAAAAAGAAAACAACAAACAACCACTACTCAGAAGAACTCCTGAGTCTCTGGACTCTGCCTTTACACAGAGTGTTCCATGACTCTGTCTTCACAAGCTCTTAAGTAGAAATTTGAGCTTTTTTAAAACATCTTGCCAGGCACCGGTGGCTCATGTCTATAATCCTAGCTACTCAGGAGACTGAGATCTGCAGATCGCAGTTCTAAGTCGGCCCCGGCAGAAAAGTCCCCATGAGACTCTTATCCAAATAAACTACTCAAAAAAGCTAGAAAAAAAAAAAGCTAGAAATGGTACTGTAACTCAGATGGCAGAGTGCTAGCTCTGAGCACAAAGAAGCTCAGTTATAACACCTGGGCCCTGAGTTCAAGCCCCAGGACCAACAAAGAAAAAAAAAAACGACTCTTTTTGTTGTTGTTTGTTTTGTGCTATTTTGGGACTTGAACTCAAAACCTGAGGTCTGTCTCTAAGCTTTTTAGCTCAAGGCTAACACTCTACCACTGGAGCTATAGCCCCATTTCCATCTTTTTATGGTTAATTGGAGATAAGAGTCTCACAGAGGGGCTGGGAAGGTGGCTCAGTGGTAGAGCACTTGCCTTGCATGCCTGAGGCCCTGAGTTCGATTCCTCAGCACCACATAAGAAAAAAGCCGGAAGTGGCCTTGTGGCTCAAGTGGTAGAGCACTAGCCTTGAGCTGAAGAGCTGAGGGACAGTGCCCAGGCCCAGAGTTCAGGCCTCACGTCCGGACCCAAAAAAAAAGAGTCTCACAGACTTTTCCTGCACAGGCTGGTTTTGAACTGTGATCTTCAGATCTCAGCCTCCTGAGTAGCTAGGATTACAGATGTGAGCTACCAACACCTGGCAAATTTTGAGTCTTTGATGATGTGTAATTCTTTTTTTCCCCCTTTTTTAAGTTACTTGATTATTGTTTGAGAGATGATATACAGCGCGGGGGGGTACCTTTAATACGTAGATGATAAATACATTTCTTCCCTTTTGCTTAGTATCATCTGTTCC
Organism: Dipodomys ordii; assembly: GCF_000151885.1. Taxonomy (NCBI): domain Eukaryota; kingdom Metazoa; phylum Chordata; class Mammalia; order Rodentia; family Heteromyidae; genus Dipodomys; species Dipodomys ordii. The sequence goes on from NW_012267416.1 coordinate 1,801,327, forward strand.
TTCATTCTCTTCATTCCCTTTCTCCCATGTCCACCCATGAGTTGTGTGCTTCACTTTCATCAATGTCCAGTGCAGCTGATGAGCCCAGCTGCTGCAAATTTTCACCCATTTTTCACTGATTCTGTACCTTCCCCAATTTTACCTCAGATGTGCACGTCTGTCTATACACCGTATATGAGGTAAAGAATACAGAGTCATCAGAAAACAAAAAGACAAATTGAGAAAAGATCCTTTGTTTCCTTGTCTTTGGAGTACGTTTCCATATGTATATTACTTTATATACATATGAAGAAGTGCTTTTCTCTTACATCTATCCTCTTTTGGTCTCACTGTGTATGAGTCTCTAGAATCCTGTATGCATTGTCATATCTCATTGTGTTATAAATCTAACATCCTCTTATCAGGGAGAACATGCAGATGTGTACTTCTTGACAACTCGTGTATACCTGTCCCAGAGCTTTCATACTTTTCTGACTTGCTATTTGAAATAAGCTTTAGAATAATAAATCCAGTTATTGACTTTTTAAGATTTTTTACCTAAAATAGAGTTCAATAGCTCCTCAGTAGCAGACTTTAGGCTTTTCCCTCTGGTGAGACTTCATGAGGTCTACTCAGTGGCCCCTCATCTGGGGGGGAAATCTCAGTTCTAAAGGAGACTATTGAGGGAGGAGGACTTCCTGGAGAAGGTGTTGTTCCCTTGTAGGAGGTTCCCTAGACTGCTAGAATGGCAGAAGCAGACACACAGACACTGGGCAGTTTCTATCAATGCTAATGGGAGAATTCCTCTTGAGCTGACCTCTGACCTCTCCACTGAGCTGCAACATCTTTGCCTAATCCTCAGGGGGAACACATCACCAAAGAGGGACTCCAGGTGGGAAATGAATTCTGAAACATCAGAATTTCCAGCCATTGGAGAGGTTCCTACTATGACAATGTTTGTGAGTCAGAGAGAAGGGGATTATCTGAAATGAGAGCTAGTATATATCATTCAAGTTCTCTAGTCCCATCAGTCATAGTCCTTTCTGAATTCCTGTTGGATGCAGTGGCACTAGCAAGGCGTGGCTAATGACATTAAAATTCAATCAAATTAAAAATGCAATCACTCGGTCATCGAAGCTATATTTCATGTAACTGGGTCAGCACCAGTAAAGAACATCACAGAAAATTCTTTCGGGTAGCAGGGCTCTACAGAAACAAGTGTACAAGGCCAGAGAGAGCTGATTCCATTGAGTCTGCACAGAGCTAGAAGTACTGAGGATGGACGATGGTAGGTACAGGCGAGACCTGCCCCTGTTCTCAGCATGAAGGAGGACACAGGTGCAGGCTGCTGGGCCCATAGAGTTGCAAGTAGAGCAGGGAGATAAAACTTGTTCCTTTGCTGGTGAGGGTGAAAATTAAGACCCATTGACAGTTTGCTTTCATCTAGCAATTCCATTTCTGGAAATTTCCCTAAGGAAGCCCTCGGAGATAGACAAGGAGATGGAGGTACACAAAAGGCAATAGAAAATAGTCAGCAGGGGGCTGGATAAAGTTATAATAGCTTGCTGGGACAAAGTGATGAGCCCTGATTGGTGGCATTTGCCGATTTGCATAGGAGTTTTCCCTCCTTGGCTGATTTTGTGCTGCCAATGCAAAGAGATGTTTATGTGGCCTCTCATCAGCCTGTGCAGGAAATGTAGCACTCCTTTAGTGGACCACCTGAATGAACAGAAAAGATTACGTAAATCACATACATAAATGCCATACAGCTTCTAAAAACAAGCTGCTAGCCAGGAACTCTTGAGCTTGAGTGTCCATCAGACAAGATCAAGTAGACTTGTTAAAACCTAGGTCTCTGGGGCTGGGAAGGTGGCTCAGTGGTAGAGCGCTTGCTTTGCATGCATGAGGCCCTGGGTTCGATTCCTCAGCACCACATAAGCAGGGGAAAAAAAGCAGGAAGTGGCGCTGTGGCACAAGTGGTAGAGCACTAGCCTTGAGGTGAAGAGCTAAGGGACAGCGCCCAGCCCAGAGTTCAGGCCCCACGACTGGACCCCCCCAAAAAAAAACAACAAAAAACAAACCTAGGTCCCTGGGTTCCCACCACCCCCCCAGCTCAGCAGATGAAAGTCTATTGATAATCTGTGTTTCTAACAAGTTCTCAGAAAATCCTGGTTCTGTTTACTTGAGTTCCCACTCAGAGAACTACTTACTGTGGGAGATGAGTATTTGTTGATAGCCTTATGATTCTAAAGATCCCTGTGTTATGTGTATGTGAGTGCATCTTTGTACATAGTGATATAATTACACATAGCAAGTCCTTGAAGTGGGCCAGGTGTTAGGGAGAACATTTCCCATGAATTATCACTTACCTATCATTGCAATATATGAAGAAAATGATGTTAGCACTGTCCCCCATTCTACATCCAAGAAGAAAGGTGACAAGGTAGGTGGGCGCCAGTGGCACCGAACTATAATCCTAGCTACTCAGGAGGCTAAGACCTGAGGATCCAATTTGAAGTCAGCCCAGGAAGAAAGTCCATATAAGAATCTTATCTCCAATTAACTTACTTCCAGAAGAACTGGAAGTGGAGCTGTGGCTCAATTGGTAGAGTGCCAGCTTTGAGCAAAATAGCTCAGGAGTAGTGCCCTGAGCTCAAGCGAACACACACACACACACACACACACTCAAGTGGAGAGAAACAAGAAGTGTACGCCTCCAGTGAGAGGTGAGGGTATAAACCTGGCTTCTGGCCTTGGGGTCTGCCTTCAAGCCATCCTAGCATGCCACTGAATGTCCATTCATCTGGCTCAATGTAGGGCAGCACAACACCAAAACCATGACCATATTTATTAGTGGTTCTAGAGGTTGGAGTGGCAGGTGCTTTTTGTGTGGTTTTGTACAGTGCAGCATTTTTGTAGTCAGAAAAAAAAGTCTGACAAAATAAACATAAACTGGAAGGGGTTTTGTGTCCTAGCTCACTATCCATGTTCCCCAGTCCCATTTATTGAACACCTACTTTGTGGTAGGTATTTTACTGATGAACTGAATTTTACCTTGGAAAGAAGAATGGATTTTTGTTGTTGATTTGTGTGTCAGACCTGGGTCTTGAACACAGGGTCTGTCCCTAAGCTTTTGTGCTCAAGGCTAGTGCTGTACCACTTGAGCCACAGCTCTTTGTCATGTGTGTGTGTGTGTGTGTGTGTGTGTGTGTGTGTGTGTTTCATTGGAGATAAGAGTCTCATGGACTTTTCTGCCCATTCTGGCTTTGAACTGCAACCTACAGATCTCAGCCTCCTGAGTACCTAGAATTACAGTTGTGAGCTACCAGTACCCACCCAGCACACCAGATCATAAGTGAGACTTGGAGATAGACTGATAAAACAGAATCCTAGGCCCTGCCCGGAGGATCTGGAATTCCATAGGGAAATGAGACCCAGTCTCTGAGAAAACAATTAGCAACAAGGGTTAGAAGAGTCAGAGGTGGGTGAGTAGACAGTTTGATGAGGTCATAGGAAGCATATTTTCTTCGTTATACCCTTATACTAATGACACTCACACATTTGCTGTACTATGTACTTCTCCTGGTGGGATGAAAATTTAATCATTGCAGCTATTAGAACCCCAGGCCCTGGAGTGATGCATGTCTCTGAGTATATCCATATGATCCTGTCACTTCATCAGTATCATCAGTCAGTCAGATTATCATCTCAATTCCAAGTCCATCTGAGCTTTGCTCATCTAATTCTTTTCCTCAACCAGACTGTCAAGTTGTTATGGTACCTTTAGTGGATTGTGCAGAGCTATAGCATTTGCAGGATAGATAGCGCTAGGGTGAGAAGGTGAGGGCTAAGGACTGCTGCATCACAGCACAAGGCCTTGTCATTGCCGGGAGACACAACAGAGCCCTGCCTGCCTGTCCACCTTCACATCATTCACAGCCATATATGTAAGATTCACCCCTTACCATTCTCATTCTCCTTTAGCGCCTACGTGATTTGGTCAGGCTCTTCTACTCTGAGAAGGCTGACCTTCTCTGGCCGCTGCTGCCTCTCTTCCCCAGAGGTCCTAGAGTGTGGAAGCTGAGCCAAAGCTGGAGCCCTCTCTCATTTGGCCCCTTCTGTTCCAGGCCTGGCACCTCTCCATTCTGAGAGTGAGCAGTTGAGTGGCAAGGGGCCAGCCATGGATGACAGCGAGAGGCAGGGATGACTTAAAAGCTCATTAGCAAAGCTGGGCACTGGTACAGGCTTGAGCCTGTGCTCCAAGGTTGAAATCTGAGGATCATAGGGCAAAGCCAACCTGGATAGAAATGTCCCTGAGCCTCTTATCTCCAATGAACCGTATACTAACTTGGCTTTTTCAGCAAGCGTTTGATAACCCTCCCTCTTCCTCTGGCCTTAATATGCTGGTTTGGTCCCCATTTTGTAACAAAAGCAACTGAAAGCCAGTGGGTAATACAACAGGAGAGATGGTATTAGGCACCATTGCACCTTTCCATTCTCACTGTAGTCACATGAGATGATTCTAGGTACCATTGCACATTTCCATTCTTCCTTCCATTCTTGAGGAAGTCTTCACTGAATCTCACATAGGAGGAAGTTGAAGTTCAGGAAGGAAAACTGAATGGCTTAGAGTTCCACAGCCAGTCCTGGGGCTTGAACTCAGGGCCCACCTACTGTACCTGAGTTTTTGTTTTTTGTTTTTTGTTTTTTTTTTTTGCCCAAGGCTAGTGCTCTACCATTGTAACCACTGCTCTACCATTGTAACCACAGCTCCACCTTGGGCATTTTGTGGTTAATTGGAAATAAGAGTCTCATGGACTTTTCCTGCCCAGGCCAGCTTTGAACCACGATCCTTAGATATCAACCTCCTCAGTAAGTAGGATTACAAGCATGCGCCACCTGCACCCAGCCTCTCGTGGCATTTTTTTCTGGTGAGATTCACTCAGGGCTAAAGGCAGGTCCTCTCCCAAGTTCCCCACCTCCTGTCTACTTTTCCTCCTCCAGGTCAGAGATCACTGCTGGTACTATCAGCAAACATATGACTCCAGGAGACAGGGAGCATTCCCAATCTGTGAGCCTATGTTCTGGTGCTAGAAGGGGATTGGATTCCAAAGCTGAATTCATTTCCTCTTCCGGTGTCATCCAGCAGGAATGATAATGCCTACATTTACAGTCCTGCCAACTGTGCCAGCTCCTGTGTGCTAGAGACCTTCAGCTGCACATGTCCCTGACACAGTGCCAGGATTCGATCTGAGACACCCACATTCTCTTCATACATGGGTTTCTCTCTGCCTGCTAGAGGAAGTTTATAGGAAATTCTTAAAACTTGATACTATCTTGGGCAGAGCAAGGAGACAGGGTGGACAGGGAAACACTGTCTCTGAAGACAGTAGAGCGGGAATGAGAAAGGCTATGGGAGAGGAATCTGGAACATCAGGCTAAGAATGAGAGACATCCCCAAATCTTCAAGCCCGTGGTCACAAGCCTGCTGGCCAATCCAAACAGCCAGTGTTTTCTGTCTTTTCCTGGTCCTTTCTTCCTTCTTTTCCCATCTTTTCTTTCTCCTTTCTCCCCCCCCCCACTTCTTCCCTTCCTTTTTTTCTTCTTTTTCCTTTCCTCCCTCCCTTCTGCCAAAAGAAATCTTAAGCAAGCCAGGCACTGCTGGTGGCTCATGCCTGTAATCCTATTACTCAGGAGGCTGAGGATCACGGTTCGAAGCCAACCTGGGCAGGAAAGTCCATGGGACTCTTATCTCTATTTAAGCACCAAAAAAGCCAGAAGTGGAGCTGTGGCTCAAGGGATTGAGCACAATCTTGCATGTAAAAGCCCAGGTCCTTAGTTGAAATCTGGTATTGGCATACACAAGGAGACAGAGAAGGGATTGCCCAAGAGCTAGATATAGAAAATATTCTTTATTTTTTCATTGTTATTGTAAAAGGATGTACAGAGGGATTACAGTTATGTAAGTCAAGTAATGAGTACATCTCTTTTTGGAGATTATCACCCCCTTCCCTCACTTCTAGTTTTTCCCTCCCATCCCCACCCACAAATTATATTGTTCATTTTTCACAAAATGTCCAATGAGGTCCACTGCTGCATTTGTTCACCCTTTAAAGTACAGCTTCTCTCCCTTAGAAGGTGAGACAAGGAAAATCCTGATGAGAAGACCAGACTCCTGACCAAGCAGCGGGGGGCTTCAGGTGCACAGAGCATACCATTGACTCTTTTCTAGGACCTGGGGGAGACAGGGCCACCTGCTGGTCCCAGATGAAGAAGAGCTTCCGGGAATGAGCTAGCCAGGACCTGGGGTACAGGGGTCCTGCACTGTGCCTTCCACCAGGCTTTCTCAATTAATGATTCAATGGATCTAGGAGGCAGGCAATCGTTTTACATACACCTTTTTCATTTTTATTTTTAGTCTCTTAAAATATTGTAAGATACTTCTCCTTACACTGAAGAATTTACTGTTAAAAGACCGAAGCTAACCAAGCACTGGTAACTCGGGTCTGTAATCCTAGCTACTCAGAAAGCTTGAGATCTGAGAATTACAGTTCGAAGCCAGCCCAGGCAGGAAAGTCCAAGAGACTTATCTCCAGTTAACCACAAAAAAATAAGTCAAAACTGCATGTATGGCTCAAGAGATAGAACACCATCTTAGAGCCAAGAAGCAGTCACATGCATTAGAACCCTTGATTTCTTTGGTTAGTTTTTCTGAGATAAATCCCTAGTATGTTTATTTATAAAGCCACAATCTTTTTTTCTCATAAAGTACACTGTTGATTGCTGAAATTTAGGAAACATTTACTCAGCCCAGAGTTTGCGGAGTGAGCAGAGTTTTTTAGGGTAGACGGCTCGTTGTAGAGCTGCTGAAGCTAACAGCAGGTGGAGATGACTGTGGTACGAAGGATGTATAGGGACCAAAGGCTACAAGCTTGTGTGTACATGTGGACCATACCCTATGAAATAGAAAATATGTGAAACACCTTAAAGTACATGTTCATTACAGTAATGCTTGGAGGAAGAGTTCTGAAAGTACCAGCATACACACACACAAATAGAAAGGGAGGGAGGGAAGAAAAAGGGTTTTCAGTATTCTGTTGGATAAATTGGGGGAATAGGACCTCGTTGGGAGCTCCATGGATGGTGCCATTTTTCCTGGTTTAGTGGAACAGTAATACTTTTTTGTTTTATTTTGTTGTTGTTGTACCAGTCCTGGGCTTGAACTCAGAGCCTGGGGGCTGTCTCTGAGCTCTTTTTGCTCAAGGCTAGCACACTACTGCTTGAGCCACAGCTCCACCTCCAAGTTTTCTTTTTGGGGGGAGGGGGGATGTATTCATTGGAGATAAGCTCTCCAACCTCTTTCTGCCCAGGTTGGCTTTCAGCTGAACAGCCACAGCACCACAGACAAGAAGAATCTGTTCTCTTGGTGTCAATCACTGGACTTATAGAATAACTGTATATTCAACTTGTTTCAACCTAGCCCCCAGAGAAATTATCCCCCTTTATAGATGACACTGATGCTTAAAGGAATGCATGAGCTATAGCAAAGTTGATTTGCAGACAGCTAGTTGTTCTACTTATGTCTGCCTGATTTTTTTTTGGAGGGGAGTGAGGAGTGGGGTTACCAGTCATAAAGCTTGAACTGAGGGCCTGGGCATTATCCTTTAGATTTTTCATTCAAGGCTAGCACTCTACCACTTGAACCATAGCTTCACTTTTGGCTTTTGGGTGGTTAAGTGAAGATAAGAGTGTCACAGACTTTTCTGCAGAGGCTGGCTTTGAACCACAATGCTTAGATCTCAGCCCCCTGAAGTAGTTAGGATTACAGGCATGAACCAGCAGCACTGGGCTGATTCCCATCTCTCCCACATGTCCCCTGCATTTTTTCCACTGCTGGTCATGAGGTCTTCTTACTTGCTATGTTTTTGAGGTTTTCCATAAAAACACTGCCTGGTAACTGGACAGGGATTACTACTCACCACTTACCAGGCAGTACCCTGGGCCCAGAGAAGAAAAGTGCTTTATGAAGCCATGTGGCCAGCCCTCACCCTAATTCCTCAAAGCGTTCGTTCTGATTGTGGCCAGACTGGCCCCAAGTGCCTGTACTTCAGGATATATTTTCACACACCTCTGCCTCATCAGAAAGCATTTATCAGAGTTCTGTTTTGGCTTCCCTCCCCGCTTTTCTGCTTGTGTTTGTGTGCATTTAGCCACAAGAGCCTTATTAATCATTTGGAATTGAAGGTTACCAAGAAAAATATGCCAGAGTGTGACAGGCCATTAGTATTTGTGTTGTAAGGCAACCAGTAATCATCATAATTGGTGCACACTTGGGAGCAGAGTGGGTATCTCTCCTGAATAGTTATCTTCTTCCTGAACCATTAACACTGTGGAAAACTCACTTTCCCAGCCATCACTGGTCACAGGGTACAACTTCTCTCCCTGGTAGAAGGTGTGTGTGTGTGTATGTGTGTGTGTGTGTGTGTGTGTGTGTGTGTGTGTGTGTGTGTGTGTGTGCGTGTGTAAAAGATGGACACGCCCTTCCCTCAGAGCAGCTGAGCAAAAATGTGAGACAGATATATGAGGTAAGTGAACTGGTTCTCTACCTCTGCCTCTTGGAATTTCATACCCTATGGCTTTGATGGGGACCAGTTGTACCTCCTAAGATGCACGTGGTCCCAGGGTACAGGGAAGAGAGCCAAGAGTGCCTTCTTTATCCCCTACACCCAAAGCTAACATAACACTATTCCCTGCTCTTCTGTCTTTAAAAACCTACTTCTTTAAAACATTGTGTACAGCCATATGCCTATGCCTTATGCCCGTAAGCATAGTTACTCAGGAGGCTGAGATCTGAGGATCCCAGTTTAAAGACAGCCCAGGCAGGAAAGTCTGAGAGACTCTTTATCTCTTAATTAACTACCAAAACAAACAAACAAAAAGACAGAACTAAACACTAAAAATCAGAAGTGGTGCTATGGCTCAAGTAGTAGAGTATCAGCTTTCAGGGAAAAAAAAACTCTGAGAGGCAGGAGTGGTCCAGGCCCTGAGGTTCAAATTCCAGTACCAGTATAATATGCATATCCCATATTCTGGGAATTCCACTTCTCATTTTCTACCATGAATATATCTGAAGATGCCACTCAAGTACTGTTTGCAATAGCGCCAAATTATAAATAATCTAAGTATTCATCTGTAGGGGAAGAAAAGTATATATCTAGCATGGAATACAATGCAACTGTTTAAGTAAACAAAACAGTGCACTGAATCTGATGTGTCCTTTTAAGATGTATCCAAGAAGTAGAAAGAAGCTAAGCACTTGTCTCCAATTAACCACCCAAAAAAGCCAGAAGTGGTGGCTCAATTGGTAGAGTGCTACCCTTAAGCAAAAAGCTTAGGGACCATGCCCATGCTCTGAGACCATATAGAAAGGGCATAGAAGGATGTACTTCAATGTAATCAATGATTACCATGAGATAGGGAAGTGAGTCAGGGTCAAAAGTCAGCCAGGGGTTGGAGGCATGGCTCAGTTGGTAGAGTACTAGCCAATGAGTAAAAGCATCAAGTACTGAGTTTGAGTCTCAATCAAAAGAAACTTTACTCTCTTATATTTGTATAGTTTTATTTATTTTACAAGGAGCATTTGTTAATTATACATTTCTCATTTAACTAAAAAGAAATATTGTCTTGAAGAAGAGAAGATGGTCAAATAATTTTTTTCTGCATGTTTGGTTTTTTATTTGTTGTTGTTGTTGTTTAGTCAATCATGGGGCCTGAACCCTGGGCCTAGGTGCTGTCCCTCAGCTCTTCAGCTCAAGGCTAGCACTCTACCACTTGAGCCATAGCACCACTTCCAGATTTTCTGCTTATGTGGTGCTAAGGAATCAAATCCAGGGCCTCATGCATGCAAGGCAAGCACTCTACCACTGAGCCACCTTCCCAGTCCTCTGCATGGTTTTAGAAAATTAATATGTTTGCACCTTGGGGTAGGGATTAATTTGTAATCTTCATTGCAAAGACAATAATTGATATTCTTCATACTTGAGAAATAAACCCCTTTAATAGAAATAAATGATGAATTGCTTCTTCATTATTTATTAATAAGACATATGGCTGGGGAAGTTATTGGTGTCTAATTTCTTGTGTATGCAGATCTTTTGGGTCTCTGTGACTTTGAATGGTGTTCTTTCAACCCAGAATGTCCACCTATGAAATCCACTCTAGCTCAGGTTGACTTTAATGCCTTTGGACTCCTTCCCAAAGTTAACTGATTCCTAGAGAGCAACTCTGATCTTTGGCCAATTAAGGAAGTGCAGTGATTTAGTAGCATAGGCCCTGGAATCAAAGCAATCTGGATTTATGTGGCTGGTCTGCCACCTATTAGCAGCTATGTAAGATCCTCCAACTTCCCAAACCTCAGTCTTCTTATCTTCAAAAAGGGAGTAGTACTGGCACCAGTGGGATCATTGGAATTGTTCAATGAGATAATACTTGGAGGATGCTTCACACTGTGTCTAGTGGAGTCTCAGTGTATGTCGATTATTCCTGCAGTACCAGAAATCTCTTTTGTAGACCTGGGGCCTGAACTTAGATGTGTTTGTTTCTGATCAACTCCTACCATCCCCAACAAATCCTGGAGACTCAGCTAAGTGTTACTCTGCACTTTACTGTGTGGTCCAGTAGAAGGAAGGCTGACCTTTGGGCCATGTGGATTCTTTATTGAAGAGATATGAAAGACCTGACAGAACCAGATGCTGGTGGCTCACACCTGTAATCCCTGCTACTCAGGAGGCTGAGATATGAGAATCATTAATTCAAAGACAGCCTAGGCAGAAAAGTCTGTGAGGAGAGAGGGGGGAGAGAGACAGAGACACATCTGTGTGTCTATGTGTCTGTGTGACCTTGAACTGAGCCCCTTGAAGCTGTCTCTTCGTTTTTTAATTCAAGGTTGGCATTCTACCACTTGAGCTTACACCTCCATTCCCAGCTTTTTGCTAGCAAATTGAAGATTGGAGTCTCACTGACTTTCCTGCCTGGGCTGGCTTTGAACCATAATTCTTCAGATTTCAGCCTCCTGAGTACCTAGGATTACAGATGTGAGCCACCAGACCCACCTCCATGAGACTCTAACCTCTAAGTAACTATGAAAAAGCTAGAAGTGGAGCTGTGGCTCAAGCAATAGAGTACCAGGTTAGTAAGAACATATGGCCCTGAGTTCATACCCTGGAACCTACACATTGAAAACAACAACAAAAATACAACAACTTACCAGACCGTAAAGTATTAAAAAGAAGTCCCTTAGATACGGAGTTAATGGGTGGTGTTTAATTTTTTTACTATCTTAAGTAATTTTCTGACATGAGCATGTATCGCATACTTTTTATTACCACCCAGAGGAAAACAGTGATAACCTATAGGAGTGAGGTCCCAGTGGGCACCCAGGTGGAAGAAGGACTAGGAGCCACGGGGCATTGATTGCTGTAGCTCAGATCACACCACTGGCTTCTGGGTGATGCTATCTGTCTATGGCTCAGTAATCCAGGCATCTAGGTCTCTACACAGAAGGGGACCCAGGCCAGTGCTTTTTCATTCTTTGAGTCTCAGCTTCAACAGGTTCTGTTCTCAGAACATCTAGCCTGAGATGGAGAGGAACCCCTAAACTCCCAGAACACTAGGCATTGAGGAGAGGGGAGTGTTCATTTTGTGTTTGAACCCAGATATAGGTTTGTTTTTTTCTTTTTGTCAGTCATGGGGCCTGCACTCTGGGCCTGGGCAGTGTTCCTCAGCTCTTCAGCTCAAGGCTAGTCCTCTACCACTTGAGCCACAGCGCCACTTACGGCTTTTTCTGCTTATGTGGTGCTGAGGAATCGAACCCAGGCCCTCATGCATGCAAGGCAAGCACTCTACCACTGAGCCACCTTCCCAGCCCATGAACCCAGATAAAGGTTTTAAACAGCTTATGCACAGCTGTCTATCACTGGTCTAGGTTCAGAATACAGAAAACTTCCATTCAACTGTTTTACACAGTTTATTGTGAAATTCCCTCCAGGGTAATATTCCATAAGTATGTGTGTCTGTGTGTGTGCGTGTGTGTACGTGTGTGTGTACGTGTGTGTGTGTGTGTGTGTGTGTGTGTTGACAAATAAAGCAAATAGAACATTGGAAAAGTAAATGTTGCTCATGGCTACAATAGAGAGAAAATTATAGGGGTAGAGAAAATAGGCTTGAGTTTATGGAAGAAACCACATGTTCTCTATGCTGATTACCAGCTGCGTCTCAGAAGGGGTTTTCCTGTTAGACGAGAGAGGCCTTGTCTGGGCTTTCGAGCAAGTGTACAGTTACATATATCGTGTTGGGACTGTAGAGTCACACTGCACCAAAGCTGGATGAGGCCTTTTAGACCTCACAGTCCAACAATGTGTCTGACCTTTAGCTTTCCTCTGGTTTGCATAGTAAATTCCTGTGTCTGATTGGGTTCTTCTAATCCTGTTCAAAATCATGAGAAAACTCAGTCGTGTATCAGACAACTCTTCACATAAAATTATCTTCATGCATTGAGTTAGACTGTGTCACTTGCACAATTTTTCTTCTAGCTTTCATTCATCCAGTTTCTGGAAGCAGATACCACTAGATCAGGAACAGGGGTGAACTACAGAGACAGAGAGCCTGGTCTGCTAATGGACTGGTTGTCAATTTTGGGAAAAGTGTTCTGTCTCTCCCCACCTTTGTCCCTATGTCAAAATAGGGGCTGCCTCCCTCACTTGGAGTAAACTGGAGATCAAGCAAGATGGTGAAAAAAAGAACCTACTAGCTCTACAGGTGCTGATCTAGAAAGATGGTTATTATATCCTGTTAAGTGAGGAGTGTGGGTTTCAGAGGGAACATGTAAGCATCAAAACATTGGAGCCAGGTATGTGACATATATGAACACATCAATATGAAATCTCCATGTATAACTAACTGATGCTAATAAAAAATGTAAAAGGGGGGGGCTCTGTCATCCAAGTATTCCCTTGTGAACCCCAAACACAGGAGCTGCAACAGGTCATTTTCCCAACAGAACAGGTACTGACGGTTGACCAAACATCACTCCCCCTTACCAAACACCTGTAGCTCAGCCTGTCTTATCCAAGTCAGCTTATGAAAACAATCATGAATCAGAGGTGATCATTAATGATAGAGCACAAATAGATAAGTTGTTACAAATACAGAGGCCCTGAGGGGAATACTATCAGAATAAAAACGATTTTTAGTTTTCTGGAGGCCAGTTCATGAGACTGGGCACAGGGGGTATGCGCCTGTCATCCCAGGTACATGGAGGCTTAATTGGAAGGTTCCCAGTTGCAGACCAGCCCAGGATGAAAAGATTTTACAAGACTTCATTTCAACTGAAGAAGCTGGATGTGATGGCACATGCCTATTATCCAAAAAATAGGATCTCAGTCCAAGTATTAGCCTGGGTATAAAACAAGACCATTTCAGAATAACCAGTGCAAAACTTAAGTCCTGAGAGAGAGAGAGGAAAGAGAGAGAGAGAGAGAGAGGAAAGAGAGAGAGAGAGAGAGAGGAAAGAGAGAGAGAGAGAGAGAGGAAAGAGAGAGAGAGAGAAGGAAATTAGTTAAGACATATATCAAACTATTTAGAGTGACCATCCCTAGCAAAAGGGAGGAAAAGTTTGTCTTCTGACTCAAATGTTTCATTCTCCCATCGTGATGGGTTAAAAAAAATTTTTTCCCAGAACAATGTGGTCCAACACACACACACACACACACACACACACACACACACACTCACACTACAGAAATGACCTTAAACATCTGACCAGAAAACTAAAAATGGTTTCCATTCTGATGTATTCTCCCCAGGGCCTCTGTATTTGTAACAACTTATCTATTTGTGCTATATCATTAATGATCACCTCTGATTCATGATTGTTTCATAAGCTGACTTGGATAAGACAGGCTGAGCTACAGGTGTTTGGTAAGGGGGAGTGATGTTTGGTCAACCCTCAGTACCTGTTCTGTTGGGAAAGTGACCTGGGCTTCCTGTTGCAGCTACTGTGTTTGGGGCTCACAAGGGAATACTTGGATGACAGAACCCTGCCCCCTTTACATTTTTTATTAGCATCAGTTAGTTATACATGGAGATTTTATTTTGACGTGTTCATACATGCATACAATGTTTTTTTTCCTTTTTTTCTGCCTATTCTGAACTCTGTACCTGGCCACTGACTGTCCCTGAAATTCTTTTCTCAAGGCTAATGCTCTATTATTTAATCCATAACACCACTTTCAGCTTTTTCTGCATAGTTTATTGGAGATTTGAGTCTCACGGACTTTTCCTGCCCAGGCTGGCTTTGAACTACAATCCTCAGATCTCAAGCTCTTGAGTAGCTAAGATTATAGGCATGAGCCACTAGCACTTGACTCACCCCCTATATCCTTGTTCTTGTCCTCCATCCCTCTTCCCAAACCACACATGTAGTACATTTTCACACATGTAGTACATCAAGTATGTTGATTGTATTCACCCTCTTTCACCTTTTCCATTTGTCCTCCCCGCTCTCTTGAGTATGAGCAGGATCTGGTTGATTTCCTGTTGTTGTTGTTTTTATTGTAGAATTGTCCAAAAGAGTTTCACCATTCTCTTTCACATACTTTCTCTTTCTCTCTCTCTCTCTCTCTCACACACACACACACTCACACACACACAGAGGATTTTAATCAGATGGGCTTGTTTATTTTCTCTCACTCCATCTACTACTCTCTACTATTCAACAGCTTTTAGTGAATGTCATTTTGCTATCTTTGTTGTATATTTTGATATTATTCTCTACCATTCTCTCCCCATCCCCCACCTCTAATTTTGTCTTCCCTTGAGTGGTGTGTTAAATCCTCTGGAGGCACTTTGTGTGCATGTATCTAAAACAAAAGCTGCATCCAGGCACTGGTGGCTCCTGTAATTCCAGCTAGTCAGGAGGCCGAGATCTGAGAATGGAGGTTCACAGCCAGCCTGGGCAGAGAAGTCTGTGAGACTCTTATCTCCATGTAACCAGCAAAAAGCCAGAAGTAGAACTGTATCTCAAGTGGTAGAGTGCTAGCCTTGAGCAGAAAAACTCAGGGATAGGGCCCAGGCAGAGTTCAAGCCTTAGAACTGGCACAGGTTGGGGCTGGGGGTGGGGGAGATGTATGGAGTCATCTGGGCAGAGTGGATCAGATATGTGGTAAGGTGAGCTCTGGCCATCACTAAGAGGCCAGAAGACATGGTACCAGTAGGCCTGAGCTGTAACTGCTATGTAAATTATGTAAATAGGACCAGAGGTGAAGGATAAGAAGCCAAAGACCTGTGAGCACCAGATGAATCCCTAGGATGGAGACTTCTACAAGCAGCTAGAGGACCTGCAGATCCTAGTTTAGTGTTGACCAAAGCTGCCTGGGAGCTGTCCATGAGCTGTTTTGCTCAAAATTAGTGCTCTACCACACTGAGCCATAGCTTCACTTTCGGTTTTCTGGTGGTTAATTGAAAATCAGAGTCTCATAGACTTGCCTGCATGGGCTGGTTTTGAACTACAATCCTCAGATCTCAGCTTCCTGTATAGCTAGGGCTACAGATGTGGGCCAACTTCAGTGACTTGAAAGGTTTTACTCGGTGTTGGATGGGTTGTGTTGGTTGATTTTGGAAGGGGGAAGGTGAATGGCAGTTAGAGTGGGTGCTTGCAGAATTCTGACATATGTTCAGCATTTGCTCCCTGTGTACTGAGCAGGAAAATTCCCGTCAGAAGTCACATTTGCCCTTTCACAAATGGACACTGAGAGACCAACACTGTTGCTGAAATGAATTTTTTCCCTTTCTTAATAATACCTTAAGCCATAGGTGGATGGAAGCCAGCATCCTAAATGAAACACATGTTGCTCTCTGACACCTGACAAGCTGATATAATTTAAGACCAGCTATCTGAAGCCCACAACTGGAAGTACCCATATATCTGCTTCTTGGAAGAGCTCCAGCTGTGGGGATTCTGGGTGGGCAGGTCCAGGGCCCACCTTGGCTTCTTCAGCCAATTGGTGAGGAGGCCCTTTTGGCAAACAGCAGTAATTTCCTTGATCCTGGTAGCTTCTGGAATTTTTTTTTTTTTATTCATCATCTGATTCTTAAACAGATTTATGGCCCTGCTCACCTACTGAAAAGGGGCCGAGACAGTTAGTTGAAATTAAAATGCGGACAAGACTGCCTGTTTAGATAAAACTATCTCTCATATTAATAGATTATGTATCATCTGCAGAATAGGGCTGAGGAGTTAATTTGTGTGATGAAGTGCTATCTACTATTGGAAGCCAGCTGGTAGATGTGATGGCTTGAGGAGGAAGCATGATTCATTTGTTGTTGTTGTGTGGTGGTGGTAGGGTGTGGGTGTCTGACCTGGATCTTGAATTCAGGGCCTGGGCACTGTCCCTGAGCTTCCCCCCCCACCCCCCCATCAAGGCTAATGCTCTATTTCTGGCTTTCTTGGTAGAGATAAGCTCCTAGACTTTCCTGCCCAGGCTGGTTTCAAACCTCCATCCTGAGATCACAAGATATGTTTCAGCCCAAATACCTCTAAAACAGGGAGTGGGGGTGATTTTGTAATGTGATACCATGGAACAGAGGGGCTTGTGGTATCAAAGTAAGTGTTTTTACATTGCAGATCATTTCAACCATTGGCTCTTAGGAAAGTGCCAGATAAATCCATTGAAAATCTTACCCAGCAGGTCTTTGATCTCAGGGATGGTGAGAAGAGCTTGATGTGGGCTTAAACTGAACTCAGAGCCTGGGTGCTGTCTCTGAGCTCAAAATTCCACTTCCACCTTTTTGGTGATTAATTGGAGATAAGAGTCTCCCAGACTTTCCTGCTCAGGCTGGCTTTGAATCATGATCCTCAGATCTCAGCCTCCTGACTAGCTCAGGTTACAGGTTTGAGCCACCAGCACCAGGCTGCCATACCATATATTATATATATATATATATATATATATATATATATATATACATATATATATATGTATATATATGTAAAAATATTGTACAGAGGGGTTACAGTTACACTAGTAAGGTAATGAGTACAATTTCCTATCAAGCATTATTACCTCCTCCTTTGTTTTTCCCCTACCATCCCTTCCTT
The DNA here is from genome assembly GCF_000151885.1 of Dipodomys ordii. Lineage (NCBI taxonomy): Eukaryota > Metazoa > Chordata > Mammalia > Rodentia > Heteromyidae > Dipodomys > Dipodomys ordii. The sequence continues at coordinate 1,818,461 of NW_012267416.1, forward strand.
CCCCACCTCCCTAACTCCTCCCTCCCCTCCCCATCCTGAAGTTGTAAAGTTTTTTTTTCAATATAGTGTCTTATACATCTCATTGTTACAATGGATCAACTTGTATCCTTATTTCAGCATGTTGTTATTTCCCTTCCCCTTCCCAAATAATGTGTATACAGATGCAGGGCAGGGCTGGGAAGGTGGCTCAGTGGTAGAGTGCTTGCCTTGCATGCATGAGGCCCTGGATTCGATTCCTCAGCACCACATAAGCAGAAAAGGCCAGAAGTGGAACTGTGGCTCAAGTGGTAGAGCGCTAGCTTTGAGCTGAAGAGCTGAGGACAGCACCCAGGCCCAGAGTTCAGGCCCCATGACCGGACCCAAAAAAAAAAAAAAAAAAAAAAGATGCAGGCACTGGAATCAAAATACAGTGAAAATGGGGGTTATACCATGGGGCAAGAAAGATAAAGCCTCAGGGCTGGGAAGGTGGCTCAGTGGTAGAGCGCTTGCTTTGCATGCCTGAGGCCCTGGGTTCCATTCCTCAGCACCACATAAGCATCCATTCATCTACTGAGGGGCATCTGGGTTGGTTCCATATCTTAGCTGTGATAAATAATGCTGTGATAAACATAGTTGTGCTGGTAGCTTTAGTATAGCCTTGTTTGTGATCATTTGGGTAAATGCCCGTTTGGGTAAATGCCCAAAAGTGGGATCGCTGGGTCATAGGGGAGCTCTATGTGGAGTCTTTTTTTTGTGGGGGGGTCCAGTCGTGGGGCCTGAACTCTGGGCCTGGGCGCTGTCCCTCAGCTCTTCAGCTCAAGGCTAGTGCTCTACCACTTCAGCCACAGCACCACTTCAGCTTTTTTTCTTTTTTCTTATGTGGTGCTGGGGAATCGAACCCTGGGCCTCATGCATGCAAGGCATGCATGGCAAGCCACCTTCCCAGCCCTTCTATGTAGAATCTTTTGAGGAACCTCCATACCGCTTAACGAAGTGGTTGAACAAGTTTACATTCCCACCAACATTGCAGTAGGGTTCCCTTCTGTCCACATCCCCTCCAGCATCAGTTGTTATTAGAGTTCTTGATTCTAGCCATTCTAATTGGGGTGAAGTGGAATCTCAATGTGGTTTTGATTTGCATTTCTTTTATGGCTAGAGAAGTTAAGCATTTCTTCATGTGTCTATTGGCCATTCTTATTTCCTCTTCCAGGAAGTTTCTCTTTTAAGTCTTTAGCCCACTTATTGGGCTTCGAGGATTTGTTGTTGGGGGATTTAATTTTTTGAGCTCTAAGTATATTTTAGATATGAGGCCCTTGTCCGTTGTATGCCATACCTTCTTAAGTGTTATATAAGGGGTCTGGATATCTTCTTAGGGTTATGGTGAGGTGTGATTCGGACTTACCAAAACCCACCGAGTTCTGGGGCTAGTAGCTCAGTCAGCTGCCTCTTCAATCCCTGGCTATGCTTTTTACCCTGAATGTGACACCAGGCACTTCTGAACCGCCCCCCCCCAGAGAATCTATTTACAGGCTTAATAGAACACTTGATAGAATAGATGGAAGAGGGGCTGATTAGCACACACCCTATAGCAAGCCACTAGCAATCTCACTGCTGTTACAAGGCCCCTGGCTACCCTACTGAGGCTGAGGGCTCTCCCACTGTACCTTCCTCCCAGTGACGTACTCCTCATTCTCCTTCATCCTTGCATAGCTTCGCACGTTTATTTTGTTACTAGAGCATGCCTATGAGCATATTTCACCAAACTTTCTAATCCCCTCTACTCTCCCTCATTGTCAGCCACCATTCAAAACAGCTGACATACAAGATCATCTCCTGGGTGAACTCTGAAGAAAGGAATTGTTACTTCTTTGCTTTCCCATCCCCAGATGTCCTGACATATCCAAGAATACATGTATCAAGGGAAGATTTTGCTTCTCTGACTGAAACTACTACTATAAGTTGTTCAGTGTTGATGAAATTTGTTCTTCAGCTGGAAACTAGTGGCTCATGCCTATAATCTTAACTACTCAGAAGGCTGAGATCTGAGGATATTGGCTCAAAGCCAGTCCATGCAGGGAAGTCCATGAAACTCTTTATCTCCAGTTAACCACCAAAAAGCTGGAGTGTAGCTGTGACTCAAGTGGTAGAGTGCTAACCTTGAGGAGAACAACTCAAGGGGCCTGGGAATATGGCTTAGTGGTAGAGTGCTTGTCTGGCATGCATGAAGCCCTGTGTTTGATTCCTCACTACCACATAATCAGAAAAGGCCAGAAGTGGTGCTGTGGCTCAACTGGTAGAGTCCTAACTTTGAACAAAAGAAACTCAGGATCAGCACCCAGGACCTGAGTTCAAGCCCCCTAAAGAAAGTCTTCTTCAATATCAGTGTTGTTTTGTGGCCAATCCAGTCAGTCACAGGTGACATATATGTAATCTAGAAAGTGACAGTTACAAGGATAGTTAACCCTCTGTGTCCTTACTAGATTGGCTTCAGGAGCCCCCACAGATACCAAAATCCACGGATGTTCAAGTCCCCAATGTAAAATGATGTAGTATGTGCATAGAACCTATGTACATCCTCTTACATAGGATAACTGACATAGATGCTCAGTCATCTCTCCATGATTTACCTCATAAAATGGAAAAGCTGTGTCAGTGATTGTTATTATAGTGTATTGTTTAGGGGGGAAAGTAACCATCAGTACAGATGCAATTTGTTTTTCCAATATTTTCTATGCAGCATTGCTTGAATCTGAGGATGTATCACCCAAATGTGCGGAAGGCCAACTGTCCAACCATCTGTCTACTTTTCTTTCTTCCTGTCATCCTCCTAAGCATTTACATATTGAGGCACTTGTCATTTTATTATTCCTTCTTTGTATCACAGTGGGAGCATTATATGGTGCTTCTGTTTTGTTTTGTGTGCTCGTCTTGGGGCTTGAACTTGGGGCCTAGACTCTGTCCCTGAGCTTCTTTTACTCAAGGCTAGAACTCTACCATTTGAGTCAGAGCTCCACTTCTGGCTTTTTTTTTTTTTTCCTTTGAGTAGTTTATTGCAGATAAGAATTTCATGGCCTTTCCTGCCCCTGCCAGACTAGCTTCAAACCATGATTCTCAGCTCTCAGCCTCCTGAATTGCTAGGATTATAGATATGAATCACCTGCACCCAGCATTTTAGGAATTTTTTGAAAAGGAGTATTAAGCACCTTATATTATTAATGATTTTATTTGTTATTGTTATTATAAAGGTGGTGTACAGAGGATTTTATTTTAAGACATTGAAGGATACCTTGCAAAAACATGTGTTACATAAAAGGCCATTGAGTGGGAGAGAGCTAACACCCCCAAATGAGGAAGCAGTTCAGCCAGATGTTGAAGTTATGTTGCCCTTTGATGAAGGACTTCAGCTCAGTGCTCTTAGATCTGCAGTAGCCTTGATGGTTTCCATATGCCAAGACAATTGGCCCATAGATTCCTACAGCTTTGATACACATACTTTCCTGACAGCTCTTAACCATGACAGGAAAGATAACAAAAATATGCTGTCTGGAGTATTTGGCAGAAGGAAATTGACCATTTGAGAGGAATGGCTTTCTCTACCTGATTGGTATTCCAAGGAGCTCAGATCAACAGGAAATAGTAGCAATGGCCTATCAAGGTAAGCAATGCAAGTGATCATCCTGTTCATGCAGATGGACACTGGGCACACTTGTGTGCTTTCTTAGAAGCTTATAATAATAGCAGTAGCCAAAAGATGCCATGCAAAGAGTACCTGCCTTGGTGGGGAGCAGTGGTAGAGGGCCACCTACCTTATCCCAGGATCAAGTATGTCATTGGTTAACCCTGAACTAGAATGTAGCCTAGCCTGGGCTGTTTTCATGTTTTAAGGACCTATGAAGAGGTTATAACATCACTCTTACAGGGTTATCAAGCCCAGCTCTGTGTGTGTGTGTGTGTGTGTGTGTGTGTGTGTGTGTGTGTGTGTGTGTACACACGCACATACCTTCGTACTGGTACTGGAGCTTAAACTCGGAACCTATGTGCTGTCCCCTAGCTTTTTTGTTCAAGGTTGTTACTCTGCCACGTGAGACACAACTCCATTTTCAGCTTTTTGGTGGTTAATTGGAGATAAGCGTTTCACAGCTGGGCGCTAGTAGCTCATGCCTGTAATCCTAGCTGCTCAGGAGCCTGAGATTCAAGGATCACAGTTCATAGCTAGCCTGGGCCAGGACAGTCTGTGAGACTCTCATCTCCAATGAACGACCATAAAATTGGAAGTGGCGCTGTGGCTCACAGTGATAGAGCCCTGGCCTTGAGCTGGGAGCTCAGGAACAGTGCCCAAGCCTCGAGTTCAGGCCTTACAACTGACCTCCCCATCCCCCCCCCCAAAAAAAAATGTTTCATACTCTTTTCTGCCTGGGTAGAACCAGAGTCCTCAGATCTCAGCCTTCTAAGTGTCTATGATCAGCTTTTGTAACCAAAGAAGGGGGGGGGCAGGTGGAGAAAACACATCTCAGTGCATCACACCTTCTCTTTTAGTTATATATGAGGAGGAGGAAGAGGAGAATAGAGAAAATACATCCCAGTGTATCACACCTTCTCTTATAGTTATATGTGAGGGTTTTTTTTTTTTGCACGTGTATTCCAAGACACAAATGTAAAATGTATTTCATGAATGTCATGGTCAGAAGGTTTAAAAGCCACTGCTCTTTGATGTCTAAAATCTTTGAGTCTGTTTGAGCATCTGTGTGAAAACCAGCTTCTCTGGGGATCCTTGGGGCTGGAGTTGGAGAATCTTTGAAAGGATTGACATTGCTAGCAAAGGCCCTCTGTGTCTTAACTGTCCTCCCCCTCCCCCCTTGGTTAGAGATGACTGAGGATCAAAACAGGGCAAAAGTGGATGCCTTTCATTGCCAGTAGCCATCTTTTTTTTCTTTTTCTTTTTTTTCCCCCCAAATGAGTGAGCAATCCCTTACATACAAATGACTAAATCTATCTAGAAAACAAATGAGCTATGGCACTTGAAAAGCCAAGGGCTCCACAGAGCTGAGAAATGACAAGGCCAGAAAACCTACGAGTCCCAAAAGCCAGCTTGAGTATGCTGAGGGCAGCCTGGGCCATCCTGGAGGCCAGAGACCAGATGTGGGAGTGGCCTGCTCTCTCTGATGCTCTGCATCCTGCCAGAGTTGGGGATGTGGGAGAGGCAGGGTTCGATTGTAGTGTTCTGTTACATGTGTTTCTGCCACATTCAGAGGCTTTAGAGATGGAAATGCTGATAAAAATTCGTGTGGGAATTAATTGATTTTTCAAAAGCAGTGAAGATTCATGTCCTATCTTAAGTACTCACTTTGCTAGCTTTATTAATAACCTTGAACCAGCCAGGCTCCTGGTGGCTAACCTTTGTAATCCTTGCTGCTTACAGGAGACTGAGATTTGAGTATCTAGGTTCGAAGCCAGGCAGGACAAGAAAGTTTATGATATTCTTCTAGCTAATAACTACCAAAACGGTTAGAAGTGTGGCTGTGGCTCAACTGGTACAGCACTAACCTTGAACATAAAAAAAGCTCAGGGACATCACTCAGGCACTGAGTTCAAACCCCTGGACTGCATAAAATTAAACTAATGTTGAACCAGAAATTTGCTGAACTTGAATCCACCTCTTGAAATGAGGGTGATGAGTTGAGATCTGCCACTCTCACAGAGTTGGCATGAAGCCCTCTGAAATAGCCAAGGAGAATTCCACAAAGTACAAGAGTCTCTGGGCTCCATGCTAGCTACCAGGAATACCCTAGTGAACAAAGCATTTGCCAGACCTACCAGATGGCACTTGGGATTTAATGACCAAGTCAGGATGAGGAATTATACAAGAATGCTTTGGAGTCTGAACTCAGGGCCGCCACCAAGTTCCCAGGCTCTGAGGTGGGCTGATTATAGGCCTCTGGCTCTGCTCTAGAAGGCTCAGAAAGGCTTCAGTGAAGAGCTGAAGTTTGAGCTGAGATCTGAGGGATGCGCAGCAGCTCATTAGGGGAAAATGTATCAAGTGGCTGGGTGGACAGTTCAGGCAGAAGGACTAACATGGCCAAAGTCCGTAAAGCCAAAAGGGATTTTATGGGTGCCTATAAACACCTGGAAGAAGATGATGGGGAGGGAGGCAGAAAGGGCAAGATGAGGCTAGGAAAGTGGCAGATATCATGCTCAACTCAGCCCTCAGAAGATTATTGGCCTCCTTCCAATTATCATTGGAAAAATTTTAAACACAAGTGAAAGGTTATTAAGGTAAAGATTATTTCTCTTATGTGTATGGGTGTGTTTGTATATGTGTGTTGTTGTTGTTGTTGTTGTTACTGTTTCTGGGCCTAGAACTCAGAGCCAAGACATTGTCCCTAAGCTTTTTTGTTCAAGGTTAATTACCACTGGAGCCACAGCTCTACTTCCAGCTTTTTTTTTTTTTTTTTGGTGATTAAATTGGAGATAAGAATCTCTTGGACTTTCCTGTCTGGGCTGGCTTCAAACTGTGATTCTCAGATCTCATCCTCCTTAGTAGCTAGGATTACAGACATGAGTCACCATACCAGCTTATGTCTGTCTCTAGAGATCACCCAAACCTGATCCATGAAGACTAGAGTGAAGGAAGGCACAATCCTGCCTTGTCTTATTTGCTAAAGACTGCTATGATACAGACAAGGACAGTAGCCTGGTCTAGGGCCTTCGTAGTGCTGTGTTTCTGCTGCAGTGTCAATGTATGAGAGCCAGGCCACTCCTTTGTTAGTGTCCTACAGCTGTAATGACAACACAAAGAGGCGGGGAGCTTCAGACAGTAGAATTAATGCAAAGAGCCAATCGATGTCCCAGATGAGGGGTATGTTGATCACGCTGATCTGGTCATTCCTCATAGCATACACGTATTGAAATGTAAATAAATATGTAGAGTTACTATGTGTTCATTAGAAATAGAAACATATTATTAATTTTTTTGTGTATGTTTAGAGCTATATACCAGTACCTTTTACTTGTAATCCTAGCTACTCAGGAAACTAAGATCTGCGAATTAAAGTTCAAAGCTAGCTCAGGTAAAAAAAAGTCCATGACTTTTATCTCCCGTTAACTCAAAAACAAAAAACAACAACAACAAAACCCCCAGAAGTGGAGCTGTGGCTCAAGTGATAGAACAACAATAGAACAAAAAAAACTAAGGGACAGCAGCCAGGCCCTGAATATAAGTCCCTGTACTGGCGCTTGTGCACACACACACACACACACACACACACACACACACACACACACACACACACACACACACACACACACACACACACAAAGTTTAGTCTAAAAAAAATAAAAGGAGTTCCTGGAGCCTAGAGGTCCAGGGACAGCAGCCAGGCCTTTAAGTCCCTGTACTGGCGCTTGTGCATGCACACACACACACACACACACACACACACACACAGTTTAGTCTGAAAAAAATAAAAGGAGTTCCTGGAGCCTAGGGGTCCAAAATCCCTGCCCTACTCTCGCTGAAGGCTCTGAAGGAAGTGTTTCCTTGCCTGTTTCTTGACATTACATGATTCAGACACCTCAGTTTCTGCCTGCATCGTCTCATGGTATTTTCTCAGCTAGTCCAAGTTTCTGTCTCTTTAACAGTCTACAACTTGCCAGTGGCTCACACTTGTAATCTTAGATACTCAGATGGCTAAAATCTGAGGATCAAAGTTTAAAGCTAGCCCAGACAGGAAAGCCCATGAGACTCTTCCCTCCATTTAACCAGCAAAAAGCCAGAAGCTCAAGTGGTAGAGCACTATCCTTGAGGAAAAAAAAAAAGCTCAGGGACAGTATCTGGGCCCTAGGACGGACACACACACGCACACACGCGCTCACACACACACACACACACACACCAGAATGAGTTCCTCACCTGTAGCACACACCACAATATCCATCAGTGTGAGAAATAGCCCCTCTTCCCATTCAAATGATTGAGATCCCTGCTTAGGTCCAGCCCCATTGCTAAGTCCCTCCCAATACAGATGCCTGCAGTCATTACAGATGGACCAAATTAAGGCCCTTTGACAGCTTTTGGTAAAATTGCAGCTTTTGTTTAGGGGCAGTTAACACTTTTCCTGTCCTTATTAGAAGGTGCATTGACACAAACCCCAAATTGCTGCTTTGTTTTACTACCATCTTCCTGAATGAAGAAATTTCATAAGGTCGTAGAATTGTAGAGCTAAAAGGGACTTTAAATGAAGATGATGATAATCGACAATAACAGGAAAATTACCAAGCCCTGCTCACATACAGAGCTTCCTATTTCATATCCATAATCTCGTAACACCTGGGACAGTATGAGAGCCTATAGGGTGGCCCATTTCCAGAGGAACACACATCACTGTCACTTTGGTCTATGTGGAAGGGAGTGGATAGCTAGAGTCATGGCAGGACTATTCCTGCCCAGGGCCTGAATGTGCAACACGTCCCTGCTAGATGTGGGATCGTTCCTTTTCTCAGCCTCATTTTCAGTTTATGAACTGAAGAGGCTATCCAGTGGTCCCCCAGTCCTGGCCAAGTGTCAAAATTCATCTTGGGCTCAAGGAAAAATAGGGATGGGATGCCAGATGCTGGCCTAAATCTACCAAATCCCAGCTGCCTGCAACAGTGCCTTGGAAACTGTCCTGGGGAGGCGTTTTAGGTGTTTTGAAGGTATTTTGCTGGTTTAGGGGGACATTTTAGCCCCAGGCTCTGACAGTCAAATATACACTGATTTGAGGGATCAGTGGAGGGGAGATGATCACCCAGAACAGAGAGCTCAGCAGAGCTGGGTTTTACAACCCAGGATTCTATTGGCCTCACGCTCAGGGCCCATGGAGACCTGGCCTCAAACCTCAGTTTATAGAGAGCTCTGAGACCCAGAGGGATGAGTGATGGACTTACTATGCTAGACGGGCATGCAGCCCAGCTCTGCTGACTCCCAGGGCCGTGCTCCACATCCACATCCCATGTCTTTGCCTTAATTGAGGTAAAGTTTACCAATGGTAGAAAAATGCAGACATCTGAGTTTTTAGCCACAGTTATACACAGGCATTTCATTGTGTGCATATAACATGGATATATAATCAGATTCACCTCTATTACTTTCTTATCCTCCCTCCTCCCAATTGTTTTTGCTTTTGCTTTTTTCTTTCTTTCTTTTTTTTTTTTTTGCCAATACTGGGGCTTGAACTCGGAACCTGGGCACTGCCCCTTAGCTCTTTCAATTAAGTCTGGTTTTTTTGCCATTTGAGCTACAACCCCACTTCTGGCTTTTTGCTGTTTAATTCATATGAGTCTCACAGACGTTTCTGCCAGGGTTGGCTTCAAAATTTGATCCTTAGATGGACATTGAGATAGCTTCTCCTTTGGGCTAGTATAAATATTGCTGCTAGAAACACAAAGTTTTTGTGTGGGCATATGATTTTTTTTGCTCTTGAATATATGCCTGGTAGTGGACTTACTTGCTAGGTTATGCAGTAACTGTGTACTTAACTATTTGAGGAATTGCTAGCTATTTTCCAGTGGCCACAGCTTCTTTTCATTGCCATCAGTAATGGATAATGGGCTCTGATCTCTCTCCATCCTTATAAACGCTTGTTATTATTTGACTGATTATGGCCCTAACAGATGTGTAGTGTTTCATTGAAGTTTTAATTTGTATCTCCTTGATTACTAAAGATGTCAAGCATCTTTCTATGTGCTTATTGACTATGTGTGTTTCTTCTTTGGAGAAGTGTCTATTCTTTTTTTCTTTTCTTTTCATTTTGTGCTTTAATTTAAGGCATGAGCCCTGCTCTTTAGCTTTCTCCATCAGGGCTGGTGCTCTACCACTTAATCCATACCTCCACTTCTAGCTTTTTGGTGGTTAATTGGAGGTAAGAGTCTCACAAACCTGCTTGCCCAGGCTGGCTTTGAACCATGATCCTCAGATAACAGCTTCCTGAGTCCCTAGGATTTTAAACATGAGCCACCAGCACCCAGCTTAATCCTTTTTTTTTCTTTTTTCCTTTTTTTTTTGCCATTCCTGAGGCCTGAACTCTGGGTCTGGGTGCTGTCCCTCAGCTCTTCAGCTCAGGCTACTGCTCTATCACTTGAGCCACAGCACCACTTCTGGCTTTATCTGCTTATGTGGTGCTGAGAAATAGAACCTAGGGCCTCATACATGCAAGGCAAGCATTCTACCAGTGAGCCAGCCCTTAATCCATTTTTTAAGTTGAAGTAAAATAGACCTGAAAGTGAACAGTTCAGTGACATTTGGAATATCCAGCATGTTGTCTCTCATCTCTATCTAGTTCCAAAAAGAAGTTTCATACCATTAACTGGTCACTTGATTCTTCTGATTCAGCCTCTTTCTGTCTCTGTGGATTTACTGTTCTGTAATTTTATATAACGGAATTTGTTCCTGTGTGTCTCCTCCTGTCTGACATCTTGCATTTAACATAAAGATTCTTTGTAGCATGTCCAGACTTCCTTTTAATGACTAAGAACTGTACCACATTTGTTTATCTACTTAGCTGTAATGGACCATTTGTGTACAGTGTTGTTAGAATGCCTGTTTTCAATTTTTGGGGGGTTTGTACCAGTAGACTTGTCCAGTCATATGGTAATTCCATATGTTCCATTCTGAGTAGCTTTTTTTTTCTCTAAAACATTCAGTCTGCTTTTTAAATGGGTTGTCTTTTTTAGTTATTGAATCGTTATTTTTTGTCTCTCTTCTTTTCAAACAGGATCTCACTGTGTAAGCCAGAGTAGGCTGGAACTTGGGATCCTCCTACCTAAACCCCAAGAGTGCTGGGATTACAGGCATTCCCAGTGTGTTGTGATTCTTTATATATTCTGGATACTAGTCTATCCCAATACACAATTTGAAAATACCTTTTTGTTTGCTTTCATGTTCATGGCTACTACCACTTGAGCCACAGCTCCACTTCTGGCATGTGGGGGGGGGGGCCGGTGTGCACGTGCATGCGTGTGTGTGCACATGCATGTGCACTTAATTGAGGAGTCTCAGGGCTTTCCTGTGCGGGCTAACTTTTAACCTTGATCCTCAAATCTCAGCCTCCTAGTAGCTAGGATGAGTCACTAGTACCCAGCCACTTTAAACTCATACATATAGACCTTTTATCTGTTTTAAGTTAGTTGTGTATGAGGTAAAGAGATAGACCCAGCACCATTTGTTGAAAAGACTATTCTTTCCCTAGTCCCAGGCCATTGTGTGGGTTTAGGGAAATCAGCTGATCATAAATCCAAGTGCCTATTTTGGATTTTCAGTTTTGTTCCACTGATTTGGAATGTCTGTCCTTGTGTCAATATCACAGTCTTAATTGCTGTAGCTTTACCCTTGGCACAATCAAAAGAGTAGAGTCAAGAGGAAAGGAGTAGATGAATGAAGAGACGAAGGGGAGAATGCCAGTCAAGAGTGCAATGTATCTCCTATGAAATGAAGAAGAGTGAGGGAAGTGGTGAGGAGGGGAAGGATGGGTGAGAATGTTGAAAGTGTTGACATGGATCAAGATATATTGTAATTCATGCACTGCTTTGTTAAATGGCCAACTACTTTGTACAGCTACTTAAAGATTATAATAAAAAAAGAAAAAATAAATAAAAAGAAATCAAGAAATGAGTCTTCCAACTTTTCCTTTGCAAAAGATTGTTTTGGCTATTCTGGAACCCCTGTGGTGCCATAGAAATTTTAGAATCCATTTGTCAATTGTTAACTCCTGCATAGAAGTCCCCTGTGACTGATGGCAGTAAGTCTGTATAGCATACTCAGAAGACATTGCCAAATATCGAGGATTTGCTAATCCTTGAGCAAGGGCTATTTTTTTCCCATTTATTTTTGGTGTGAATCTTCAAACAGTGTTCTGTAGTTTTAGAGTATATAATTTAGCACTTTTGCTAAAAATGTAAGTGGTATTTTTATCATTCTTAATTGCATTTTGTAATTGTTCATTATCTTGTGGCATTTGCAAATTCAATTGAATTTTAAGTTTTGACCTGAATTCTGAAGCCTTGCCAAGTTAGACTGATTGTTCTAGTTTCTTTGATAATTTATAAGCTTTTCTATGTCAACATTATGTCATATACAGCTAAAGAAACTGTTACTTTTTTTAGTCAATTCAGCCTTTGATTTCTATTTTTACTATTTCCATTTCCTTAGAATCCTAGTATAATGAAAAAAAAGTTGTGTGTTCAGCTTTCTCTTGATTGGAGGAAGAAAACACTAACTTATCACTAGGTGTGACATAAACTATAGAGTTTTTTTTTTAGTCATGCTAGAGTTTTCATAAAGGGCCCTAACTTTGCTTAAAATTGAGAGACATTCTCCATGCTTTGGTGGTCCTAGCTCCTCAGGAGGCTGAGATCTGAGGATCACAGTTTGAAGCTAGCCCAAGCACATAAGTCTATCTTCAATTAACCACCAAAATGTTAGAAGTTGTGTTGTTCAAGTGGTAGAGCACCATCCTTAAGCAAAAACCCTAAACAAGAGCCCTAGGCTGCGAGTAAACCCCAGTTTGGCACTAAAAATAAAGTAAAAATAGAAGCAAATCAAGAGAGCCCAGCATTAAGGCTGGAACTTTCAGTAGAAAAAAAATTATTTATTCAATTAAACCCCCCCCATGCAATCCATTCCCCACCACAATAAGTAAAAAAGAAAAATGTTGTAATGTGCAGTCAGAACATATGGAAGTACCTGTTTGAGATCCAAGGGGAGTTGGGGAACCAAAATGGCTTGAGACCAGTATCTCTTACTCATTTTACACGTTGCCTGCAGCACTAGCAAACCCCCCACTGCTACCACCACCACATTTTACCAAAGATGTCAGCGTCATCTTCATACATATGGCCAACTGATTTAGCCCTGACAGAAAAAAAGAAGGGCTTCATTCTTCAGTAATGTTAAAACACATTCCCGGGACTTTATTTGGACCTGCTCAGGTCACATAACCATCCCTAAATCAGTCACAGTAGTCAAAGGAATGGAATACTGTATTGGTTAGGCCTGAGCTATCCAGGGGAAAAGTTAAGCCCTACTGGGTGGACTTCAGAAGAAAAAGATCATATTCCTAAGAAAAATCGAGAAATTGAGAAGGAAGATCTCTTAGTTTTTCCATTCTGGCACATGAACTCAAGGCCTGGGCCTTGATCTCAGACCTTCCCTTATTTTTATTTTTTATTTTATTTATTTTTTGCACAAGGCTAGTGCCCTACCACTTAAGTCACAGCTCTACTTCTGGCATTTTAGTGGTTAATTGGAGACCAGAATCTCACATACTTTCTTCCCTGGAATACCTTCAAATCGCAATCCCTGGATCTCAGCCTCTTGAGTAACTAGCTTTTACAGGCATGAGCAACCAATGGTCCGGCCTTTGAGCCTCTGTTTCTCCATTTGTAGCATGCAGGTGAGAATCACTATCACTTTTGACTCTTGTCAGTCAATGGGCCAGTGTAGCTGAAAGCTGTACCTGAACTGTGAAGTCTGGTGCACAAGAATGGTTACCAAGCAGTTGTTTTTGACCCATCTCTCCTCTGTGTCTCCCTTACAGAACACCTGAAGAAACCACTTGAGGACTACATGGCCCACTTCCCCAGCGTGCGGATTCTGCGAACCAAGAAACGGGAAGGCCTCATAAGGACCCGGATGCTGGGGGCTGCAGCAGCAACTGGGAATGTCATCACATTCTTGGATTCACACTGTGAAGCCAATGTCAACTGGCTACCTCCCTTGCTTGGTAAGCAGGGGTGAGGAAGGGAAGCCTAGAGGGAGCCAGCTTCCAGGGGCTCCAGTCTGCTTCAGGGAGGCCCCATGCCAGCTGCTTTATCTGTTTGAGAGCATCCTGCAGAATGCCAAATAGCATAAGGAATTAGGAGACTCAGGGGTGTTGCAGGAGACCTTAAAAATGCAATCACTCCTGTCCCTTCATATCACAGAAAGGGAAACTGAGATTCAGAGAAGGTAAGTGTTGGGCAGCTCACTGGTGGCTCGTGCCTGTAATCCTAGCTACTCAAGAGGCTGAAAGCTGAGGATCAAGGCTCAAAGTCAGCCCAGGCAGGAAAGCACCATAACACTCTTCTATCCAATTAACCACCTAAAAGCCAGAAGTGGATCTGTGGCTCAGGTGGTAAAGCCCTAGCCCTGAGTGACAAAAGCTCTGGCATGGTACCTAGGACCTGAGTTCAAACCTCAAGACCAGCATAAAAAAAGAAAGAAAGAAAAGAAAATGACAGGGTACTTTCCTTAGATCACTTTAAGTTTTGCAGGGAAGCAAGCTAGCACTGTATACTGTTAAAAGTCATAGAGGCCCAGGGTCCAATGGCCCAAATCTGTAGCTCTAGCTAGTCAAAAGAGATCTGTGGATCAAGGTTTGAAGCCAGCCTGGGCAGGAAAGTCCCTGAGACTGTAATCTCCAATTCACCACTAAGAACGCTGGCAGTGGAGCAGTGGCTCAGAGGCAGTATACCAACCACGCTGAGTAAAAAAGCTAAGAACAGAGCCCAGGCCCCTGAGTTCAAGCCCTAGTACTGGCACCAAAAAACAACAACAAAAAAAATCTTTTAGAGGGGACATCTCTATGTCAAAAAGTGGAGTTATTGTTTACTGTGCCATTATAATGAGCCACACAGGTTATACACACCATCTAGTCCTCACAAGAATATGCAGGTTGTTGTTCAAAGAAAGTAAGATTCAGAGATACTGAGTGGCTCTCTTGTTCCTTCGGGCCCTTGGTGTCAAAATCACCAGCTGTCTGGTTCCAAAGTCTGATCTTTTCCATAGTCACACACTGATTCTCAAGTTCAATTCCATCTAGAATTTGTGACAGAAATGGTGGGGAGCCTGCAGGTAGAAGGCAGCATGACCCAGAAGTATCTGCCACAGCCTGTGGGCAGGGAGATATGGGGATTGGGGACTGGGTGTTGGGTGGTATAGCCACTGGGCCAGACCCAAACCAAAGACTTTTATCATGATGAAGCATTGAACCCATGCTGCCAGGCCAGTAAAGTTATCTTCAAACAGACTATCAGGCCAGGGCCATCAGTGGAGCCAGTTGGAGAAATTACAAGTCTAGAAAGAAAGGTGAGCTCCTGAAGAGTGAATGATCATCTGTCCATCACAGAGAGTTTCAGAGAGACCGGAAGTTGATAAACTTTAACAAGGGGTCAGAACCATCTGAGAGAAGCCAGGCGTGGTAGTTAGCATGTATATAATCCCACCTGTTTTAGAGGGAGAAAGGAGGATTGTGAGCCTGGAAAAAATATCAAGACATATCTCAAAAGCAAAATACAAACTAAAAGTCTAAGGCTGTGGCTCAAGATATAGATCACTGCATAGCATGTGTGAGGCTCTAGGTTCAATGCCTGATAAAGGGGGGGGGGGGGTAGTGGATTTTTGTTGTTGTTGTTTTGTTGCCACACACTGTGGCTCAGCCTGTAAATGTAACTAGAAAGTTGAGATCTGAGAGTCATTGTTTGAAGCCAGTGCAAAGAGACAAATCCACAGATTCTTTTTTTTTTTTTTTTTTTGGGTAGTGGTGGTGGTCGTGAGGCTTGAACTCTGGGCTTGGGCACTGTCCCTGAGTTCTTCAGCTCAAGGCTAGTGCTCTACCACTTGAGCTACAGTGCCACTTTCCAGTTTTCTGGTGGTTAATTGGAGATAAGAGTCTACAGGACGGGCTATGAAGATGGCTCAGTGGAAGAGCTCTTGCCTTGGATGCATGAGGCCCTGGGTTCAATTCCTCAGCACCACATAAGCAAAAAGAAAAAAGCTGGAAGTGGCATTGTGGCTCAAGTGGTAGAGCGCTAGCCTTGAGCTGAAGAGCTGAGGGACAGCGCCCAAGCCCAGAGTTCAGGCCCCACAACCGGACCCAAAAAAAAAAAGAAGAGTCTACGGGACTTTCCTGCCCAGGCTGGCTTTGAACTTCAATCCTTAAGTCTCAGCCTCCTGAGTAGCTAGGATTACAGGTGAGCCACTGGCACAGCAGATCCACAGGTTCTTATCTCCAATTAACAAAAAAAAAAGTTTGGAACTGGAAGACTGGAGGTGTAGTTCAACTGGTAAAGCACCAGTTAGCAAAAAAGCTAAAGGATAGTACCCCGGCCCTGAGTTCAAACCTCTCAGTACTGTGGTTTTGTGGTTGCCAATCCTGGAGCTTAAACTCAGGGCCTGGGTGCTGTGCTTGAGCTTCTTTTCTCGTGGTTAGTGCTCTATCACTTGAACCAGAGTTGCACTTCTGGCTTGTTTTTCTTTTTTTTTTGGAAAAGGGGAGGTAGTTTAACGGAGATAAGAGTCTCATGGACTCTTCTGCCTGGATTGGCTTTGAACTGTGATCCTCAGACCTCATCTTCCTGATAGTACCAGCATTTTTTAATCACCTAGACTTGTGAAGAAACACTATCTCACCTTACCAGGTTGGTTCTGAGTCAGGAGAAGGGAGTGGGGGGGGAATCTCAGGCTGTATTTCTGACCAGGTCCCAATGGATGCTGGTCCAGTGACCACACTGAGGAATATTGGCACCATTCCAGGGGTGAGAATCAAAAGCCAATCCCACACAATTAGCCAGGGATTTGATTCCTGACCCAGTTCAACAGGGAGTTTTATGATTCGATTACATGCTTCTGACACTCAGCTCCAGGATCTCACAGGCTTTGGGGGAAAAGAAAAGATGTAACCCAGAATTTCTGGTAAATTGTTGATTTAATTAAACCAAGAGACAGTCTACATCTGCTTCTCATTACAGAAAAAGAAAAAAAAAGAAAAAGAAAAGCCTCCCCATAAATCGCCTCATTTGTGGTCCTGGAAGAACAAGCCATTTGTAGGGTCATTCCCTGACTCATAAAGAGAATGAAGTAGTGGGCCACGAAGCTGAGCTCCTAATCTAAATAGCCCTTAACTCTGTTTCTATGGAAATGTATGAGGGCAATTTTCATAATCTGCAGACTGCATGGAAGAAACAGCCCCCTCTTTTTATTCAGCTTCCAACAGAAATATTAGTCTGTAGTGTGAATTTACAAGTCTCTCCCTCTAATAGCAGCAGCTGACAGAGTGCAGCATGGCTATTGTCTGTGAAACCATTAACAACTCCATGCTGGGCTCACTCTGCCTTCTTTCAAGATTAAGTATTTCTGAGCTTAAGGAGGATTTAGCTATCTCAGGAAAGACACTGCTGACCATCATCCTCTTTTCCCTCTTCTTCCTTTTCTTCTTCCTCCTCTTCCTCCTTCTCATCTTTTTTCTTTCATCATGGCTCTGATAGTTTCCTTGTATTTTAGGTCATACCCACACTGTCCCTGAGCTTTCTTTGCTCAAGGTTATCACTCTACCACTTGAGCCACAGCTCTCCACTTCTAGCTTTTTTGCTGGTTAATTGAAGAGGACTTTCCTGCCCAGGCTTGGCTTTTGAACCTCAATCCTCAGATCCCAGCCTTCTGAGTAGCTAAGATTATATATGTGAGCCAGGCTACAGTGGCTCCCATATCCACATGTAAATGTGACTGTTAGACCATCTCTGATGGGTGTATGTGTGCGTGTGTATATACTAAGGCTTGAACTCAGGGCCTAGGCACTGCCCCTTAACTTTTTTAAAACCCAAGACTGGCATTCTACCATTTGAACTACAGCTTCACTTCCATATATGTGCTGATTAATTGGAGCTAAGAGTCTCATGGACTTTCTTGGCCTGGTTGGTCTTGACCACAATCCTTAGATCTCAGCCTCCTGATTAGCTAGGGTGACAGGCATGAGCTACTGATTTTTTAAGAACTTTGTTGCAGTTAGAAATAGATCAGGCAACTCAGCACAATACACAAATGCACACACGTATGCCACATGACTGACACCAACTGAGAGCCTTTTATCTGTCACACTCTCTCTTATTACCTGAGGTGTGGCGGGGGGGGGGGGTTGGAGTTTGTTTTTGGTTTTAGTTTTTTGTGCCAGTTCTGAGGTTTGAACTTAGAACCTGCACACTGTCCCTGCGCTTTTTTGCTCAAGACTAGCACTCTTACCACTTGATCTACAGCTCCACTTCCAGATTTACTGAAGAGTCTCACAGACTTTCCTGTCCAGGAAGGCTTCAAACTACAATCCTCAGATCTCAGCCTCCTGAGTAGCTAGGATTACAGGCATGAGCCACCAGCTCATGGCTTCACTGGTTCATTGGTTCATTATACCCTCATCCCCATCTCCACACACAGTTGATTTCATAACCCATCTATGGATCATGCCTTGAGATTCGAAAAGCAGAATGTAACTCCTTTATGAAACCTGTACTGTACCTTGAGGAAGTGTGGGCCCTGGTAGCTACTGGTTTGCTCTGGCCCTACAAAGGACCCCCATTGCTAGTCTTGAACTTGACTCCTAACCCAGAGTAGCCTAGAGCTCCTAGCATGGCCTTCTTGCCCCTATGACAGGTCATCACGTCCAATAACTGCCTTTACTCTTGCTATAGTCAATGCTTCCTGGAAGGAGGGACTCTAAGGGGAAGCAAATCAATGCTGCAATTCAGTTGGTAGGCTGGGTAGAATTAATGGAAGGAGAATTAGTTTCCCCTGGCTGGACAGCTAACTGGGTCAATGCCCTCATTTGCTATCTGGACACCCCCCAGCTTATAGCATTGTGCACTTCCAGATGAGAGGACTCATGACTCCCTGGACAGTCCATTCTCTCTCCCATAGCTCTGCCTGATTGCCCAGTTGAGCTGAGCACCTCACACCTGGAGTCCTAACTATTCAGAAGGCTGGGACCTGGAGGATCTCAGTTCAGAACCAGCTTAGACAGAACATCCAAGAGATTCTTATCTCCAATTAACCAGCACAAAACCAGGCTGGAGGCGTGGCTTGAGTGCTAGGGCCTCAGCTGTACCACGTAGGTGAGCAAAGGTAGCTGAGCAAGAGTTCAAGCCTGAAATTAAACTGAGCTTAAGGAGAGCCATCTGCTTGCTGTTTACAGCCCAAGGAGCTGTCAAGGCATATGGTTTGCCGTGAGGCGCAAGTGTTGGCATGCCAGGCTGCTTACAGCCATGAGTCAAGATTGGGATTTGGAATGAGAAACCTGACAGGGTCAGACTGGAGATTCTCCCAGAAGGAAATCAATGTCTTCCCATAGTGTACTGTTCATCCTCAGGCCTCTGTACCCAGTACCATTACACATGGTTATATCGTTCAGAACATCCTGGAAGGCAGGGCCTTGTAGCCCATTTCATAGAGAATGCAGTGAGTTGAAGATGTTATTTGTGGGTCCGCCTCAGGTCTGGAATGGAACACCCTCCCCGCCCCGCCTTCCTCCCCACCACATCCCTGCTTCAAGCCTGCAAGGATCCACCCTTTATCCCTGTAGATTCCCAAACCCAGAGTTCAGAGACATTGTCCAAGAAATGTTAAAAATGACTAGACAGGTGTTAGTGGTTCACATCTGTAATCCTAGCTGCTCAAGAGGATCTGAGAATTGGGGTTCAAAGCCAGCTGGGCAGGAAAAAGTCCATGAGACTTTTGTCTCCTGTTAACCACCAAAAAGCTGAAAGTGGAGCTGTGGCTCAAGTGAGAGCCAGCCTTGAATGAAAAAGCTCAGGAACAGTACCCAGGTCCTAAGTTCAAGCTCCAGTACTGGCACCAGAGAGAGAGAGAAAGAAAGCTACAGAACAGGAGTGAGCTTTTAGCTCCTACCTCATCTAACAGGCATCTCTTGGCTACTTCAGACCGCATCGCTCGGAACCGCAAGACTATTGTTTGCCCGATGATCGATGTGATTGATCACGATGATTTTCGGTATGAGACCCAGGCAGGGGACGCCATGCGGGGAGCCTTTGACTGGGAGCTGTATTACAAGCGGATCCCGATCCCTCCAGAACTGCAGAAAGATGACCCCAGTGACCCCTTTGAGTAAGTATGAGTGATCCAGGCCCCTCCCAACATACAACTCAACATCATTACACCTCCCTCCCAAAAGTACAGCTTCCGGGCCCTAGTCAGTATAGCTTGTGACATACTCTCAAGCTCCTGGACACCCAAATTACTCTTTGGAGTCAATATCAGAGTTGGCCAAGCAGCATTTGGGGTGTTAGGAAGGAAGTTGCAAGGGTTCTGGGTTTGGAGCAGCCCCATCATCAAAACTACTCTTGCTGGTGGCTCACACCTGTAATCCTAGCTACTCAGGAGGCTGAGATGTGAGGATCATGGTTTGAAGCAGAGGTGAATAGAGTCCCTCATGATGTCTGTCTCTCAGGCCTGGTGCCCAGATAAAATCATCATGTGCCAGGCACAGTGCTGAGCTCTGTACCTGACCCAACTCTACCCCCCAGCAACCACAGGCAGGGAATGCAATTATTCCTGCTTTCCAAATGGGCTCCATGAGGTCTCAGGTCACAGAAGCATCTGTCTGCCTTGGGCTTCCTATCATCCTCTCTGTCCTCTTGGAAGTGTTTGAGAAGCCCAGTGGCTGTGGGGAGGAGAAGAGGAGGAGAATCACAGGGGCCTAGGAGAGATGGGCTTACCTGCGTTAATGATAGCGTGGAGCTGAGCCAATAGCAGAACCACCTTTTCTGCACTTCTGCTCTTCTTATCAGCAGAGGGTTCACCGTCCCTTCAAGCTGCCCTCTGAGCTCCCATGTTAGAGGGATCAAGGAGACCTTTGATCTAAGGCCTTTTGGGCCGACCTTATTCCTTGTTGTTACTGTGATAAATGGGCTGAAATTTAGTGGCTTTCACACCACGCTGGAAGTTCCAATGGCCGAGCGTCTAACATGAATCTTACCAGCTAAAATAGGCGTTGGGAGAACCCACGTTCTTGACTTCCCCAATTTCTGCAGGATGCCCATGTTCCTTGGCTCACACCCCGTCCTCCATAATGCAAGTTAGAGGCATGCCATCTTACATCGAATTGTTTTCTGTTGCCATCCTCTCCCTTGCTACCTCCTTCATTATAGCATCTCCTTTTCTGCCTCTTCCTCTCCTACCTCCTTTCTTCATCTCTAAGCTCTGTGGGTCATGTTGAGCACATGTGATTACATTGAACTTACCAGAATAATTTCCCCATTTCTTGTGGGGGGGGGCGGGGGGGGGCGCAGTGTGCACGCATGCGCACTAGTCCTGGGACTTGAACTCAGGGCCTGGATATTGTCCCTGAGCTTAAAGCTAGCACTCTACTATTTGAGCCATAGCTCTACTTCTGACTTTATAAATAAATAAATAAATTTTTTTAAGATTAAAGTGGGCCACAGCTCTGCTTTTGGCATTTTTGCTACTTAGTTGGAGATGAGTGTCTCACAGACTTTCCCGAGTGGCCTCACACTATGATCCTCTCAGCCTCCTGAGCTTCTATAGGAATGAGCCACTAGGGCCTAGCTGATTTCCCCATCTCAATGTCATTAAACTTGATCACCTCTGCAGAGTCCCTGTTGCTTTGTAAGGTTACATATTCATGGTTTCCAGTGATTAGCACGTGGGCATTTGGGGAGGAGGATGGGGGCATGGCTGCCGCCTCACTGTTGGGACCCTAGATAAATCCCAAGTTCTCTGTGCCTTTACCCTCTTCATCTAAGAAAGGAGGTGAGGAGTGGATAGAGTTCCTGCTGTGCTCCTGATGGCAATCTCTGATGTTGTCAAGGAAGGCTCAAGAAGAGCTGAGGGACTGAGTAATGGGCAGTGGGGGTAGGAACAGAGTCCAGGCAGGACTTCCGTGGTTCAGACATTGGCTGTCTTTTGACCTCCTCCATCTTCATTGTATTTACTCACTGCTATTAGAGCCCCTCTTGGCCCAGAGCTATGATTTAGCCAAAACCATGCCATGCACTCAGCCCCAGCCTCCAAGCCTGATCCTCAGTTCACTTAAATTCTTGAAGAATAAGACGAATAGTAAGCCAGATGCCCATGGCTTACACTTGGAATCCTAGCTACTCAGGAGACAAATCCAGAGACTTCCATCTCCCATGAACCAGCAAAATGCTGGACTGGAAATATGGCTCAAATGGTAGAACCATGAGCAAGACAACCAAGCAAAGTGTAATACCTGGTTGGTTAAAAATCAGCCTTTATGCTGGGCATCATGGCCTCATACTTGTAAATCCTAGTTATGAGGATTGTGGTATGAAGCCAGCCTGAGAAGAAAACCCATGAAGATCTTATCTCCAACTAACCAGCACAGTGGAGCTGTGGCCCAAGTGGTAGAGTGCTAGCCTTGAGCCAAAAAGCTAAGGAACAGCACTCAAGCCCTAGGACACACACACACACACAGCCTTTAGGAAGAGAAGTTGTAGGTCAGAAAGAGGAAGGGCCTTCGTGTCCCAGATAGACCTGTATTTAAGAAGCATCCATGTGGGACACCACTAGCCACCACGAGAGTCGCGTCATCAGGCTGCAGGACACGTGTATTCTCATGTCATGTTCTTCTTCCTTGACAGGTCCCCTGTGATGGCCGGCGGCCTCTTCGCCGTGGATCGGAAGTGGTTCTGGGAGCTGGGTGGGTATGACCCAGGCCTGGAGATCTGGGGAGGAGAGCAGTATGAAATCTCCTTCAAGGTGAGTCCACACTCTGGAAGCCCCCTTCTCCTGGGCAGCCTTCTTAGCCCCAATCCTGCTGGGCTGCCTGTTGACCATTTGAGGCCTGAAGGGTTCTGTAGCCTATTCTGCTTCTCAGATAAATTTAGGGTACTTCTTTGAGTGGGGGTACATCGGGGGCAGAAGCTGCTTGTGGGGTACCCTTGGGCTGCCGAAGGCTGATCTCCAGCACTGCTCTGACTGGCCTTTGTTTTGCATATCTTCATAAGATGCGAAAGGCAGACATCGTACCATACAGGCCTTGAGCAATACTCTGCTCTGAGAATGGTCCCATAGCTTCCAGATTGGCCTCAGTGATTCCTGGCCACCTCTCAAATTGTTTTGTGTCTGTTACTGCAGGCGTTTGACACAAGGACTAGTGGAGAAAATCTCTAGTCATAGAATACAAAAAGCCTAGATTAAAGGTCTAAGTCCTTCACTCAATAGCTGTGTGACTTTGGGCAAGTTAGATTATTTCTCCAAGCCTTCTTTTTTTCCTCATCTGAAATATGGTGATGATGATGATGATGATGATGATGATGATGATGATGATGATGATGATGATGATAGCCTGTAATCCTAGCTACTCAGGAGGCTGAGATATGAGGATTGCAGTTCAAAGCCAGCTGGGATAGGAAAGTCTATAAGACTCTTTATCACGAATGAACCACCAAAAATGCCAGAAGAGGAGCTATGGCTCTAGTGGTAGAGCACCAGCCTTGAGCACAAATGCTCAAGGACATTGCCCAGGAGGCCCTGAGTTCAAGGTTTAGGGTCAGTACTAATAATGTTTATAATACTTCTCTTACAGAAGTCCTGTGAAAACTAAGTGAGATAATATGGAGAAAGTGTTTAGCATGCAGCCAGGAACACAGCCAGCAATTAATAATTGGCAGGTGTTATTAAAGATGTAATGAATAGATGTTTACTGTAAGCTGCCTTAATTAGCCTGTTAGGCCATAGAAGCTGTCTGACAGTAATTGTAAAGAAGTTACTAGTTAATTAATTATCAGCTAGGAACTTGAGTCCACATTCTCTTCTTTATTTGTGGGACTCTGCCTTGCTCTAAGATGAAGAAAGCTAGGCCTAATGAGGAGAAAATTGGTTTGCCCTGTGCTTGTATGGTTGAGGACTTGGCTAAGGCAGATACCAGCCCATGAGCAGTGGTCCCCGCTTGAGCCATGACTTTGGGGCTAACCTGATAGCCAAGATCAGATTCTAGTTCTGCATCTACCTACCAGCTGTGTGATCATGGGCCAGAACTTCTTACTTCCCTAAGCCTTGCTTCTATAACATGGATTTAGTGGGTGCTGGTAGCTTACGCCTGTAATCCTGGCAACTCAGGAGATTGGGATATGAGAATCACAGCTCAAAGCCAACTTGGGCAGGAAAATCCATATGAGTGACTCTTATCTCCAATTAATTTTAAAATTAAAAAACAAAATAAAACAGAGTGGAGTTGTGACTCAAATAGACCACTGGCCATGAGCAAAAAAGCTAAGGGAACAGTGCCCAGGCCTTGAGCTCAAGCTTTAATACCAGTACTCACACAAAAAAGGGTTTAGTGATACTTTCATCTTCAAGGTGGTTGAAAAGATTAAATGAGACCCTGCTCCTTAGGTACATTTTAATAAATATCCTAAAGATTATGATCATAAATCAACATATTGTTGTGCTCTGTAACACTGGTTGAATAGTACAGAAGTGAAGAACACAAATTCTTGATTAGCAAATCAAAAAAATTACTAGAATTATGCTGATATATAATCTTGTTTGAGGCTTTTGTTTGTTGTTTGGAGATGGGGGGGGCCGTCCTCACCCTGCAGTGCAGGTTGGCCTCAAACTCTCGTTCCTCCTGCCTCAGCCTCTCAAATGCTGGGATTATAAGCATGTACTAACCTTGCCTGTTGAAAATACTGTTCAGGTTTGAAAAGCAGTCTGTGTCTGTTTTCATGATCTCGAAAGCTGTCTGCCCTGAGGGGGCCAGTCCCCCGAAGGAAACTAATATTAATATCCAGAAGTAATATTCAAAATATTTAACAACTGCAATGAAATAAGCAATAAGCAGTTGGAACAGATGTCGTTACAAACAGTGCGTGTGATGGCTGAACTCCAGCCAGGGAGGAGCTTGCCCAACCTGACACACAATAATTTGACTTGAATTAGCAATGGTTCAAATTAGTAAAAGCAAGTAGGTTTCCTCTCGTAGCCACCTTTGGTCCATTGGTTGGGGCTGCCCTCTTCTCTTTCTGTGTTATATATTCTGAAGCTAAAGCCAAGTTCATCCAGAAAAGTGTAATATTTGATTAATCATGTCTGCTTGGGTGCAGGTTTGGTGCTTAATGGTACCTAGGTCATTTATTAGTAGCCCTAGCCCATGAAATCTCATTTCCAAATAATACATACATTCCATGAGTACCAGTGAAATCAGCAGAGTTTTAACTTTGCAGTCAGTCCCCCCAAATTTGTCTTCTGGACCTCTATGTATGAAATACTCTTCCAGATTGGTTCCCAGAAATGAACCCTCTGAATCGTGAATTCTTATCCATAAATTTCAGTGAGGTAGGGATCATATTCTATTCCAGTCAGTGCTACCTCCCTAGTGCCTAAAGGATTGCCTTCACATGGAAAGATACTTCATCAGTCTCTGTTGGCTGAATGCTTGGAGCAGCTGTGTCACTGGCCAGAACTAGCTCCCAAGCTTCTGTAGCTCCTTAGTCAACAAGTCAGAAGCTCCTCCTGCAGAACAGTGACTAGAGAAAAATATGCACAAAGAGCTTTTGTACCAGGTGTGGTAACTCTCGCCTGTAATCCTAGCTACTCAGGAGGCTGAGATGTGAGGATCGCAGTTCAAAGCCAGCCTAGGCAGGAAAGGCCGTGAGAGTCTTATCTCTAAAAAACCACTTCGAGAGGCTGGGAAGGTAGCTCAGTGGTAGAGTGCTTGCCTTGCATGCATGAGGCCCTGGGTTCGATTCCTCAGCACCATATAAGCAAAAAGAAAAAAAGCCGGAAGTGACGCTGTGACTCAAGTGGTAGAGCGCTAGCCTTGAGCTGGAGAGCTAAGGGACAGTGTCCAGGCCCAGAGTTTAAGCCCCACGAATGACAAAAAAGAGAGAGAGATTTTGTGAGTGTGTGTGCCAGCCATGGGGCTTGAACTCTAGACCTAGGCACTGTTTCTGAGCTTTTTTTGCTCAAGGCTATCACTCTACCACTTGAACCATATGTCTATTTCTGTCTCTTTTTTTTTTTTTGGTAGTTACTTGGAGATAAGACTCTCATAGACTTTTCTGCCCAGGTTGGCTTCAAACCATGATCCTCAGATCTCAGCCTCCTGAGTAGCTAGGATTACAGGTGCAAGCCACTGGTGCCCAGTCACAAAGGAATGTCTTAAACCCAAAGCAATTCCATTCTGTGGGTTTCAAAGGCCCATCTAATGTCACTCATCAGGCAATTATAGCAGAACAAATGGCATTTTTCCCCCTCCACACAGTTTATTTACAAAAGACTTGGTAATGAAGCTGTACTGGAAGTCTCTCATCCAAGAGAGAGAAGGCGGCTGGCTCATGTTTCCATTTTGATCCAATTATATCTGTCACTCTCCAGGGGAAACAAGGCGATGTAATGAGATGGCTCTGAGCTCTGGAAGGCAGACTTTTATCCCTTGGCTCCCTCTCTCCTGGCTTGGAGAACCCAAGTTCTGGAGCCAGCGATAGCCCATCTGCCAGCTCACTTGTGTCCCACCCCAGGGAAGATCTGTCCACAGCCAAGGGGCTCTAGTGGGCCCAGTCATCTGCCCACAGCTCCTTGCTCACATGGAGTGTCTGCCACAGCCAGAGCCCAAATATCTCCCAAGGGCTCATTTTTTTCTGATTAATTTCTGCTAGATTTCTTTCCTCCCTCCCTTCCTCTCTCCCTCCTTTCCTTCCTTCCTTCCTTCCTTTCTCTCCTCTTCTCTTTCCCTCCCTTCCTCTTCCTCTCTCCCTCCTTCCTCCTCAGTACTAGGACTTAAACTCAGGGCCTGGTGCTATCCCTGAGCTTTTTTGCTCAAAGCTAGCACTCTGACACTTGGGCCATAGCGCTAAAGAGTTTTCCTGCCTGCCTGGCTTTGAACTGCGATCCTCAGATCTCAACCTCCTGAGTAGCTAAGATTATAGGCATGAACCACTAGCTCCCAACAACTCCATTTTTCTTCGTGACACAGAGAGAGACACTAGTCTGAAAGGCACAAGTGTCTGCTCCAAAATGAAGAGAAATTGATAATGTGTCATCAGGACTCAGGGATGAATACTTCGGCTCTGGTTTCTGATCATGTGTTTTAACCTGATGGGAAATCCTCAGAAAAGACGTTTGAAAAATCTGTAGAAGAGGTAATGGCTCACCCCACACACACACACACCCGTCTCGCCCCCTAGCACAGCTTTTATTCTGCCTGGAAGTTACAGTCCTTTCAACTCTCAGTGGTTAAATAAGTCTTGGATTTCAAAGTCAAGCATCCAGTCCCTTCATGAGCTGTATTTGCTTCTCTCTCCCCACTTTTTCTTGCACTCCATTGTACTACTCTGAACTCTCTGCCACAGATGACCCAAACCAAGTCAATTGGTCTGATTGATGCAAAAAGCTAGATCTAATGGGTCTACCCAGCTTCTAGGGTAAACTACTACAGGCAGGATCCAAGGACTACCCCTTCTCCTCTGCTGTCACTCTCTGAAGACTTTACCTGGCTTTGTGACCTCTAGACCCTCCCTGGAAAGGGTCTGTATTTCCCATCACTCCGCAGAAGACTCCAGATTGAGTCTTCTTGGCCTGCCAAATGTCTTGTCCATCACTAAGCAACATCCTAACTAGTCAGCCACAGCCATGCCCAGCTGAGGTGAAGGGGGGTGGGGAGGGGCTGCTCCAAGTGCTATGCTCAAAACAGGCAGTGGATGTGGGAGAGGACAAGCCATAGACACACACCTCATCCAGCACCTCAGGGCTGTGGCTAGTCCCACGTGCAGGTGCCATACGATCTTTAGAAGCCCACATGGTTCACTGTCTCTGAAGCACCTTTTTTTTTTTCTTTTCTTTATGGTTTGTTTGGTTGGTTTTGTTGTTGTTGTTGTTTGTGGGGCTTGAACTTAGGGTCTGGGCACTGTCCCTGAGCCTCTTTTGCTCAAAGGCTCACACTCTACCACTTGAGCCACAGCGCCACTTCCAGCTTTTTCTGTTTATGTGGTACTTAGGAATCGAATCCAGGGCTTTTTCGTGCTAAGCTAACAATCTACCACTTGAGCCACATCTCCATTTCCAGCTTTTGCTGGTTCATTTTGGAGGTAGGAGTCTGGCAGCTTTCCTGACTATGATAGCTTTGAATTAGGGTCCTCAGATCTCAGCCTTCTGATTAAATAGGATCTTTATAGGCCTGAGCCACCAGCCCCTGAATGTCTATTGCTTTTGTGCCATTGTAACATTGAGAAATCCTAAGTCACACTACTGGAAGTTGGAAGCTTGTCTGTCACTTGGTGTGAAAAAACTTTCCATTTCCCCCTCTAGCCCTGTGGCCCCATCTTTGGGTAATGTTGTATGGTGGACAAAGAGCTCAGTGGGAAGGCAGAATCCCAATTTCTCCATGGGGTCTGTTCTCCACCCATGTGGGGACCCCAGCCTGATCCCATCACTCTGCCTCCCTGGCCCTCATACCCAGATACTGCTGTCCTGGTTTTCTTCCTTCTCCGTGAGGCAGGGCCTTTGTCTTACATAGATGGAGATGGTATACATTAAAGGTGGCAGTGTAAGGGTAAGCAAGAAGGGAACTGCACTGCATCCAGAGGGTCCAAATATCTTCGACTGTGATCTGTAAGAGAGAGAAAGCACCCAAGCAGAGCCACGTGGCTTAATGAGATTGAGAAAGATGACGCTCTGGGGCAATGTAAGTGGATAGATCGTTTGTGAAGAGCAGTCTTGCAAAATCTGTTACATTTCAGAGCGCACACATCCTTTGCCCTGAAATCTCATTCGCACAAGTTTACCCCAGAGACACAGTGCATAGACGAGCAATGATCTAGGAAGAAGCTGTTAGTTGGAGCATTACTGTCAGTTTGGTAAGATGGTCTGTGACCCAAATGCATTTCCTTAGGGGATAAAACACATTAGAGAATACTTAAATGATGGAATACTACATAAAAGAAGTTATATGAGCCAGGCACTGGTAACTTACGCCTTTCAGCCTAGCTATTCAGGGGGCTGACATCTAAAGATTATGATTTAAAGCCACCCCAGGCAGTTAAAGTCTGTGAGACTCTCCAGTGAACCACCAAAAAGCTGGAAGTAGAACTGTGGCTCAAGTGGTAGAGTACCAGTGTTGATTGAAAGGGCTAAATTCAAGCTCCAGTACTGATGAGCGTGCGTGCGGCGCGCACACACACACACACACACACACACACACACAGAAGTTAGATACCTCCAAGTTTTAAGATATTAGTATACTCATTACCTTACTCATATAACTGTAACCCCTTTGTATAGTATTTTACAGTAAAAACATTTAAAAAACAAAAGATATTAATAAAATTATATTAATTATATTAATAAAAATATATATGCATATGTATATATTATATGTGTGCATAGATTGCCTATATATAATGTGATCTTCTGTTCAAGATTGTTTTTATTTTTGTTTTGTTTTTTTGCTGGTCCTAAATCTTGAACTCAGAGCCTGGGCACTATGCTCTGAGCTTTTTTGCTCCAGGTTACCGTTCTACCACTTGAGCCAAAGCTCCACTTTGGGCTTTTTTGTTGATGATTCATTGGAGATGAGAGTCTCACAGACTTTCCTGCCTGGTCTGGCTTTAAACTATGATCCTCACATCTCAGGCTCCTCAGTAACTAGGATGATAGGCATGAATCACCAGCACCCGCCTCTCACATACATTCTAACAATTGTTTGAACCATTTGCCCAATTCTATGATGAGCTCTTTCGCTGCCAGAATGCCAGTGAAGAATCTCCCAGGGGAAGGCTTGGCCCAGTGGTACCTCCTGGGTCTATTCTAGAGTTACAGGGCACAGCCATTGTCTTAAGTGGCCAGAAAAGGTGCAGGCACCCATGGGGCCAGCCTGCAGGGGCAAGAGAGAGATGGGAATCTGTAGGAGGGTTCAAGAGGAGATGGCCCTTGGGCCTGGTGGAACTTGTGGGATCTGAAAAGATACAGGAACCCTTAGGGCTGCATGGGAAAAGGCCAGTCCAGGACTAAACAGTCTGATGCAAATAAACATGACTATGATCACTAAAATGTTTGGTTTTCCTTATATAAAAGTCACAGTTCTGTCCAGAGATTGAGTGAAATAGGATATATAAAAATAAGACGGGCTGGGAATGTGGCTTTGTGGGAGAATGCTGTGGCTCAAGTGGTAGAGCACTAGTCCTGAGCACAGAGAGGCACAGGGACAGCACCCAGGCCCTGAGTTCAAGCCCCAAGACTTTCAAAATAAAATAAGGCAAGTGGAGTTCTAGTGGCTCATGCCTGTAATCCTGGCTACTCAGGAGGCTGAGATCTGGAGGATTATAGTTCAAAGCCAGCTGGGGGAAGGAAAAAATCTATGAAATGCTTATCTCCAATAAACTTCCAGAAAGCTGGAAGTGGAGCTGTGGCTCAAGTGGTAGAGCACCAGCCTTGAGTGAAATAGCTAAGGACCAGGCCCTAATTCAAGCTGGCAGCCAAAGAAAGAGAGACAGAGAGAGAGAGGAAAGAGAGGGGGGACAGACAGAGAGAGAGAGAGAAATTACACTGAGCGCTGGTGGCTCATGCCTGTAATCCTAACCTCTCAGGAGGCTGAGATCAGAGAATCGAAGTTCAAGGCCAGCCCAGGCAAGAAAGTCTGGGAGACTCTTATCTCCAATTAACTACCTGAAGTGGCTATGTGGCTCAAGTGGGAGAGCTCTGGCCTTGAGCTGAAGAGCACAGGGACAGTGCCCAGGCCCAGAGTTCAAGCCCCATGAACAACAACAACACAAAAGAAACTACAAAGCAAGCTACAAGTCAAGAACTAAGATTTCCTGAGCACTAAGTATTAAAAAGAAAATGTATGCTTCATTCCCCACTAAGACTTTTGAAATCTTCAGCTGCTCAACTCTGGGACTGTGTTGATGAGTTGTGCCCTCATGTTAAATGAACCATCCATCTATGCCTCCTTTGCTTCATGTAACCATACAAACAAACACCAGCACAGAAATGTTCACCACAATATTATTTCTGAACCAAAAACAGAAATAACCTAAATGTCCCATAGGAAAATAACTGAATTGATTCACCATATTTTTTTAAATATTATGAAAAATACTCATGATTTATTAGACAAAAATCAAAATACAAAACTCTATGAGATATGAAGCCAGGCACTAGTGGCTCACACCTATAATTCTAGCTAAGATCTGAGACTCAAGGTTCAAAGCTAAGCCCAGGCTGAAAACGTTGTGAGAATCGTATCTCCAATTAACCAGTAAATTAAACCCACAAGTGGAGATGTGGCTCAAGTGGTAGAGCATCAATCTTGAAAGAAAAAGCCAAAGGACAGCATAAAGACCTAAGTTCAAGCTCCAGTACTAGCACCAAAAAACACACACAAAAACAAACTATCTAAAAGTTGTAACATAAATATATATGTATGAGAGAGAGAGAGAGAGGAAGAGGGAGAGGGAGAAGAAGAAGGAGAGGGAGAAAGTGTGTGTGTGTTGGGGGGGGAAAGGCAGACATGCCACAGAAACTATACATAGAGACATGCTGCTACCCAATGCCCAGAACATCTCAGCAACAAGCCACCTCAGAAGAAAGTGGGGTGCCAGTTTGAACATCCAGGGGTGCAGGCTGTTTGCTGGAAGGGTAGAGAAGAGCTGTGTCCAGTCTAGAGACAGGCCACTGGTATTGAAAGGGGCCTGCCCTGGCGCTAGATCAGCCCTGAAGTAGCCATACAAGAGGGAGAAAGGCCATCTCAAATAGCAAGGGACAGCCTGGGGCCACCAGCCTATAGCGCCTGCGTGTCCTTCCCCAGTCCAGCTGCAGTGTCACTGCCAGGAGCCTGGCACACAGCCTCCTTCCCCTGCTCCCCTGAGATGGGGCTCCCTTCCCCTTCATTTATGACTCCTGTTGCTGGTTCTTACAATAGCTTCCTCACAGGGGTGTTGTGGAAAAAATGGAATAGTATAGGTATTGGGTCTGGAAACAGACACAAAGGAGACACTGGTGAGTGGCAGCCTTCATGGCCCTGAGCCTCCTGTTTGGAAAAGAAGTGGAAGAGCAGGAGATGAAGCACAAGGGCCTGGGTTCTAGTGGCAGCTCAACTCCATCAGCTAGTTGCTATGTGGCCTTAGGAAAGTGGCTTACCTCTCTGGACTTCTTCATCTCTAACGTGGAAATTCAACAATCCTTACTTCCTAATGGCATTTGTGTGTGTGTGTGTGTGTGTGTGTGTGTGTAGATGCATATTAGTCCAAAATATATCCAAAGTTTAGCTCTGAGCCTGGAAGATGATAAATATCCATGACCGGTTGGCTCTGAGCATAGCACTGTAGTGGTTGTGACTGGATTGCAATAGCAGAAGGACAGACTCAGGAAAGAGCTTCAAGGCTTACAAGACTGGTTAAAGATCTTGGCCTCGGGCCCAGATCCAAAATACTCTGCGAGACCTTGGGCTCACCTGCTCTTTCTGCTGAACTTTTTTTTTATTTCCTCATCTCCAACGGAGCACTTAATAATCCCAGCCTGGCAGGACTGGAAGCAAACAGACTGTGAGATGCTAGCCGGAGTCACCAGAAAGAGGAGGTCACTGTCCCGGTGTGCAGTGGTGCTCAGGTTCTGTAACACATAGCCCTAGCATCCCCTGGGAACTGAGCAAGGTGGGGACCAGGAATCTGTATGTCAAGCCTGCCTGGGAATTCTCACACTTGCCCAAGCTGTGAAGAAAACGTGATCTAACCAGGCACCTGTAGTCCTAGCTACTCAAGAGGCTGAAATCTGAGGATCACAATTCAAAGCCAGCCTGGGCAAGAAAGTCTGGGAAACTCTTTATCTCCAAGGAACTACCAAAAAGCCAGAAGTGAAGGTGCAGCCCATGCAGTGGCGCACCAGCCTGGTAGGTGCTCTTGGACAGAAGGCACTCTGGCTTGGGTGAAGGACAGAAGAAACATGATTAACTGACAGGTTGCCCAACAGGTTCTGTATCACTGGGTCTGCATTTGACACCTGGTTTCTGATCCATCCCTTCTGATAAAGTTTGAAAACAAAGGCCAGTGACCAGGGCATGTGTGGCTTATACTCAATTACTGGGAAGGTTAACACCTGTAGCCCCCCCCCCCCCAGGAAGTTGCTTCTCTGCAGCCTCCTCCTGTGCTATCATGGCAGCAGAGAAGGTAGGAGACCACTGAGGGAGAGAAGGCCCCATGACCAACACACACACACACACACAAAAGTTATTTTCTACTTTGGTGTATGTGCACATGTGCATCAGTCCTGAAACTTGAACTCAGAACCTGGGCACTGTCCATTAGCTTTTTCACTCAAGAATGGTGCTCTACCCCTTGAGCCACAGCTCCATTTGGGCTTTTGGCTCGTTAATTGCACGTAAGAGTCTCACAGACTGGCCTGCTCAAACTAGTTTTGAACTGTGATCCTCAGATCTCAGCCTCCTGAGCAGCTAGGATTATAGGCGTGAGCCACCGGAACCTAGCGGGAGCTTCTTTGCTAGGGGAACTGGATGGCAGTGTTGCAGGGCCCCATTTCCCCGTGACTACATGTAGCTAGCCCATAGTGTCTCCCACACTTCGCCTTAACCTTGGTTCAGCTTCACCTCATCTGAAAGAGGTAGCAAGTGCGCATGTGCGCTTTTCCCACTTAGCAGGTGAGGAAGTGGGCTTTTAGATTGATTTAAAAATTTTTTTTTTCTTAAGTGCTGGGTGCCAGTAGCTCATCCTAGCTTTTCAGGAGTCTGAGATCTGAGGATCACAGTTCAAAGTCAGTCCAGGTAGGAAAGTCCATGAGATTTGTATCTCCAGCGAACTTCCAAAAAGCCAGAAGTGGAGCTGTGTGGCTCAAGTGGTAGAATGCCAGCCTTGAGCAAAAAAAAAGCTCAATGACAGCACCCAGGCCCCAGAGTGCAAGACTGGTACCCCTACCCCCCCCCCAAAAAAAAAAAACTACTACTTTCTTAAGCACCAGTGTTACATTAGAACTCAGTACTCATTACAGAACCCTGTGTGTCTCCACCAAGCCTGGCGCTTCTAAGCACAGTAGGGGTGCTGAGCTACTGCTGGTAATTCACATTGTTTTCCAAGCACAGCTAATTAGGGTTAAATTCAGCCATTTCCTAGCAGGGAGGTCAGTGTCTGCCCCTCCCCCCTCCAGCCCCTTTTGTGTTCTCCAGATACACATCACTTCTGTGTCTTCCCTCCTTGGTTTCAGAGATAAGAGCAAGTAATTGTCTTTTATAGACACCATAATGAAACCTGTCATCACACAAAAGAAGTTTGCTAATAAAATGAATCACAGCAGCACTGAAGGTGAATAGAAAACTGGCTTTTTACAATCCGATCTCTGCTTGTTCGTGGCACGCATTTGTTAGAGAGGTGTCCTCTGATAGAACAGAAGGGGACCAAGATTCAAGATTTGAGCTGGTAGGGCATGTTTGAGAGCTGGGGGCTGTATGTCTGATAAGGGGGCCGAGGAAGCATAAGGGAAGAGCTAGATGATGGCAAAAGCTGGCACAGGGAGAGGGCCTGAAAAAATGGAACCTGTATTTTCTCATCTCAAATATAATGGGTCCTGAGCTTGAGTACCCAGGAGGCTGAGATATGAGGATCGCAGTTCAAGAAAGTCAGTAAGACTGATCCCCAGGAAAACACCAAAAAGCTGGAGTGGAGATGTAGCTCAAGTGGTAGAGTGCTAGCCTTGAGCAAAAGAAGCTCAGGGACAGTGTCCAGGCCCTGAGTTCTAGCCCCAATAGTGCCGATGTGTATGCACACAAATACACACAAGAGCCACAGTGCTTGAAATCTGGCCCCCCTTCACCCCACGCCCTATCTTGACACCTCTCCATGTACATCTCTAGCTTTTATCTCCCTGGAAAAAGAGACTCCCCGCATCCCATCCCAACCCCCTCACCTCCCCCCCCCCACCCCCTGTCTTGGCATCCTGTGTCTCCAGGAGCACAGGCCATGTGTTGCAAGATGGAGGTGACAATTATAGTGAGAGACTCTCTGGCCTTCTGTGTCTGTCCCCCTTGTGAACTAAGAAAAAACCCAACCAGAATCCATCCTGAAAGATGGAAATGAAACTTTCTGCCCAAGAAATATTAAAACCTCCTGCCTGAAGCTCATGACTTACATTCTTGCTAAAAATTACCAGAAAGGGGTAAAAAGTTATGTGAGCCATTTCCTTCAGATGACAAGACTCACCCTTCCCTGCAGTCAGAAACCTGCTCCAAGCCTTAGTATCAGGCTTCATCCATCTGCTCCCATTGGAAGTCTACAGGACAGACTGGCATAAGCCAGGTACTGCACCAGGCACAGGGGGTCAGTAGACCCAAGTGTGACCCAAGACCCCTGCCCACACTGACCCTCCATCTAGGGAACACGGAGGGACTAGAAAGCTCTCTCACACTGAAAGCGACAGAAAATGATCTTCAGTTAGTAATAGCCAAGTACAGGGTGGGCAGGGAGGGTACTGCTATAGTACTGTCTCCCTTTAACCCTCCATCCCAAACTAGTGCATATGGGGACCACCAAATCCATTCCCACTGGGCACCAGTGGCTCAACATCGGTAATCCCAGCTTCTCAAGAGGCTAAGATCTGAGGATCGTGGTTCAAAGCCAGCCTGCGCAGGAAAGTCTGTGAGACCCTTATCCTCTGGTCAGCCATCAAAACAAGCTGGAAATGGAGCCGTGGCTCAGTCGGAGGTGTAGTGGCCGCCTGTGTGAGATGCATTCTGGGTAGCCTGTGCTGGACAGTCCCCCGGGGATTTGGGAACCAGCCTCAGGTTTAATCTCTGGAAGCGGCTCACATTCTAAGTCTACTCCATCCTGTTCTAGGCACAGGGACCATGGAGCTGAGCCTAGCATCCCACACCAGGATTCTTCTGGACAACCTCTCAGCAGGTCAAAGTTACCTTGTCCCTTGGGTATCTTAGGCTGATAGCCATTGTGGTCAGGACCACAGGAGCCAGAAGAAGAGGTCCCAGCAAAGAGAAAGCCCTGGAAATGGGTCTTCCACCTACACAAAGGCTCCCCCTGCTGGTCAGAGCTGGAGATGCAGCTTTGTAAATTAATCCTAGTTAAATGTAGAGTCTTGAGAGTTGGACCCAGGCCTGGTCCGATGCCCAGAAAACGGTCAAAAAATAGAGCAAGGCAATGTCTCCCCCCACCCCACCCCCCACTGCATCTTCCGAGAACTTCTCTCCCCTCTGGAAAAGAAGAAGGGCAAGCCAGGTGCAACCTGGACAAAGAGCTGCAGACCAGAGACATCCATTCCACATCCATCACTTTATATAAAGGGAAGAATTATTGTTACGAGATGCTGGCGCCTGATCAATATCTCCTGCTTTGAAAATAAACTTCTTGGCTTGGCCTTGACATTAATCTACCATCAGGAGCCCATTATCTGGAGAGCAATGTTCTGTTCTATTGACTTGCTCGAGTTTTTTTGGGTTTTTTTTTTTCCTCTCCCAAGATCAGAACATAATTGCTTTTCTCCAAGCAGCACTTTTACTAATTGCAACCTCATGTATTGTCTCTCTTGGGAAAGCCGGGACAGAGCACATCCAAGCTAGACAGTCAAGACAGCTGAACCAAGGAGCTTCCAGTATAAGGCAAAAACTGCCCTTATGAGAAACTGACCTTATGAGAACCTCCATTACATCATGAACTCTGACCCCTCACCTTCATCCAGCCATTCAAAGTAGCAAGGGCTCTTTTTGCACAGAATTGGGATATTGGACGTCTCTTATGACAAACGTTCTTCCCTTCATCCATAAGAGGGAGACTATGGAAACAGGGTTATAAAGAATTCCCAGGACTGGGAATGTGGCTAATATGCAGGAAGTCCTGCGTTTGATTCCTCAGTACCACGTACATAGTAAAAGCTGGAAATGGCTCTGTGGCTCAAGTGTTAGCCTTGAGCAAAAGAAGCTCAGGGACAGTGTCCAGGCCCTGAGTTCAAGCGCCAGGACTGGCACACATAAAAAATAATTCCCAGATGTCAAGCTGGGCACCATTTTAGGCTCACACCTGGAAATCCTAGCTATTCCGGAGGCTGAGATCTGAGCATCTCGGTTCAAAGCCAACCAGTTAAGTCCATGAGACTCTTATCTCCAATTGACCACCAAGAAGCTGCAAGTGGATGGATGTGGTTCAAATAGTAGAATGCTAGCCTTGAATGAAATCACCAAGGGGCAGCATCCAGGCCTTGAGTTCAAGTCCCACAATAAAACTACGTTAAAGTTGGGGCTCCCCTCTTACTAGCTCAGGCCTCAGACAAGTATCTGAGCTTCTCTGAGCCTTGTTCTTCAGGAAGCTCTCAGCTCTCGCTCTCTCTTCTCTCCCCCCTCTCCCCTTCCCTGCTCCCTCTCTCCCTCTCTCCTTTATACCTCTCCCCCCCTCATCCCTCTCTACCTCTTTCTACCTCTCCTCTCTCTCCCTCTCCTGAGGCTACTACTGTCTTCTCTTGCCACAAGTTCTGGGACCCTGACTGCCCTGCTGAGATGTTCTCTGGGGAATACTGAATTGTGATGGCCTGCCCCCCGCATGGGGAAATGAAGGCACACACAGCAACTTTTTTTTTTTCTTCCCTTCTCACTCTGCAGGTGTGGATGTGTGGGGGCCGCATGGAGGACATTCCCTGCTCCAGAGTAGGCCATATCTACAGGAAGTATGTGCCGTACAAAGTCCCTGCTGGAGTCAGCCTGGCCCGGGTAAGGAGGGGCTGAGGGGCGAAGGGGGGGTTGGGGACAGGCCAGGAGGGACAGTTGGCTGTATGGGTTACTAGATATGAAGAGATGCCCCTTTCTCCAGGTGAAAGCCAATTATTTATTTATTCATGGTTGTGGGGCTTGAACTCCGGGCCTGGGCACTGTCCCTGAGCTCTTTGGCTCAAGGCTAGCACTCTACCACATGACCTACAGCACCACTTCCAGTTTTCTGGTGGTTCAGTGGAGATAAGGGTCGTATGGACTTTCCTCCCCTGGTTGTCTTTGAACCAAGATCCTCAGATATCAGATTACTGAATAACTTAGGATTCGAGGCATGACCCAGTATGTAGTGAAAGCCAATTTAAAAGGAACTTACCAAAAATAAACCCTCACGTGGACACTTTATAGGCTGTGTGACATTGGAAAAGTCACTTAACTCTGAGCCTTTGTTGAATGAGAGCTAATTCTCTCCAGCCCTTAAGCTCTGCCAGGAAAATGGTAGCAACCATGGAAAGTCCCAAAATAGGTCAGGTAAAATACTTTTTTTTTTTTTCTGATCCTGAAATCGATTGAACCCAGAACTTCACACTTTCTAGGCAAGTGTTCTCCCACTGAAGCTCCGTCCCTATTTTTGTATGTTTAAGGTTAATTTGGATTTGATATGAATGTGTATGTCTGTGGGAGACTGATTGTATTATCTACAGCCTTAGGGAGGGAGTTGCCTGTCAATCACAGCAAACTTGCAATTTCACAGATTTTTTTTTACATAGGCCGAAGGTAGAGTAGATCCAGCCAGGTGTGAGCTAAGTGGTAATACAGATCATGTAAGTGATTCAAAGTTCCTGGGGGATGATGGGGCTGATAAATAAATGGCAGCTTTCTCTTCCCCACATTCCCCCCTGTCATCACCCAACAAGATATGTCCGGCTTTCTGTGGCCAGTGGCTACAAAAGGAAACCCATTCACTGGGAAATTTGGGGTTTTGTTGTATTTTTTGAGGGGCGGTGTTAAGGGTAAGGTTTCAGTTTTGCGGTGGGAAGGAAGAAAATCAAGATGACCATAAAAGAAAACAAAGGAGGGGCCTCCCCAGAGGGCAGCCTGGGCTGTGGGGAGGTCTGGAGCCCCTTGAAAAAGTCTATGCACAGTTTTGCTCAGGTGATGCCCCCAGACTCCACCCCCCACCCGAGGAAGCTGGGTGGGAACCGATTTTTGGCTGCATTCGGCCTCATCTTCCTCTGCCCAGATCACTGCCCCCTCCTCTCTCTTCACACTGACAATCTAGATGCCAGTCATGGGAAGAGAGTGGATTCCCCCTCTGGGCAGGTTCATCTATGGTGGGAGCAGAGCTGTGCTACTTTGCCACCTGCGTGGAGGGAAAGGAGGTCCGGCAGTGCCTTCTAGTGGTAGAAGTGTCTAACAACATCCTGACGTCCGTCGCAGGAATTGGGACCTTTGGGCTCCCCCAAGGACTCCAGCAGTAAGTCAGCAGACAGTCTTTTCTGCAAGCCCAAAACAGAACTCTTGCCACTACAGAGGGTCTGGGGACACCGACCCCTGAGCAAGAGAGCCTGGAGCATGCTTTTCAAGAGCAAAAAACCCCTCCTGTAAGAACACCCCACACCTCCTGTTTATCAAAAGGCAAATGAATGCCCTGGGAAATGGCTAGCTGTCAAAACAGATGCTCCCTTGTAAAGCTTTACCTGTAATCCTAGCTACTCAGGAGGCTGAGATAGGAGGATCATGGCTGAGATAGGAGGATCACAGTTTAGAGCCAGTCTTGGCTATGAGATACTTGTCTCCAATTAACCAGAGAAAAAAGACAGAAATGGAGGTGTGGCTCAAGTGGTAGACCATCAGCACTGAGTGAAAAGGTTGGAGCAAACTGATCCTGAGTTCAAGCCCCAGTACCAACATTTAAGGAAGAGGAGGAGGAAGCATTAGTTGAGCTGCAGACAGGAAGAGACTTAGAACCAGGAAAGTATTGAGAACAAGCAATGAAATTCATGAAAAATTTCTGGCTTTCCTTCATGAACAAAGATACGTGAGGAAACAATGTAAAGTTCTTTTCTTGGGTCCAATCAGCTACACAAAAGTTCAAGATCTTAGAGTGAGGACTTACTTAGCCATGTGTTTTATACATGCAGTATTGACTGTCACTGGCAGACATGAGCCAAGCTGTTGGGTGCACAGGTGAGAAAGGGAGAAATTCTATGCCCTAGGAGTTCAGATGTGTCAGGCCTGGGAGCAGTTGGTGGGTTTTTTAACTTGGGTTTAGCAGTTCTGACATTTGAATTCAGGAATTCATACTTGCTAGGCCGGTGCTGTATAGCTGAACCATGCCTCCAGACCTTGGGCACAATTTTACATTACAGTCTTATGGGCAGAGAAAAGGTGCTGAATGGACTGTACACAAAGGAAGGCATGTCTCTATGTTGGGCTGAGTTGAATAAGTGGAGGAGCCTGGTGCCCTGCCTACCCTGCCACCATCTCCATCCCACAGGCCCAGAAGAGGCTCATGCACCACCATCTTGCCTACCCCTGAGACCCAGGACTCCCCAGCCCTGCTGGCGGGGTTGCCACCATCAGGGTGGTGACACTGAGCAGCAGGCCTGTACTTCCTTCCTAGCCTTGATCTGACCAGCTATACTCTCATCCTCAAGTTTGTGGACGCCTTCCATTATGACAAGCTCTGGTCTCAGGCCCAACTCTTCATAGCACATAGTTCCCAGCAGTTGGGCAAGATGGGTACCATCTTGGGTACCATTCAGAAAGAGATCCTAGCAGATCCTACCCTGGCCCAGCTGCTGGCTGTCCTATACCTGCACAGTCTGGACATGAGAGAGTGAGCCAGGGGCTGGGAAGGTGGCTCAGTGGTAGAGCGCTTGCCTTGCATGCATGAGGCCCTGGGTTTGATTCCTCAGCACCACATAAGCAAAAAGACAAAAGCCGGAAGTGGCGCTGTGGCACTGTAGAGCACTAGCCTTGAGCTGAAGAGCTGAGGGACGGCGCCCAGGCCCAGAGTTCAGGCCCCACGACTGGACCCAAAAAATAAATTTAAAAATTAAAAAAAGAGAATGAGCCAGCTGGGCGCTGGTGGCTCATGCCTGTAATCCTGGCTACTTAGGAGGCTGAGATCTAGGGATTGAGGTTCCAAGTCAGCCTAGCAAGAAAGGCCATGAGTCTCTCATCTCCCATGAACCACCAGAAAACTGGAAGTGGAGCTGTGGCTCAAAGTAGTAAAGCTCTAGCCTTGAGCAGAAGAGTTAAGGGACAGTTCCTGTCTAGGCTCTGAGTTTAAGTACCATGACCAACAAAAACAAATAGAGAACTATTTGCCACATGGCCATGCTGTAGCTGGAGCCTGTACCCAGAGAGCCAGGTCCCAGTACTACCAAAGTCTCCAAGGGACTACCTGGACAGACCAAAAGCCATTGTAAAAAAAACACTACCTGGACATTACTGCCAGGGCCCTGCAGGTGGCGCTATGGTGACACATTGCACAAGTCTAACAACAGCAGCGGCCCTCTGTCTCATCTTTAGATGAGATCCCATGCTAGAGGCTGGGAATGTGTGCCAAAGAGATGCTGATCTTCTTTGGACATTCCCACAGATTTTTTTCCTCTGTTGTGATCCAGACACAGAGATGATTTACAAAGTGCCATCATCACCTTTGACCTCTCTTGCTCAAACTACAACTGTCACCCCCTTAGTTGTTTATATCTCTCCAGACCATGGACATTCTATCCAGCTGCCCAACCCAGAAAAGATGTCCAGGTATATAAACCAGCCACCGGCAGGCAGCTTGCTGTAGGGGGGAAAGGAGGGGCGCCCTGAATGGACATGGCATATCTGAATTGCTGCATTTCAGGTGGATGAGACCCTATGACTAGACTCAGATTGAAGGAAGTATCATGCTACCTTGTTTAGAGAAATTCATGGGCATTGGTGCTCCCCTAGCCCATTCCTTTATACCCTTCAACCTAGTGGTAATTCAAAACTTTTTCTTCTTTTTTTTTTTTTCTCTTGGCCTTTGGGCTTGAACTCAGGGCCTGAGTGCTATCCCTGAGCTCTTTTGCACAAGGCAAGTGCTCTACCACTTTGAACCCCAGTGCCACTTCTAGCTCGTCTCCCAGACTTTCCTTCCTGGGCTGGCTTTGAACTGCGATTCTCAGATCTCAGCCCCCAGAGTAGCTAGGGTGACAGGTGTGAGCCACAGATGCTTGCCTCTCAAAATTATTTTTATGCTCTCAACAGTAAGTGCAAGTTCTGCTTTGATCCTTCCTGCTTGTTTCTCTGAAGCTCTGTGATTTTCAGGAAGTCTTAAGATCTGTGTCATAAAGATCTACAACCGAGTTAGGACAGAATGGAGATGGATTAAAATATTCCCATTGAGTCAGACACCAGCCACTTTA
The DNA here is from genome assembly GCF_000151885.1 of Dipodomys ordii. Lineage (NCBI taxonomy): Eukaryota > Metazoa > Chordata > Mammalia > Rodentia > Heteromyidae > Dipodomys > Dipodomys ordii. The sequence goes on from NW_012267416.1 coordinate 1,860,333, forward strand.
CCATGTTATCAAACATGAGTAAAAATTATTGCTTATCTTCCTCATGCACTTCCCAATGGAAAAAAGAACAGAGTGACTGGATGATTATGATAGTAGAGGAAATTAAAATAAATATTTCATTAGGCCTCTTGCAGTTTGACTCAATTTTTTTATTTTTTGCCTCTCAGCTTCTGCCTTGAACCTGGCTAAATATTCTTTTAGTCCATGAGTTTGAACTCGTGGACTCATGCTAGCTCGGTAGGTGCTCTACCATTTGAGCCACATCCCCAGCCCCACCTTTGTTTTCTTTCTGAAGTAGGTGACATTTACCAAGTGAATTTAGTACTGAATGGGACATAGAAGGATTTGGTGAGCTGGACTCTGACGCCAGAATCTCAAGCTCTGTTTCTGATTAAGATTTTTGGGGGGTTCAGGAGTTCCTCAGTTGAAATGCACAGGCTCAGCACAGTTTATTATAACTCAGTTGAAACCCTTAAGATGTTTTACTATCATGAAAACTAGCTTAAAGAGATACACTCTTCTGTAGAAGATAGGAATTTATTAACTGTAGGTGTAGTTTAGAAATGGACTTTTTGAGGGGGGTGGAGGGGTAGTCATGGTGCTTGAACTCAGGGCCTTGGTCACTGTCCCTCAGCCTTTTTTCCCAAGGCTAGTGCTCTACCACTTTGAACCACAGCTCCACTTCTGGTTTTCTGGTGGTTAACTGGCGATGAGTCTTTCAGACTTTCCTGCCCAGGCTGGCTTTGAACTGCGGCCCCCAGATCTCAAGATTATAGGCATGAAGCACCAGCAGCTGGCGAGAAATGGTAATTTAATGTTGCAAAATGTTAGTACTCAGGTCAACCTATTTTTAACTTACTGTCCTAAAAGTCCAGTATTGCTTATATTTTGTTATACTAGTTTAGTCTCCTACTAAATTTTGCATTCTATTTGGGGTCACAAGTGCTGTTTGTTTACTTTGAATTTTAGGATTTTTTTAAAAATAGAAAAGTGATTAGATATGAACTGCTAGATAGTGTTTTGAAAGAGTATATTTTCTTTCAAAAAATATGGTAGGTTTCCAGAGTATTAAACTACATAGGTTTTATAAGAATAAAATGCGTTCTAATTTGCTCAGGTTTTAGTTTGCTTTTCTTCCCAACTGTGAAGAAAAAAAATATATGCTTGCATTAGTGTGACGAAATGGTGATTTCATTTATCAGTAATGTCTGGGAAATGGGCAGGCAGGAGTGGCTCACACCTGTAATCCTAGCTACCCAGGAGGCTGAGATCTGAGGATCTAGGTGTGAAGACAGTCCAGGCAGACAAATCTGAGAAACTCTTCTATCCATTTAACCAGCAAAAAACTGGAAGTGGAAGCATAGTTCAAGTGGTAGAATGCCAGCCTTGAATAAAAAAGCCAAGTGAGAGCATAAAGCTGTAAGTTCAAGTCCCAGTACTAATAATAGTAATAATAATAATATAGGGTTGTCATTTTTATTGGGTATCCTACTTTGTAATAAAAATAGCTACAGCCTTCAATCCTCAAACGATTATTAGAAATTCTAACTGATGATAGATTATACCATTTGATTATAAATTGTAATTTGTTTTTACTCCGTCACATGGCCAGAATTCTTTTAGCTCTTTAGTCAAAAGGTGACAGAAACACAACTCAAAAATGGCTTCAGGGGGACTGGGAATGTGGCCTAGTGGTAGAGTGCTTGCCTAGCATGCAGAGGCGCTGGGTTCGATTCCTCGGGACCATATACACAGAAAAAGCTGGAAGTGGCACTGTGGCTCAAGTGCTGAAGAGCTCAGGGACAGCTCCCAGGCCAAGTTCAAGCCCTTGACCAACCAAAAAAAAAAAAAAAACTTCAGGGGATTCAGTGGCTTATGTAACTGGAAAGTTCTGGAGTAAGCTAGCTTCAGGCATGGCTGGATTCAGTTGCTACAAGACCCCATTCCTCAGTCTGCCCTCAACAATGCCTCATTCAGAGTTGATTTCATTCTCATACACCAGCAGCCATTGTTAGGCCAAACAAACAAAAGAGCAATTTACCAACAGAGCAGTTCTACCCAATAATTCTAGCAGATTCCAAGGCTAATTACTATTGGTTCTAATTAGCTTGGCTTAGACTATATGCTTACTGTACACCAATCCCTGTGTCCAGGGTGGATGTATTCAGTTGTTCAGGTGGGGCCCTGTACCTTTCCACCAGCCACAAGAACTGGCAGTGAGACAGTAGCTCCCCAAAAGAAAACTGCCAGAGGGCTGTCAATCAGGACGCTGTGGGAAATGGGTGGGTCAAACATCCAAACTCTTTTTTTTTTTTATGTTGTTGATCGTCGGACTTGAACTCTGAGCCTGGGTGCTGTCCCTCAGCTCTTCAGCTCAAGGCTAGTGCTCTACCACTTGAGCCACAGCGCCACTTCTGGTTTTCTGGTGGTTTATTGGAGATAAGAGTC
>NW_012267416.1:1862830-1869547 GCF_000151885.1 Dipodomys ordii
GCCACTTCTGGTTTTCTGGTGGTTTATTGGAGATAAGAGTCTCACAGACTTTCCTGCCTGGGCTGGCTTTGAACCGTGATCCTCAGATCTCAGCCTCCTAGGATTACAGGCATGAGCCACTAGCGCCTGGCTAAATATCCCAACTCTTAAGTTGTAGAACCACAGAGCTTGTGCCTGAATCCTGTCTACTCAAAAGGTTGAGATGTAAGGATTCCAGTTCGATTTCTAGCCTAGGCAGGAAAGCCCATGAGATTCACATTCAGTTAATCAGCAAAAAACTGGAAATGGGGGTATGGCTCAAGTGGTAGAGCACCAGCCTTGAGTGGAAACATCTAAGGAACAGTACCCAAGCCCTGAGTTCAAGCCTCAATACCAGCATTCACACACACACACACAAAATTATGCATAAGTAATCAGACTATGCTGAAGTGTTGCATTCAGGGATATATTGTGAAAAAGCCCATCATTGGTTCTTAATCTGAGCATCGCAATACTTACATTGTTGCTAAGCTAAGCAACACAGTCATATAGGGCCAAGTTTGTGGGGGGGGGGTTGTTTTTGTTTTCTTTTTTACCAGTCCTGGGGCTTGAACTCAGGGCCTGAGCACTGTCCCGGAGCTTTTTTTGCTCAAGGCTAATGCTCTACCACTTGAGCCACAGTGTAATTTCCGGCATTTTCTGTGTATACAATACTGAGGAATCGAACCCAGAGCTTCATGAATTCAAGGCGAGCATTCTACCACTGAACTACATTCCCAGCCCCTGGGGCCAGTTTTGTTTTGTTCTATTTTACTTAAGGGATCAAACTCAGTATCTGACAGTTTTGCACACTGGCTGGCACTCTACCACCTGAGCCACGCCTCCAACCCTGGACCACTTTTTTTATATGTAGCCTGTCACTGACTAACTGACATCAGTGTGTCCCTGACTCTACAGGAGGCCACCATAGTGGTAGACCAGAGTCAGGATGCCTTTTCCACCCCACACCCTGGCCTGGCCTTCTGGGTGAGCCTGACCCTTCCCTCACCCCTCATTCCTGGCCCTTCCCCAGAACCTGAAGCGAGTGGCGGAGGTATGGATGGATGAGTATGCAGAATACATCTACCAGCGGCGGCCGGAGTACCGCCACCTATCTGCCGGGGACGTCATAGCCCAAAAGAAGCTCCGCAGTTCTCTCAACTGCAAAAGTTTCAAGTGGTTTATGACCAACATTGCCTGGGACCTGCCCAAGTTCTACCCGCCTGTCGAGCCCCCGGCTGCAGCCTGGGGGGAGGTGAGTTTGTCATTTGGCGCTGGCTAAGGGACCCACAGAGTCCATGTCAAACGCAAACGGGAGAAAAGGGCACTAGAAAGACAGAGGGATGCTTTTCTTCTCTCCTATCTTTACTCTTATCTGCATGGGATTTATTTTCATTTTATTTTGTTGTTGTTCCCCTGCAATGTCACGTTCTCTAAGTATACACAAACTCACACCTCTTTTCCTCTTTTGGTAGCATACATAACTTGTACAAGGAGGTTTCGTTGTGACTTTTTTCAAATTCTTATTATCAAGGTGATGTACAGAAGAGTTAGAGTTTGCATAACTCAGGTAATGAAGTTGGGCATTGGTGGCTCACGCCACCAAGAGGCTGAGATCTAAGGATCACGGTTCAAATCTAGCCCAGCCAGGAAAGGCCATTAACCACCTAAAAACTGGAAGTGGAGCTGTGGCTCAAAGTGGTAAAGCACTAGCCTTGAGCAAAAAAAAAAAAAAGCCCAAGGACTGCATGTAGGCCCTGAGTTCAAGCCCCATGACAAAAAAAAAAGTAATGAGTACATTTTCTTTTTGGACATTACCTCTTCCTTCACTCAGTTTTCCTTCCCATCCCCCTCCACAAGTTGTATAGCTCATTTTTTTGAAGTTCATTTTGATAAATAATATTTTATATGACCAGATGCACATAGGAGTCATACCTTTGTGTTCCTTTGGTCTCACAGTGTGTGAATGAATGCCTAAAGACCTGTAAAATTTATCATGCCCCAGTATATTTTAGAGCTGTGTTCCACATATGTGAGAAAACATGCATCGTTTACCTCTCTGAGCCTGGCTTACCTCACTTAACATGATTTGTTCTAGGTTCATTCATTTCCCTACAAATGACATAAACTTATTCTTTCTTATGGCTGTGTAAAATTCTATTGTGTCTGCGTACTGCATCCTGGTAACCAGGGCCAGGAATGTGGCTTAGTGGTAGAGTGCTTGCCTAACAGGCATGAAGCCCTAGATTCCATTCCTCAGTACCACCTAAACAGAAAAGGCCGGAAGTGACGTGGTTCAAGTGGTAGTGTGTTAGCCTTGAGCAAAAAGAAGCTCATGGACAGTGCCCAGGCCTTGAGTTCATCCCAAGACTAGAAAAAAAAAAATCCACATTTTTTTTTTGATCCACTCATCTATTGTAGGACATCTGGGCTATTTCTGATTTTTTTTTCCCCTGGTCCTGGGGCTTGAATTCAGGGTCTGCATACTGTCCCTGAGCTTTCTTTCCCACCCCTCCCCCCCATTGGCCTCTCATTGCAAGCCTCAGATCTCAGCCTTCTGAGCAGCTGGGATTACAGGTGTGAGCCACTAGAGTCCGGTTTATGTCCTTTTCTAGTAGCATCCAAGGTATGATCCCCCACAACCTCTTCTCCCTGGATCTCGGGAATCAAAATAAAATTGGATTCCTGAATCTCATGTTGAATCACAGTCTCCGGTTGTGAGGCCTGAGAGGCAAACTTTTAGCCTGTGCACATGTGTGCGCGCACACACACACACACACACACAGAGGCCTGAGTCAAGCACAACAAGCATTTGGGGCTCCTCTCTGGATGACTGCCCTCTGTGAAAGGGCGGGGGCACTTCCTTCCTACATGAGAATCTTTCACCATGAGCCATCAGTCTCTGCCTTGAGGGAGTTTCACTGTTCACCCCTCCCCTCTCCCTCAGATTCGCAACGTGGGCACCGGGCTGTGCATAGACATGAGACACAGCTCCCTGGGCTCCCCACTGAGGCTGGATAGCTGCGTGCGGGGCCGCGGGGAGGCCGCCTGGAATAGTATGCAGGTAAGAACTCTTCCTTGGGACTGATGATGGGTTTTCTCAGGGGGAACACGGGGGGCGGGGGGGAGCGCATTCTACCTTTCCCAGTCCAAGTTGGTACCAGAATGCTGGTCATGGCCACCAACACAGGAAGGCTCCCTGAGTTTCTGGGATCCATCTTGTGTTGACTAACCCTGTGTCCACCGAGGCTAACATCCTCATTGTGGATCTTCTGCCATCTTGGCCACATGCGATGATCAAATCCTATAGATGAGGTTTCAGAAGAAAGCTGAGGATAGGCAGAAACTCCTTAGTATGCTCACCTTCTGTTGCTATAACTGAATGTCACAGACTGGGTGATTTACAGAGAAGAAAGGTTGTTAGTTTTGGTTTGTTTTTTGTTATTGAGGGGATTTTTATTTTCTAGTCCTGGGGCTTGAACTCAGGGCCTGGGCACTGTCCCTGAGCCTCTCTCTGATCAAGGCTAGCACTCTACTACTTGAGCCACAGCACCACTTCTGGCTTTTTATATTTATATGATACTGAGGAATTGAACCCAGGGCTTCATGAATGCTAGGCAAGCATTCTACCACTAAGCCACATTCACAGTCTTTATTTCTATTTATTTAATTTTTTTTTAACCAGTCCTGGGGCTTGAACTCAGGGCCTGAGCACTATCCTGAGCTTCTTTTGCTCAAGGCTAGCACTCTAACACTTGAGCTACAGTGCCTCTTGGGGCTTTTTCTGTTTATGTGGTACTGAGGAATCAAGCCCAGGGCTAAGAACTCTATCACTAAGCCACCTTCCCAGCCCCCCCTTTTTTTTTTTTTTGTCAGTTATGAGGCCTGAACTCTGGGCCTGGGCGCTGTCTCTCAGCTCTTCAGCTCAAGGCTAGCGCTTTACCACTTGAGCCACAGCACCACTTCCGGCTTTTTTTTTCTGCTTATGTGGTGCTGAGGAATCGAACCCAGGGCCTCAGGCATGCAAGGCAAGCGCTCTACCACTGAGCCACCTTCCCAGCCCATGTCCCTAGCTCTTCAGCTCAAGGCTAGCGTTCTACCACTTGAGCCACAGCACCACTTCCGGCTTTTTTTTTCTGCTTATGTGATGCTGAGGAATCGAACCCAGGGCCTCGGGCATGCAAGGCAAGCACTCTACCACTGAGCCACCTTCCCAGCCCCCCTGAGTTTCATTTTGCCCAAGGCTAGCACTCTACAACTTGGGCCACAGCTCCACTTCTGGCTTTTGTGTGTATGTACAGTAATTTATTGGAGTTTTAATAGTCTCATTGACTTTCTTGCTCAGGCTGGCTTCGAACTATAAGCCTCAGATCTCATCTTCCTGATAGGCATGAGCCACCAGCACCCAGTTTATTTAGATAACATGTGTCCAGCATGGGCTGCCTTCTGTTAAGGGCCTTCCTGTGGGTGCTGACGTGACAGAGGGGGCCACATTGAGAAATAACATGCTTCCCAAATCTTAGAGTCACCAACACAGTCCCAGCCCTGCCCCACACCCTTTTCTAGTCAGTCTTCCAGAGAGCCTGTCTCCAAATATCATGCAGGGTTAAGTTTCCAATTTAGAAATTCCAGCATTCCACCATTCCTATGGGGATTTCAGAGGGCATAGCCAGCAGCCAGATGCTTCTCCCACTCCCTCTGAAATCAGCCTCTCCTTTTTTCTTGATTGCCAGTACTGGGCTTGAACTCAGGACCTGAATGCCAACCCTTACCTTTTTTTTTTTTTTTTTTGGATCATAGAACTTGAATTCAGGGCCTAGGCACTATCCCTGAGCTCTTTTGCTCTACCACTTTTAAACACAGCTCCACTTCTGGTTTTCTGGTCATTCATTGGAAGGAAGTGTCTCACGGACTTTCCTGCTTGAGCTGGCTTTGAACTGTGATCTTCAGATCCCAGTCTCCTGAGTATCTAGAATGACAGGCGTGAGCCACTACTAATGCCTGGCTGCCTCTCCTTTCTTAAGAGCAGATGAGTAGCTTGTAGCTCATCCTTACTAATTCTTCTGAGTTCTCCAGGGGAGTCTGTGGCTTTAGAAAAGGTTCCTGGGGTTTGTACCACTTCCTGTGGTCTAACAACTCATGGTCCTACTGGAAATTGTGCCCCCATGTCTGCATCCCCCCAGAACAGGGCTGTAGAGGGACGGTGAGACGAATGTTAAGAGGCAGTAGCCAGTGGTCCACCCCCATTCCCACCCCCAGTGCCTTAAGCCTGTAATCCTAGTTGCTCAGGAGGCTGAGACCTGAAGATAATGGATGGAAGCCAGCTTATGCAAACAAATTGATGAGGCTCCTATCTCCAGTGAACAAGCAAAAAGCCAGAAGTAGGGAGTGGCTGGCTCAAGTAGTGGAGCTCCAGCCTTGAATTTCATTGTTTTTTTTTTTCTCTTAATTAAAAAAAAAAAACTAGGGCTGGGAATGTGGCTTAATGGTAGAGTGCTTGCCTAGCATGCACGAAACCCTGGGTGCCATTCCTCAGGACCACACACAGAGAAAAAGCCGGAAATGGCACTAGGGCTAAAGTGATAGAGTGCTAGCCTTGAGCAAAAGAAGCTCAGGGACAGTGCCCAGGCCCTGAGTTCAAGCCCCAGGACTGGTAAAACAAAAACAAAAAACTAAGCAAGTATGTGAAGCCCTGAGTTCCAACTTCAGTACCAGCCCCCCAAAAAGGAATAGAACAAAAAGAAGGATGATGAGGAGTAGGAGAAAAAAAGCGAGTACCAGTACGCAAAAACAGAAGAAAAGAGGAGAGGAGCCAGGTGCCTATAATCCTAGCCACTCAGGAGGCTGAGATCTGAGGATCACAGTTCAAAACCAGCCTGGGCAGGAAAGTCTGTGAAACTCTTATCTCCAATTAACCACCAGAAAACTGGAAGTAGTGCTGTGGCTCCAAGTGGTAGAGCTCACTAGCCTTGAGCTGAAGAGCTCAGGGACAGTGCCCAGGCCCAGAGTTTAAGGCTCACAACCAACAACAACAAAAATCGGGCCAAAGAGAAATACGACTCATATATGAGACCCCTTTTATGTAAAATTCTAGAAGCACTAGTGGCTCACACCTGTCACCTTAGCTACTCAGGAGGCTGAGATCTGAGGATGACCATTTGAGTCAGCTGGGGCAGGAAAGTCTGTAAGACTCTTATCTCAAAGTAACCAATAAAAAAGCTGAAAGTGAAACTTGATTCATTGGTATTAGACTTGACAGGAAAAAAATGCTTAGGAACAGTTCCCAGGCTCTGAGTTCGTGCCACAGACTGGTGATTGCCTAGGCACAGTGTACAGAGACAGAACTTGGAGAGAGCTCAGCAGGGAGCATGAAGATACATTGCGGGCAATGGATATGTCTGTTCCCTTGAATGTGGGGATGGCTTTAGATATTAACATCAGATTGACCCTGGATGCTGATGGCTCACACCTGTAATCCTGGCTACTCAGGAAACTGAGATCTGAGGATCGCAGTTGAAAGCAGAGCTGTGGCTCAAAGCGGTAGAGTGCTAGTCTTGTGCACAAAGGCTCAGGGGCAGTGCCCGGGTCATGAGGCCCTGGATTTGATTCCTCAGCACCACATAAGCAGAAAAAAAAGCCGGAAGTGGTGCTGTGGCTCAAGTGGTAGAGCGCTAGCCTTGAGCTGAAGAGCTGAGGGAC
>NW_012267416.1:1869797-1876408 GCF_000151885.1 Dipodomys ordii
CATGTATGTGTGCCCCTGTACCCTGGACTTAGGGCCTTGTACTTTTTCTTAGCTAATTTACTCAAAGCTGGCCGTCTACCTCTTGAGCCACAGCTCTACTTCTTGCTTTTCAGTGATCAATTGGAGCTAAGAGTCTCGTGGACTTTCTTGTCAAGACTGGCTTTGAACCAGGATCCTCAGATCTGAGGTTCCTGAGTTGGATGACAGATGTGAACCGCCAGCACTCAGCTCGCTAATTTTTTTCTTTTTACTGATCCTATCCTTATCTCTACATGGCAGGTTTTCACCTTCACCTGGAGAGAGGACATCCGGCCTGGAGACCCTCAGCACACCAAGAAGTTCTGCTTCGACGCCATCTCCCACACCAGCCCCGTCACCCTCTATGACTGCCACAGCCTGAAGGGCAACCAGCTGTGGAGATACCGGGAGGTAAGAGAAGATGTCGGGCAGCAGGGAGCCTGCAGGGCCAGGGGTGCTGGTCAGCAGCGGCCACCCCGCGGCTTCTCCCCCTCAGCCGGCTCACACACTCATCAGTGCATTCGGGCCACAAACCTGCTAGGTCTGATTTTGTAGCCATTCAAGAGAGACCAGAGCCCAGGCGTGGCTCCTGCCCGTACCCGCTGCTCAGGAGGCTAAGACCCAAGGATCGTGGTTCAAAGCCAGCTTGAGCAAGGAAGCTAAGACACAGCGCCTAGTCCCTGAGTTCAAGCTTCAGTACCAGCGCAGAAAGGAGAGGGTGGGCAGCGATCCAGATTCCAGGGGAGGGAAATAGGGAGAAAAGGAGAGAGAGAGAGCGAAACAGAGGCAGAGCAGGATACAGATCTGAGTTCATGCAGGGATTGGGGGGAAAGGGAGCAGGCGGTGTCAGGGATCCAGATTTGAATCCAAGCCCCAGTCCTGGCTGGGGGGGGGGGGGGCGAGGAAGGAAGGGGGCGGGGGTCTTGATTAGTACGTGCAATCAAAAACTCTTAGACACTAGTGGCGAAAGCCTTTGAAAGCTCTCGGAATTTGAGAGAGGCAGATGGTGTGGAGGGCAGAGTTCGGGAATGCGGTGCTGGAGAATCAGCAGCCTGCTCGGCGTGTCCCCCTGCGCGCGCGCGTCCTCCCCCCTGCGTGCGCGCGTCCTCCCCCCTGCGCGCGCGCGTGCGCGTCCCCCTCCCTGCAGTGCGGATCCCTTGTCTCATAGGATCAGACCTTGTTCCACCCAGTGAGCGGCAGCTGCGTGGACTGCAGCGAAAGCGACCACCGAATCTTCATGAACGTCTGCAACCCCTCCTCCCTCACCCAGCAGTGGCTGTTCGAACACACCAACGCCACCATATTGGAAAAGTTCAACAGAAACTGAGTCTCGCTGTTTCCCTGGCAGAGCTGGTCCAGGCCGCCCAGCCCACAGGCAGGGCAGGCGGTGGCAGGCACGGTGGGCTGAAAGGCGCTGGCCAGATTGTTCAGAACAGAGGGGCCCTTGAGGCTGGAGCAGGGGGATCTGCCAGGCCTTTATGCTCCTGAGTTGTTAGAGGGAGGGTAGAAAGCAGACCCCTTACACACACACACACACACACACATACACGCAGACCCCTTACACACACACACACACACGTAGAGCCTGTTTTCATTCTTGCTGGTATTGAAGTAAAGGTAAGGCGAGGGGCCTTTCAGCTTTGTCACATGTCCCCCCCCAAGCATTATGTGGACAGTTCCCCAAAAGGGAGCTCTCTGGCAACCTCAAATCTGAAATGGTGCCCCAGTTTGTTGCTGGGGGGCAGCTTGAGTCCCAGTTACTCCCAGCTACAGGAGCAGGGGTCTGAATTCTCGAGTCCTGGGTCCGAGTCACTGCCATTACCAGCCGGCTTCCGTTCTCTGTCTCAGCCCAGTGACCCCATGAGAAGCACCCCTGAAACCTTCAGACCCCTCAGTCCTGAACACTGGCCAGCTGCCACGGGTGGGGTGAGAAGAGGACTCCAAACGTTCCTCCACAGCCATCCACCTGTGAAATGTCTTCCTCTGGCTCTGTGGGTATTTGAAATGCCTGTTTCTGTGCTCTCTGGGCACAAGGTCATACCAGCCACCAGCTTTTGGGCCGGGGAGAGGCGCATTCAGATGGCCCTGGACCTAGACCTCCAAAGTAGCCATGCTGACAGGATTTCTCCATCCATTCTTCCATATCTCCCTCTCCCTCCCCCCCCTTCTCTCTTTATTTCTCTGTCTCAACAGAGAAACAGGGGTGCTGCGAGACCCTCACCTCCCAGACTGGAGAATTCCAGGATACTGTGAGCGACACCTAGCCTTCCAACCATAGTACAATCTCTAGTTCTCACACAACTGTAGATCTCCTGAACAGCCCTTACGATTCCATGGCCACTAGAATGTTCCAGAAGATTCTGGTATTCTGATATCCAGTTGTGGATTTCTAAAATGTGAAATGCAGGTAGAATAGTCAAGACAGGCTGCGGCCCACCCCACCCCCAGCCTGAAATTCAAGGTTGGAGGAATGAGAAGGAGGGAAGGGACCTCTGTCTGCCAGTTCATGCCAGGAGATCTGGTCAGATGCTCAGCAGAAGCCTCCTCCCTCCCCCCTGCCATCAACATGGCAGCTGCAGTTAACATTAGTAAGGAAGAAGCTAATGTCTCATGGCCAAATCTACATCCAGCTCTATGCCAGCCCATGTTTCTCTTTTGCCATGGCTCCCAGCAGGTTCCCAGATGAATAGGTAGAATTCTTAAAACCAACTTTGCTACATGTTAATTGGCAAATGGAAATCCTGCCCACCACCAAGTATCTACCAGCTAGCCTGGTAGATGCTTAACATCAGTATTCTGGTTGATGTCAGGTCTCAGTTAGCAACCAAGACAGAATTCTAGGAGTAGAGTTGAGTAGGCTTTTGAAATGCTGACTGATCTCAAAGCCATCCATATTGGGAATCACACACACACACACACACACACACACACACACACACACACTCTCTCTCTCTCTCTCTCTCTCTCTCTCTCTCTCTCTCTCTCTCTCTCTCTCTCTCTCTCTCTCTGCATGCACAGACCATATGGCTGACAAAGGAGCATTTCACTATATCCCTGGGCTAGAGCTGTTCATGCGCCCCCTAGTGTCATCCACAGGAATGACATCCATATACAGAAAGGATTGAAAAGATGCCATTCCTTCTAGAATCTGGAATGAGGATTGCCAGTGTGTTAGAACGGGGAGAGTAGAAACATCAGAGAACAATGCACCATTTTTTCCAAGTCAAAACTGTGCCTTTAAAAATGCAAATATACAGCAAAATCCCTAAACTTGAACCATTTCCTAGTGCCTTGCTAGACAGACAGAAAGGGGTGGGTTGGGGGGACAGGAACACTTTTTAGTGGTGTGTGAAGTTCCTGTTTGATGAGTCTCTTGTCTGTGTGTGTGTGTGTGTGTGTGTGTGTGTGTGTGTGTGTGTTTGCTGGTCCTGGGGCTTGAACTCAGGGTCTGGGTGCTGTCCCTGAGCTTTTTGTTTTGCTCAAGGTTAGTGCTCTACCACTTGAGCCACAGCCCCACTTCTGGCTTTTTTGATGATTGATTTTAGAATCTCATGGACTTTTCTGCCCTAGCTGGCTTTGAACCTGGATCTCCTGAGTAGCTAGGATGACAGGTATGAGTCACTGACTTCTGACTTAAATATCTTTTTTTTTTTTCAAGTAACAAGAGATTGGTGGGCTAGAGCAAAATCTGAGCCCAGGAAGGGCTTGGTGGCCTGGCAGGCCCAGTCAGCGCAGGAATATCAAGGAAAGATCACCTCGATGAAATGGCGGCCTCAGATGGCCTCTTAGCCCGGAGAAAACACCTTACCTCTTTGGCCCTGTTGGGGGCCATACCTATAACTCCCATACCAGCCCCCCAAGTAGAGCGCTTGACCTGTGCCTTGTCATTAGGGTCAAGACCTAGTCAAGGGACTAGGTCCCTGGGTAGGCCTGTTCCTAGAGTCCTTTGCATGCAGGAGAAGCCACAAGCCACCCTAGGCCTTCCTTGTCCCCTTCCTTTGGGTTTTCCTTCCAAGTCTGCTTCACATCCAGTCAGGGCTGAGACTCAACAAGAGTGACACGGGAGAATGCAGGCCAGGACTCTGGCTCTACGCCATCTTGAGCCCTTCAGTTATGATGTCATAGTTGGAAACCATCTGTCATGGATTGAGTATGCCTGGTGAAAACTAAAAAGGAAAAGCCAGGATGTGTGGAGATGTCATCAGCGACTGTAACCCTCTTTTCCTTTAAAGCTTTTCTTTAGGTCACCGAACAATGGGGTGCAGGCATGCTCCACTAGACCTATGGAGGGCTGCAAAGTTGGGGTGGAGGGGGAAGCCAGTCCATCTTCTGCCTCCAGTGGGAATGCAACCTGGAAACGATCCCACACATGGTTGATTCTTTCTTTTAGGAAGAAACAGCTCAGAGGAAAGTAGGGGGAGGGGTCTATTTGCAGGAGGGCCCCCGGAGCTACTGGGGAGACCCAGAGAAAGTGAACTTGTGAGGGCTATAGTCTCTGGGCCTCCCCAGTGCGGCCTGCCTTCCCTCCACACCTCTTCCTGTCTTCTATTTCCTCCTGTCCACCCAGCTCCATTTCTCTCATCTTGGGAGTCTCTGAAGAAGAGCAAAGCACTTTGTTATAAGTGGCTGAGAAAGGGGGGCGGGGGGCGTCCTTGCGTCCTCAGCCATTCATTTGCACGGGTGGAGTGACTTGTTAGAAGTCTTTGGACCCATGCATTTATTTTTTAAAGTCTTCTGAAGACCAAGAGGACACCGACGTGGACAAGAGGGCAGTGTTATTCTAGACTTCTTGCCGTCAAACAGATGTTCCTGGTGAAAAAGGCAGTGAATATTTCCTTTCGCCAATGTAATCTAGAGCCGAGGCCCAACTGTGAGCCCTTGAGGTGAGAATGACCTACATAGCAAGTGGCAAGGTCATTTTAAACATCCCCCACCCCAGATGGTGTGGATCTAGCTGTGCCCACCTACAGTGGGGGGGGGGTGAGGGAGGGGCAGCATCCTGAAGATCATGGCCCTCCCCCAAGGGGTATGGAGGGACATGATGGGTGGGAAGCCAGACAGGGATTTCACAGAGAAAACTCAAGACGTCTGCCTGGTATAAAGTCCACCCCATGAAGAAATGACTGACCATGTACAAATTGTGACTGTGATTGTTAAATAAACCTCTAGACTTTTCTCTAAAGAAGGCTCCGGTGTGTTCCTTCACATCAAATGCAAAAAGGGTGTGAAAGATAGCATACTAGCCAGGCACCAGTGGCTCAGGCCTGTAATCCTAGCTACTCAAGAGGCTGAGATCTGAGGATCATAGTTCAAAGCCAACGCAGGCAGGAAAGTCCATGAGATTCTTGTTTCCACCAAAAAGTCAGAAATGGAGCTGTTGCTCAAGTGGTAGAGTGCTAGTCTTGAGCCAAAAGGAGAAAGAAAAAAAAAAAGCTTAGAAACACTATTCAGGTCCTGAGTTCAAGCCCCAGGTCTGAAAGAAAAGATACCGAACTATTAGAGATTAGGCGAGATCTCTCAGAGCTCTAAGACAACGGAGTGTGAACCAAGAGGTAGAGGGGGAAATGAAAAGGTTTCAGGTAGAGGGAAGAGGTAGTGTAAAAGCTCTGAAGCAGAAAGGTATTGGAAGAGCACAAAGAAGTAAACTCAAAAGAGTTGGGCAGGACCGCACACAGGAGTTCAGAAGGGGCTGGGAATATTGCTTAGTGGTAGAGTGCTTGTCTGGCATGCATGAAGCCCCAGGTTTGGTTCCTCAGTACCACATAAACAGAAAAAGCCACAAGTGGTACTGTGGCTCAAGTGGTAGAGTGCTAGCCTTGAGTAAAAAGAAGCTCAGGGACACTGCCCTAGGCCCTGAGTTCAAGCCCCGTGATTGGCAAAGGAAAAAAAGTTCAGAAGAGTAGTGACAAGAAGAAATGGATTGAGCTCATTTCTGAAGCAGAACTGCAAATACTTGCTTATCAAAACATTTCTTTGCCGTTGGGTATTCATTTTGACTATAGCATGGGGCAGAATGCCCAGCTCTTCAACAACTCAAATTAGGCACCAGTAGCTCCCACCTATAATCCAAGCTACTCCAGAAGTTGAGATCTGAGGATCTTGGTTCAAAGCCAGCCTGGGCAGGAAAGTCTGTGACACTCTTAATCCCCAATTAATCACCAAAAAAGACAGAAGTGGACTTGAACTCAGGTTGTAGAGTACTAGCCTTGAGCAAAAGCAGCTCAGGGACTGTGTCCAGGACCTGAGGTCAAGTCCCAGAACTGGCATATACACACAAAAACCCCAGATCTTGTACCAGTCCTACCCTTATGCAGACCTTAATTTATATTAAAATGACCAGTTTTCAATGACATTCCAGTTGTCTCGCCGCTGTCACCCAGGGCCCACCAGAGGGCGCTGAAGATCACGGCTAGAGGATTACCAGAAAGCAGCGTGGTCAGTGCTACAGGTTTAAGCCCTAGATTTGTATTTTACTTTATGCATTGATTAGCTTTTTTGTTGGTGGTGGTGGTCGTGGGGCTTGAACTCTGGGCCTGGGCGCTGTCCCTCAGCTCTTCAGCTCAAGGCTAGCGCTCTACCACTTGAGCCACAGC
>NW_012267416.1:1877348-1894722 GCF_000151885.1 Dipodomys ordii
TGAGCCACAGTGCCACTTCTGGCTTTTTCTGCTTATGTGGTGCTGAGGAATCGAACCCAGGGCCTCATGCATGCAAAGCAAGCACTCTACCACTGAGCCACCTTCCCAGCCGAGATGCTGTTTTAAAAACCCTTTACCCCTGTGGTCCCCAGCCTGTCTGCAGAATTCCATGAAATAGACACAACAAATACTAGTTCAGTAAGATAAATTAATATTTATATATATATACTATATATATACTATATCAGACAGGTATAACTATGAAGGTTTTGTTTAAGGATGAGCTAAAAAGGCATTCTCTTCCATCAGAGCTTACAGTCTAGTTGGGAGAACAAATATGAATCAAACAGCCATCAGATGACTATAGAAGCAGCTTGTCAAATCTCTTTTTTTCTTCCGTTGCCAGTCCTGGGGCTCGAACTCAGGGCCTGGACACTGTTCCTGAGCTGCTTTTGCTCAAGGCTAGTACTCTATCACTTGAGCCACAGCACCACTTCTGGCTTTTTCTGTTTATGTGGTACTGAGGAATCAAACCTGGAGCTTCATGCATGCTAGGCAAGCACTCTACCACTAAGCCACATTCCCAGCCCTTGAGACTCTCATCTCCAGTTCCACCAAAAAAGCCATACAAAAACCCATTAAAAGAAATAAAACAAAGGTATATATAATATAAAATAAATTGAAGACATTATTATAGAATGTTATGTGATATATTTTATTATAGAATATATATTGTATTATAAGATTTATTACTGGGGCTGGGAAGGTGGCTCAGTGGTAGAGCGCTTGCCTTGCATGCATGAAGCCCTGGGTTCAATTCCTCAGCACCACATAAGCAAAAAGAAAAAACTGGAAGTGGTGCTGTGGCTCAAGTGGTAGAGAGCTAGCCTTGAGCTAAAGAGCTGAGGGACAGCGCCCAGGCCCAGATTTCAGGCCCCACGACCGGACCCCCCCAAAAAAAAGATTTATTATAGCCAGGTATCAGTGGTTCATCCTGTGATCCTAGCTACTCAGGAGGCCGAGGTCTAAGAATCATGGTTTGAAACCAGCCTGGGAGGAGGAAGAAAGGTCTGGGAGACTTTTGTCTCCAATTAACCACCAAAAATCTGGAGATGGAGCTGTAGCTCAAGTGATAGCATTCCAGCCTTGAGTGAAAAAGCTAATGGACAGTGCCCAGTCCCTGAGTTTACATATATGAGACCGTGAGCTCCATCTCCATCTGTACGCATGCGCATGGGCACACACATGCACACATACACATACACGTAAATTAATTCTGCTGTGCATAAATGAATTAAAGTTTTCATAAAAGGAATAAGTTGGCAGAACCAATTTTAAAAATAATCCAACTATAGCTGTCTATGAAAGACTTTTGATTCAAATACATAAGTTGAAAATTAACAAGTGGAAAAAGACACTTCCATATGAACTGTAATTCAGAACTGCAATTGCCTATGTTTCTAAATAAAAAGATGAAGTGTGTCTGCCAGGCTGAAATCCTGACTTCAAGCCCCAAAAGTAATGTGAAAACAACTATTAAAATCTATAAGGTGCAACAAAAGCAGTGCTCAGGAAAACCCATCACCGCAAATTTCAGAAAGATTTAATCAATAACCCAACCATCTGCCTTAAGAAACTAGAAACAAAGTTGGGTGTGGTAGAGCATGCCTGTAATTCCAGAACTAACAAGTCTGCAGTAGAAAGATCACAAGTTCCAGACCATCTGGATGAGGTATGAAAAAGTATTAAAGATGGAGAGGGAAGAGCAAGGCAGAGAGGGAGACAGCAGGAGCGAGAGACAGGACAGATGGAGACAGAAAAGGAGGGAGAGGGAATAAAAGCAGAAAAAAGCAAACTAAAAACCAAAGCGAACAATATTAGGGCAGAAATCACTAGTTAGGCAAAATAGAAAAGAAACAAGGAAACCAAGAATTTGCAGTTTGAAAAGAACACGAACGGACAACCCATAGACAAAGGAAACACTAGCCCCGTGCTGATGGCTCATGCCTGTCATCATAGCTACTTAGGAGGCTGAGATCTGAGGGTCATGGTTCAAAGTCAGCCTAGTTGGGAAATTCCATGAGACTTTATTGACAATTAACTACCAAAAAGCAGGAAGTAGAGCTGTGGCTCTAGTGGTATAGTATCAGCCTTGAGCAAAATAAAAAGCTCAGGGCCAAGGCCCAGACCTTGTTCCAACCACAAGATAGATAGGTACTAAGATAGATAGATAGATAGACAGACAGACAGACAGATAGGTTTTATGGTATGTAAACTTTATCACAATATGTTTCACTATATGACTCAGCTCCAATCCAGTGTAGTTGTAGGTTAAGAGAAAATAATCTGTCTTTGTCATTAAAAGGCCAGTGTTGGGCTGGGAATGTGGCTTAGTGGTAGTAGAGTGCCTGCCGGGCATTCATGAAGCCCTGGGTTCGATTCCTCAGTACCACATAAATAGAAAAAGCAGGAAGTGGTACTGTGGCTCAAGTGGTAAGAGTGCTAACCGTGAGCACAGAGAGGCTCAGGGACAGAACCCAGGCCCTGAGTTCAAGCCCAGAACTGGCAAAAATAAAGGGCAAGTGCTTAGGGTTCTCAGGGTAAGTCTGGCTCCTTCATTATCAATATAGAAGAATTTCATTATAGGTAAGTGTTAACACTTTATCTTATATTCTTAGTTTTGTTTATTGGAAACTGTAAGGTCTGCACAGGGACACCTCCCTACCTCTTGGCTAAGTTTCTGCCCAGTATCTGTTACCTTAGGTAACTGGCAGACCTGGAAGCAGTCACCTCCCCCCCTGCTAGGTCACAGCCACCTCTGGTCACAGGCTTCCCATCTGACCTTAGGAGGGTCCCAGACCCTGAGGTCACATCCGGATCCAGTGTGGCCACACCTCTTCCTGTCCCTGGCCTAGATAAGTCCTGGCCCAGCCGTGGGTCCCCTGCTTTCCTTTTCAGCCATGCTTCACCATGCACGGCAGGGGCAGCAGTTTGGTAAATGAACTTTTCCTGCCTGAATAGTGCATGGTGTTCTCTTCATTGGCTACCTAATGAAACCTACCTATTTAATATTCCTTACAGAAACTTTTTTTTTTTAATTCAAGGCTAGTGCTCTACCACTTTAAGCCACAGCTGTACTTCCCTCCTCCGCTGGCTTCAAATCAGGATCCTCAGATCTCAGCCTCCTGACTAGCTAGGATTACAAGCGTGAGCCACTAGCACCCAGCTGAGCCACAAATTTTATGAGGCCAAATATAAAGATATTTTCTCCCAGAACATTTGTTTTCCATTTGACAAATGATTGGTTTGGGTTTGGGTTTTATTTCCAGAGACAGCCTCTCATTAGGCAAACCAGGCTGGCTTTGAACTTGTTATCTTCCTGCATCAACTTCCCAAGTGCTGGAATTCCAGGCATGCACTGCCACACCTGAATGTTTGAAATAGAGAAAATCTTTTTAACTAACCATAGATAAGATAAAATTTCCAACATTGTTTTCTCAGAAGTTTATCATTGTCTCCTTCAAAAGATTAAATGCTCTCAAGGGGGGGGGGCAGAGGGGAGGGAAGGGGAGATGGAGGATCTTTAGCCTAGGCAAAAACCCTGAGTAGGGAACAGATCCTGGAACAGAGGAGAGGCTGGCCAGCACTGAGTAGGGAGAAGGGGGAAAGAAATGGTAGAAGCCAGGCGTTATGAGGGCCTTGGTAAGCCCTATTTGAGTCTCTAACCCTTATTCTAAGAGCAACAGGAACGTTTGGGCTTTCAACCTGGATCTAAAGGAATTCCAGATGTGCCCTCACCTACATCTGGAGTTAGGAAATCCTCAGGAGATGGACACACTATAAACTTAGAAGTCTCCAGAATAGGAGGACAGCTGGTTCTCAGATGCTTTTTTAGTTTTGTTTATGTTGGTAGTGGGGCTTGAACTCAAGGCCTGGACCCTGTCCCTGAGCTTTTGTGCTCAGGCTAGTGCTTTACCACTTTGAGCCACAGCGCCACTTCCAGTTTTCTTAGTAGCTCATTGGAGATAAGAGTCTTACGGACTTTCCTGTGGAGACTTTGAACCACAATCCTCAGATCTCAGCCTCCTGAATAGCTAGGATTATAGGCATGAGCCCTGAGTTCAAGTCCCACAACTGACAAAAAAAAATAGTAATATAGGTTGACAACATCAAATTCACAGTCAACAGCCCTGTAACTCAAGTCCCAGTGAAGCTTACCCAACACCTCCTTTTTGGGAGCAGAGGACAGCACTTCTGCACTTTGCTTACAGGACTGTTTAAACTAAAATCACCACCACAGTGTGAACATGAGGCGTCCGCTGTAGGCTTTGGTATTGAAGGTTTAGCCTCCGTAGCTGTTGGAGCATCTTTGAGATTATTCTAAGGAACTTCAGAGGATGGAGCCTAGCTGGAGGAAGTAGATCTCTGGGAATGGCATTGACAGTTAGAGGAAGCAGGTATCTTGGGGTGGACTTCTAAGGTCATACTTGTCCCCTTTCTTTCTGAACTCTTACTTCCGGTCCACCATGAGGGACGCAGCCTCCTCATGGATGCTTTTGTCACCATGACATTCTAATCCAAGAGCCTGGGGCTAAGCTACACACCTAACCCTCTGAAACCAGTAGCAAAATAAATACTTGCTATTTTTATTTAAATATAAATTATAAAAAATAAATGCTCATTTTAATGTAGTCTGTTAAGTATGTTGTCACAGTAATAAGGAAAATAACATATAATCACCATCACCAACAACGACAAGAAAAATCTGACTATACACAAAAAACAACTTCCAGGGACTCACTTACCTGGGCCAAACACAGAACATTTATGTGTATACCAAAACTTACAGTTTATTTCATGGCCTTTGGAATTCTTCAGTGGCCCGAGGAATCATATACAGTCTGCTATGGAAATTATTTTCAGGGGAAGTTTGGTGATCTGGCATAAAAGAAAAGGAGGTGGGATTTGACCAGTGTATATTGGATATATGTATTAAAGTGGCACACTGAATCTGTGTGTGTATGTGTGTGTGCACGCGCACATACGCACCATTACTGAGGCTTTAACTCAAGGCTTTGCACTCTCCCTTGGCTTATTTACCCAAGGCTGACACTCTACCACTTGAGCCATACCTCCACTTGTAGCATTTTGCTGGTTAACTGGAGATAGTAGTCTCAGATTTCTCTGCTCAGTCTGGCTTCAAACTTCAATCCTCAGTTCCAGCCTCCTGAATAGCTACAATGATAGGAGTAAGCCACCAGTGCCTAGCTTGAATCTTGTTTAGAAGGAAAGAAATGGAAAACAGCAAGGACTAAGAGATCAAATGTTCCTCCATGACACACCCCCTACTTGCATGCATAATTCAATTCTCAAAGGTCCAAAGTACAAAACTCAAATGATAAATATGTTCTGTAAACAGAATTTGTGTACCTTGAACAGTGAGAGGTAAAAATTTATTTTATATTTCTAGGTATACCTACTTTTTTTAGACACTTTTTTTTTTTTTTGCTGGTGGGGGCTTGAACTCAGGGCCTGGCTCTCTCCCTGACCTTTTCAGTGTTCAAGGCTAGTTAGTGCTCTACCACTTGAGCCACAACGCCACTTCCAGCTTTTTCTGAGTAGTTTATTGGAGATAAGTGTCCCACAGACTTTCCTTTCTGGGCTGGCTTCAAATCAATCCTCAGATCTCACTCAGCCTCCTGAATAGCTGGGATTATAGGCATGAGCCACTGGCATCCAGTCCAATTTCAATTTTTTAAAAAGGCTTGGCACTGGTGGCTCATATAGTAAAATTAGCTACTCAGGAGGCTGAGATCTGAGGATCATTGTTTGAAGCCACACTGGGCAGGAAAGTTTGTGAGTCTCTTTTCTACAATTAAACATCAAAAACCAAGAAGTACAGCTGTGGCTCAAGTGGTAGAGCACCAACCTTGAGTAAAAATATCTAAGGGACAGCACTCAGGCCTTGAGTTCAAGCCCCAGTACTGGCTGAAAAAAGGGGGGGAAATAATGCTTAAGAACATCTAGTGATTGAATTTTTTAAGAATATCCAGTGAGGGGCTGGGAAGGTGGCTCAGTGGTAGAGCACTTGCCTTGCATGCCTGACGCCCTGGGTTCGATTCCTCAGCACCACATAAGCAAAAAGCCGGAAGTGGTGCTGTGGCTCAGTGGTAGAACGTTAGCCTTGAGCTGAAGAGCTGAGGGACATCACCCAGGCCCAGAGTTCAGGCCCCACGACCGGACCCCCCAAAAAAAAAAGAATATCCAGTGATTAAATTTTTATTCCTTTCAACAAATCTAGTGACTTCTGACTTCATTTCAGAAGAGTTGAGACACAGTCTCCTTTTAAGATAACTTATTAAGATATATAATTCAACCTTGTACCAGTCACCCATTTAAAATGTACCATTCGACATTGTTTATAGCTTCACAAGGTTGTACTATCTTATACCTTAACTTTTTTTTTTTTTTCCAGTCCTGGGGCTTGAACTCAGGGCCTGGACACTGTCCCTGAGCTTTTGTGATCAAAGCTAGTGTTTTACAACTTGAGCCACAGCGCCACTTCTGGCTGTGCGTGCGTGTGTGCGTGCGTGCGTGTGTGTGTGTGTGTGTGTGTGTGTGTGTGTACGGTTAATTTAAGAATACCACAGACCTTCCTGTTTGGGCTCGCTGTGAATCTTGATCCTCAGATCTTAGCCTCCTGAGCAGCTAGGATTACAGGCAAGAGCCACCATGCCCGGCTTAATACCTGAACATTTTTATTCCTTCAAAAGAAACTCAGTACCTGTTAACAGTCCCTCCCTTCTCCATCCCTCCTCACCAGTTAGCCCCTCAGCACTAACCCACTCTGTCTCTATGGCTCTGCCTTTCCTGGTCATCCTCTGTAAGTGAAATCATACCCTAGCACCAGCCATCCACATTTCAGTCATTACTCTATTACTTTTCATTGATAACTAATACTCATTCCATGGTCTGATCACCTGGGCATATCAGATAATGGACATCCAGATTATTCTACCATTTGTCTATAAGTAATGCTGTTGATAAAATTCACAGAAAAGAATGTCTGAGGCTGGAAGGCTTCATTTCTTTTGGGTAGATACCTACGAGTGGAATTTCAGGGTAATAAACTCATGGTTAACATTTTAAGGAACAAACTGTTTTTCAAAGTGGAGTCACCAAGCTGGGTGTGATGGTCGGACCACACCTGTAATGCCAGCACATTAGAGGCTGAAGCAGGAAGGTTGAAAGGTCGAGGCCAGCCAGGTCTTCTTGGCCCTGTCTCAAAAAAAAAAAAAAACTAAGAAACTAAAAATGGCTTGTTTTGCATTTCTACCTGTAATAAATATAGTTTCAGAGTCTCAATACATTATCTATAGAGCTCCAGTCACTGTGCAGTGGTTTGTATTGGATTTGATTTGCATTGACCTGATAATTAGTGACCATACAAATCTTTTCATGGGATGATTTGCTATTTGCTTATCTTCTCTGGATAAATACCTGCATATTCTACTTCTTTTGTTTGTCAGCTGTGGGGCTTGAACTTAGGGCCTGGGCACTGTTCCTGAGCTCTTGCACGCAAGGTTAGGACTTTACCACTTTGAGCCTCTCCTTAATTCCGTTTTTCTGGTGATTCATTGGCGATAAGAGTCTCATGGATGTTCCTGCCCAAGATGGCTTCAAACTTCGATCCTCAGATCTCAGACTCTCGAGTAGCTAGGATGACAGGCTCAAATGTATACATATTCTAATGGGCTGTCTCCTTGTTATTAAGTGGTGAAGCCTCTTTACATATGATGGTTCCACTCTGACTTAACAATGGTCTGAAACAAATATACATTCAATGGAAAGCATATGTTGAATGTTGAAGTGTGGTCTTTTTCTATGACTACATACTCTGTCTTTCCATGTTGGGCAGGAACAGTGAGCCCCAACTCCATCAGTCATTCAGTGTGAACAACCAACAGAGCACAGTATTCTAGGTTGCTGTGATGATCAGTTGGTCAGGTATATTCAATATTTTCCCATTCTACCATATTTCAACTTGCTGGGTGCCAGTGGCAGACACCTGTAATCCTAGCTAATCAGGAGTCTGAGATGAGAGGATCAAGGTTTGAAGCCAGGCCTGGTGGGAAATGCTGTCAGATTCTTATCCCCAATTAACCCCCACAAAGGCCGGAAGTAGCATTGTAGCTCCAGTGCTAGAGCACTAGCCTTGAGCAAAATGAAGCTCAGGGATAGCACCCAGACCATGAGTTCAAGGCCCTGGACCAGCACCCAAATATGATTTGCAAATGTTCCATTCTATGAGGTATCTACATACTTTTTTGTCACTTCTATTAGTGCTGTGATTTCTCTTTTCACACTTTGTAATCAGTACAAGCTGGGTGTAGTGACACATGCTTATAATCACAACACCTGGGAAGCTAAGACAGGATGATCATGAGTTCTAGGCCGGCCTGCCCTACAGAGTAAGAATCTGACTCAGTCTGGCACTGGTATCTTGTGCCTGAACTCCTGTCTACTCAGGAGGTTGAGATTTGAGGATCACAGTTTGATTCCAGTCTGGGCAGGAAAGTCCATGAGATTTTTTTTTTTGTCAGCTGTGGTGTTTGAACTCTGGGCCTGGGAACTGTCCCTCAGTTCTTCAGATCAAGGCTAGTGCTCTACCACTTGCGCCACAGTGCCACTTCCGGTTTTCTAAGTGGTTTTTTTGGAGATGAGTCTCACAAATTTTCCTGCCCAGGCTGGCTTTGAACCCTGATTCTCAGATGTCAGCCTCCTGAGTAGCTAGAATTACAGACGTGAGCCACCAGCACCGGCTTCTATGAGATTCTTATCTCCAAATAAGCACCAAAAAAAGCTGGAAGCAGAGCTGCAAATCAAATGGTGGAGCACTCAAAAGCTTAGGGACAGTGCTCAGGCCCTGAGTTCAAACCCCAGGACACACACACACACACACACACACACACACACACACACACACACTTGGCTTAATTCAACTGTACTGGGGGATGTGGGGAGGGTGGATATCTAAGATAAGGATTGGATGCTGCTGTCTGGGATTCAAAGGAGTCTCAGCTGGGGTTGGATAGACCAGAGAATTGGCTATGAAAAAGAATATCAGAATTTCTCAGCCACCAGTGGCTCATGCCAGTAATTCTAGCTACTCAGGAGGCTGAGATCGGAGGATCATGGTTCAAAGCCAGCCTGAGCAGGGAGGTCTATGAGACTCTTTTTTTTTTTTTGGTCAGTCATGGACCTTGAACTCTGGGCCTGGGTGCTGTCCTTCAGCTCTTCAGCACAAAGCAAGCACTCTACCACTTGAGCCACAGCGCCACTCCTGTTTTTCTGGTGGTTTATTAGAGATGAGAGTTTCACAGACTTTACAGGCCTGAGCCACCAGTGCCCGGCTCTATGAGACTCTTATCTCCAATTAACCACCAGAAAACTGGTCATGGAGTCATGACTCAAAGTAGTAGAGCACTAACCTTGAGAGAAAAAGCTTGGGGACAGTGCCTAGGCCCTGAGTTCAAGTCCCATGACTGGCAAAAAATAAAAATGATTTGAGTATTGCCTCAGGCTGTCCATTTGAAAACCCAGCTTCCCCTTAAGGCTTTCAGTTCAACTTATAAATCTTGTTATTTAATTGTTAAATCTTGTAACTTTTCATATAAAGATGAGAACAATAATTTTCACTTATTCCTTGATTCCAGCTGAATTGTTACATTGGGTACATTTAATCCTCCTTAAACATTTCGTGGACTTATGGCCTTAATCAGACTTCCTCGAGACATTTCAATGTACAAGTACAAATTTAATATGCTCGATTTTTCTCCAACATTTTAAAGGCCCAACAGGGTAGACTATAAATCTAAAAAGCAAAATCTTTCTAAGCACTTAAGCAACTGCAACTGTTGTGAATTAATGACCCAAACTTAATAATGTAGCAAATTAGATTCTCTTGACCACTTCAAGAACCTTAAATTCAGACTTCTGAGGCCCAAACTCTTTCCACAAAGATTTTATTTAGTAGTCTTAGATGGCAGAGGGGGACAAAATTGATTTTTTAAAAAAATATTTGCCTAGGTAAGTATGATATAGTCTGACTACAGAAATCTGTGTGTGTGTGTGTGTGTGTGTGTGTGTGTGTGTGTACTGGGGCTTGAACTCAGGGCCTCGTTGTTACCCTTGGGATTCTCTGTGCTCAAGGATAGCTCTCTACCACCTGAGCCACAGCACCACTTCGGGCCTTTTTCTGTGTATGATTTACTGAGGAATCAAACCCAGGGCTTCATGCATGTGAGGCAAGCACTCTACCACTAAGCCACATTGCTAGCCCTTCCTTAGCATTTTTGTTTGCTTGTTTTGTCAGTAAAGGGACATGAACTCAAGGCCTGAGTACTGCCTCTGAGCTTTTTTTTTTTTTCAAGTCTAGCACTCTATCACTTCCAGTTTTTAGGTGGTTAATTGGAGATTAGAGTCTCACAGGACTTCTTTATTTGGGCTGACTTTGAACTGTGATCCTCAGATTACAGCCTCCTGAGTAGCTAGGATTACAGCTGTGAGCCACCAGGCCCCACTAGGAACCTGGAAATCTTAAAATGGAAGACTTGGGTGATACAGTAGCAGTTTCTACAAATGCATGATTAACATTCAGAAATGTGACAAATGGGGATTGGAGGTGTGTCTCAATTGGTATAGCACTAGCCAACAGCAAAAGCGTCAGGTACCAAGTTTGAGTTCCGGTCTTAGACCTAGAAAAAAAAAAAAAAGAAATTTGGCAAATGGAAAAATTCTGATACTGCAGTGGTCCCCAGATCAAAAACTGTTATTACTGAGGGTCTCCCCAGAGAAATGGAACCCAAATTAACCAACCCATCTCTAGCACTGATGAGGGGGAAATTCTAGAAGCTATGGCAGAGTGCTCAAGTGCACATCTCAGATTCCAACCCTTCTACCCAAGTCACAGGCATGCATCTACCCCAGGGCTGAAGGCATTGCTCAAGAGCAGAACATCTGACCAGCCTTGAACTCAAAAACCCAGTACCAGGGCTTGAAATGTGGCTTAGTGGTAGAGTGCTTGCCTAGCATGCATGAAGCCCTGGGTTTGATTCTTCAGTACCACATAAACAGAAAAACTGAAAGTGGTGCTGTGGCTCTGGTGGTAGAGTGCTGGCCTTGAGCAAAAGAAGCTCAGGGACAGTAACCAGGCCCTGAGTTCAAGTCCCAACACTGGAAAAAAAATCTCACAGACTGTTCTGCTTGGGCTGGCTTTGAACTGTGATCCTCAGATAGCAGCCTCCTCAGTAACTAGGATTACAGGCATGAACCACCAATGCCCAGATCTATCGAGTGTCTTGTAAGGGCTCTCCTTTTCCCCCTCCGTCTACCTAAAATGTCCCAGATGGAATTCCAAGAGTTATCATTGTCTATACTGGATCTTCAGAGATGGAAGCCCCACTGGGTACAACAACAAAGAGAAGCTTTGGTCTCTGCTCTGAGGAAAGCCATCTGTTCACTTCCAGAATCTTCCAAGGGGGATACTTGGTATTTTGCCAAACCTAATTACAACTAATTCAGTCAATAATAATACCTGCTGAGAGTGCCGGTAGCTCAGGCCTGCAATCCTAGCTACTCAGGAGGCTGAGCTCTGAGGATCTTGGTTTGAAGCCAGCGTGGGCAGCATAGTCTGTGAGACTCCTATCTCCAATTAAATACCCCCAGGAAAACCAGAAGTAGAGCTGTGGCTCAGGTGGTAGAACACCAGCCTTGAGCAGAAATAGTTAAAGGACAGCACCCACCCAGGCCGAGTTCAAGTCCCTGCTTAGGCGCGCGCGCACACACACACACACACACACACACACACACACACACGCATGCACGCACACACACAGAGAAAAGAGCCAGGTGCCAGTGGCTCATGCTTGTAATCCTAGCTAGTCAGGCTGAGATCTTGAGGATCATGGTTTGAAGCCAGCCTGGGCAGGGTTTGAGACTCTTATGTCCAGGAAACTCCAAAAATAAAATAAAAAAAAGCCAGAAGTGGAGCTGTTGTTCAAGTGGTAGAGCCCTAGCCTTGAGCAAAAAGCTCAGGGAGAGTATGCAGGCCCTGCGTTCAAACCTTAGGACCAACACCAAAAAAAGTAGAGACTAGTAATGAATGCCTCCTGAGCACCTCGTGTGTGTCATATACTGTGAGAAGATAATCTAAGAGGCTCCTCATTTTACTGATAAGGAAACTGAGGCATAGCTACTGGCTGTGTAATTTTCCCCAAGGCTTCCAGGTGACCAAGGGACAGAGCCAGGATCAAACACAGGCTGGCTACATCAGGGCTCCCAACCAGGGCTCTCTATACTGTACTATATTGCTGCTACCCACATCCCATGCCCCAGATTGAACCCTGGGCTTTTGTGAATGTTAGGCTAGTATTCTACTACTCAAGCTTCACCCCCAACCTTTTTTTTTTTTTTTTTGTGGGGCTTGAACTCAGGGCCTGGATGCTGTCTCTGAGATTTTTCATCCAAGGCTAGTGCTCTACCTCTAAAGCCACAGTTCCACTTCGGACTTGTCTGGGCTGGCTTTGAACCATGATCCTCAGATCTCAGCCTTCTGAGTAGCTAGAATTACAAGCATGAGCCACCAGCCCCTGGCTTTCAAC
Organism: Dipodomys ordii; assembly: GCF_000151885.1. Taxonomy (NCBI): domain Eukaryota; kingdom Metazoa; phylum Chordata; class Mammalia; order Rodentia; family Heteromyidae; genus Dipodomys; species Dipodomys ordii. The sequence goes on from NW_012267416.1 coordinate 1,890,011, forward strand.
TTTTTCCTTTTTAACTTTTTATTTTTGGTGATACTAGGGTTTGAACTCAGGGATTCATATTCCATAGGCAAGTGAACAAAGGCTGCCACTTTTTTTTTTCTCGTTTTAATGACCGCTCAGATTGTATTCCTCCTTTTTGCCTGGGGACAGTCTCAGACCACAATCCTCCAAGCTCTAATCTCCCACAAAACTGAAACCACACACTTCTACTACCATGTCTAGGTTAGGTGTTACAATGGGAGTATTACTCATTTTTTACTACAGTGATCTTGAACTCCAAAACTCTTGATCTCTGCCTCCCAAGTAGCTGGGGCTAGAACAGGTGTGGGCCACCAAATCTGTCTTTTATTTTGCTTCTGAGTGACAAGGTCTCACAATCTTTGCGAGGGCTGGGTAAAAATTCACCTTCTTCCTGTTTTCATTTCCCACCACACCCGACCATTGTACTGCATCTGAACGCCGGGTCATCATCCTTCCTCCATCTACTAGTTTGTTCAGCATGTGCTAGGCAAGTGCCAGGACCTAGAAGCTTTGCAAAGAACCCTACAGATAGTTCTCTGTTCTTAACAAAGCTTCCATCTCAAAAGAAGCAACCTAGCCTGGTGTCAGTGGCTCATGCTTGTATTCCTAGCTGGTCAGGAGGCTGAGATCTGAGGACAGTTTGAAGCCATCCTGAGCAGGAAAGTCTGTGAGATTGGTATCTCCAATTAATCACAGAACAAGCTGGAAGTAGAGCTGTGGCTCAAGTGGTAGAGTGTTAGCCTTGAGCAAAAAAAAAGAGCTTGGGGACAGCACCCAGGCCCAGAGTTCAAGCCTTAGGACTGGGGTGGGGGGGAGGGGAGGGAAGCAAACTATCTCTGAATACGTTGCAGAATCCAAGTCAAGGCTCAATCACCTGATCCTGGGGAAAGCAGGAGCAGGGTGGACCACTCTCAGCATCCCCTCCTCAGTTCCCTGAAAACATCTTGCTGGAGAGACCCATGCGTGCACAGAGTCAGAGCCCACCCCCACCCGCACCTGCTACAATTCCCTTGGGACACTTGGGGATGGCCGGATGACTAAGACCTTCCCAGTGTCCACCTGTCCCAAAAGTGTGGGGGGGGGAGGAGAGGAGTTATTGGGAATCACTCCTGTGCATGCCACCCAAAGGGGAAGAGATAGAGCCTTGTCACCACCTGGCCACGCTATCCAACCTTGAGTCTTTAAGAACTGGGGAGTAGGGAGCTATGTGTGTGTGTGTGTGTGTGTGTGTGTGTGTGTGTGTGTGTGTGTATCACATAATATATTACGTATGTAACATTATATTCTATATAGTATAGAATATTATACTATATATGTACATATGTATGTATATATGATATATATATATAATGTATGGAGAGACAGAGAGGGAGACAGAGAAAGAGATAATTATTTAAGCAAAGAGACTTTTTGCCAGGCACTGTTGGCTCATGCTTGTCATCCTAGCTACTCAGGAGGCAAAGATCTGAGGATGAAGGTTCAAAGCCAGCTTGGAAAGCAAAGTTTATGAGACTCTTATCGCCAATTAACTACCAAAAGCTGGAAGTGGAGCGGTGGCTCAAGTGTTAATGCACTAGCCTTGAGCACAAAAACCATGGAGAGAGTGTCCAGGCCCTGAGTTCAAGCCCCAGGACCAGCACATGCACACAATGCGCTCACACGTGTACACACACAGTCTACAAATGTACAAAGAGGTTGGTTCCAAGCATGCCAGACTGTCATACACATATCCTGATAAAATATATAGACACTGGGGGTTTCAGTCTATGTCTATCAAGAAACTGAAAACACAATAATTTGAACAGAGAAATATTGATAGAAGATGTGTTCATTATACAGTAGAACTGTGGTAATAAGAGGAAAAGATAAGTCAAAATAGCATATCAATATAGGAATAGCAGCTATTAGGAACAGCCCCCGGGGGGCAGGGGGGGAGGGGAGATGTGGTAGAGTGCTTGCCTTGCATGCATGAAGCCTGGGTTTGATTCCTCAGTACCACATAAACAGAAAAAGCCAGAAGTGGCACTGTGGCTCCAGTGATAGAGTGCTAGCTTTGAGCAAAAGAAGCTCAGGGACAGTGCCCCTTTTAAGCTCTAGGACTGGCCAAAAAAAAAAGACCCTGAAGATTGAAACAAAATACCTAAAAAAAAAAGTTCCAACTCCTCTCCTGCTAGACCTATGTTCTAGAGGCTTTGTGTACAGAAATCGCCTTCCAGCCAGGTGCCAGTGGCTCACACCTATAATCCTACCTACTCAGCAGGCTGAAATCTGAGGATCACGGTTCAAAGCCAGCCCAGGCAGGAAAGGTCATTGAGAGTCTTATCTCCAATGAACCACCAGAAAACCAGTGCTCAAAGTGGTAGAGTGCTTGCCTTGAGCTGAAGAGCTTAGGGACAACGTCCTGGCCCAGAGTTCAAGCCCCACAACCGACCAAAAAAGATAAAGAAAAAAAAAAAAAGAAATATCCTTGCACTGAATATAAAGCTCTTTAGAAAAGAAGTACCAGGTACATTACCCGTAGCAGTGAACCAATGATCTTCCACTGACCTGGAGATAGGCCCAACTGCTTTCTGTGTATACAACATCTCAACTCTCCAGCTGGAAAATATTCTTTTAGCCAGAAGGATGAGGATTATGGTTCCTCGTCCCAAAGGCAAGCCCATACAATGCTCTCAACAATTTACTTTGGAATACTTGAACTCTAAGGGAGGACTCCTATTAATTCTATTTTTGACTCAAAAAGCAATAATAATAGAAAAAATAAAAATAAATTCTTATAAAAGGCAAAGGTAGAATAGGAGAAAAGTATCAACCATATTCTTGTTGTCCAGAAATAGTCACTATTAGTATTTTGGTGTGTTTCTTTTTTTTCCTTTGTGGTGCTGGTCCTTGGACTTGAACTGAGCTTGCGTGCTGTCCTTCAGCTTCTTTTGCTCAAGTCTAGCATTCTAGTTACAGCTCCACTTCTGACTTTTCTTTTGGCGGGGGGAGAGGGGGTAGTTTATTGGAGGTGGTAGCCTCACGAAGCCAGGTGCTGGTGGCTCATGTCTGTAATCCTAGCTACTCAAGAGGCTGAGATCTGAGGATTAGGGTTCAAAGCCAGCCCAAGCAGAAAAGTCCATGAGACTCTTTTTTTTTCGGTTGGTTGGGGGGCTTGAACTCTGGGCTTGGGCATTATCCCTCTGCTCTTCAGCTCAAGGCGAGCGCTCTACTGCTTGAGCCACAGCGCCACTTCCAGTTTTCTAGTGGTTTTATTGGAGATAAGAGTCTCATGGACTTTCCTGCCCGGGCTGGCTTTGAACTGTGATTCTCAGATCTCAGCCTCCAGAGTAGCTAGGATTACAGGCGTGAGCCACCAGCGCCCGGCTTCCATGAGACTCTTATCTCCAATTACCCACCAGAAAACCTGAAGTGGCGCTGTGGCTCAAAGTGGTAGCATGCTAGCCTTAAAAAAAGAGCTCAGGACAATGTCCAGGCTCTGTGCTCAAGCTCTATAACAGACAAAAAAGAAAGTTTCATGGACTTCCCTGCCACAGCTAGCTTTGAACTAGGATCCTCAGATCTCACCCTCCTGAGTAGCTAAGATTACAGGCGTTGGGCACTGGCATCTAGCTGGTATGTTTCTTTCTTTCTTTTTTTTTTTTTTTTTTTTGCTAGTCATGGGGTTGAACTCTGGGCCTGGGTGCTGTCCCTCAGCTCTTCAGCTAAAGGCTAGTGCTCTACCATTTGAGCCATGGTGCTACTTCCAGCTTTTTTTTTCCTGCTTATGTGGTGCTGTGGACTCAAACCCAGAGCCTCATGCATACAAGGCAAGCACTCTACCACTGAGCCACCTTCCCAGCCCCTGGTATGTTTCTTATACATAGTTAAAAACAGAAAAACAGATGCATGCATATCATATTCCACATGCAAGTTTTATATGTGTGTTGTTTTAATTTTTTAAATCATAATTGTTTTTCCAAATAATTTAAGTCTTAAAAATGATATCTGGGCTGGGAATACAGTTTAGTGGTAGAGTGCTTGCCTAGCATGCATGAAGCCCTGGGTTCGATTCCTTAGTACCACATAAACAGAAAAGGCTGGAAGTGGTGCTGTGGCTCAAATGGTACAATGCTAGCCTTGAGCTAAAGCTCAGGGACAGTGCCCAGGCCCTGAGTTCAATACTCAGAACTGGCATTAAAACAAAACAACAAAAACAACAACAACAACAACCTGTCTGCTGGTGGCTCACAGCTATAACCCTAGCTACTAAGGAGACTGAGATCTAAAGGTGTGGTTCAAAGCAGCCAGGGAAGAAAAGTCTGAGAAACTCTTATCTTCACTGTACCAGCAAAAAGTTGGAAGTAGAAGTGTGGCTCAAGTGGTAGAAGTACCAGCCTAGCCAGGCACTGGTGTCTCACGCCAGTAATCCTAGGTACTCAGGAGACCGAGATCTGAGGATCACGGTTCAAAGGCAGAAAAGTCTGTGAGACTCTTATCTCCAATAAACCACCAGAAAACCAGAAGTGGCATTGTGGTTCAAGTGAAAGAGAGCTCACCTTGAACTGAAGAGCTGAGGGACAGCATCCTGGCCCAGAGTTCAAGCCCCATGGAACAATAAAAGAGGAAGGAAGGAAGGAAGGAAGGAAGGAAGGAAGGAAGGAAGGAAGGAAGGAAGGAAGGGAGGAAGGGAGGAAGGGAGGGAGGAAGGA
>NW_012267416.1:1894837-1944326 GCF_000151885.1 Dipodomys ordii
AGGAAGGAAGGAAGGGAGGGAGGGAGGGAGGGAGGGAGGGAGGGAGGAAGGAAGGGAGGGAGGAAGGAAGGGAAGCCAGCCTTGAGCAAGCAAAGCTAAGCAAGAACACAATACCCAGTACTGGTGCGTGCGTGCGCATAAGCGCACGCACGTAGACACACACACACACACACACACACTCATACTGAATAGGCTTCAACATATAAACTGCATACACAAAAAGCACAGGCTGGGAACGTGGCTTAGTGGTAGAGTGCTTGCCTAGCATGAATGAAGCCCTGGGTTCGATTCCTCAATACCGCATAAACAGAAAAAGCCAGAAGTAGTGCTGTGGCTCCAAGTGGTAGAGTGCTAGCCCTGAGCAAAAAGAAGCTCAGCGACAGTGCCCAGCCCCTGAGTTCAAGAAAAAGTAGCACAAATGAGCCACTTTACCATAGAATCTGCTTAGAAATTCTATACGTGATGTCATCCAATCTCCAGCCCCTGCCCTACCAAGGACTCTGCCCAGCTGTTAGAACACAGTGAATGGTTTTTTTCTCAACAAGGAAATCCCCTGGGGATCCTGTCATGCTATCACCACCCAGCCTTGAAGTCTGGCGGGTGGCAAAGGTTCTCTTTAATTGACAAGAGGGACACCAGAGAGATTTTAAGGACTGACTACTCAGGACTTTCCAAGGAGCACCGGTTTGAGTTCTCTGCCCATGCTAGCTTCCTGCATGCATATTTAGATGCCGAAGCTCACTGTGGCATTTCCCTTCCCTACCGGAAAATGATGACTTGTAGCATCAACAAGCCAGATGATTCAATCAAGCCCGATTAGATGACTCAATTAAACTAGCTTTTCTGTCAATGATAATCAAACGCTTGGACCAGAGTGCTGAGAGGATGGCATGTTACTTCAAAGATTTAGATGAGAAAAGCGACTATCAAGCTTCAGCCTAAGGAGATTCTACAGAAAACATTGACTCGGCAGGATCTGCTATTCATTGGAAAACTTCTGCCTTCCAAGCTGAAGGTAGAATTCTGATACTGAGCATGAGCCAACTATGGGTCAGACATGGCTGTTAGAGTATTAACCCCATTTAGCTTCCTGTAACCATGCACCCATTAGTCCTTTAAGGTCTCCCGTCCTGTTTGCTCCTCCACAAAGTTGCAGTCCTATTACAGATCTTCTGATCCATTTGCAGAATGACTATCATGTGAGAAAATTCTGATTTTTTTTCTTGTGGGGGAGGGGCAGTCAGTCACGGGGCTTGAACTCAGGGTCTGGACACTGTCCCTGAGGTTTTGGGTTTTTTTTTGGGGGGGGCTCTGGTAGTGGGGCCTGAACTCTGGGCCTGGGCGCTGTCCCTCAGCTCTTCAGCTCAAGGTTAGCGCTCTAACTTGAGCTACAGCGCCACTTCCGGCTTTTTTCTTTTTGCTTATGTGGTGCTGAGGAATCGAACCCAGGGCCTCAGGCATGCAAGGCAAGCGCTTTACCACTGAGCCACCTTCCCAGCCCCTCCCTGAGCTGTTGTGCTCAAGGCTAACACTCTACCACTTTGAACCACAGCTCTACTTCTGGTTTTCTGGTGGTTCACTGGAGATAAGAATCTCATGGACTGTCCAGCCTGGGGTGGCTCTGAACCATGATCCTCAGATCTCAGCCTCCTAAGTAGCTATGATGACAGGTGTGAGACACCAGCACTCAGCCAGCCTGTCTGCTGGCCTTCCTTCCTTCCTTTCCTTTCCTTTCTCTTATTTTTCTCTTTGCCTCCTTCTCCTTTGCCAAAGTACATTTGTCCCTCTAAAATAACACCTGGTTTGACAGACCCAGAAGTACTCAAGCTTCCATAGTTCTTCTCTGTGGGGAACTTTGAAAGTAGCACAGTCAGATCTCATGACAAAACTCTGGACATTGGAGGTGTTGAACTAACTGATGCCAGCTGGTGATTCTGTCTTTCTCACTGGGGCTTCTGGACATAAGGGTCTACCCTCTTTATCATCTTCAATCGACTTTTGGGCCTGCCCAGGTCTATGTGTGAAGAGTGAACATGTGCTAGGGGTCTTCTGTGCTCCGGAAGAGCTTCTGTGTCACCCTGTCTTTCACTAGCCCAGGTATGAGCTCTGCCTGTATCACTGTAATCAGGAAGGTCCTCTCCCCTATGCTGGGCCTATGAATTGCTCAGACTTTATGGAATAGCAGCAGGTCAAAGGCACAAAGAAAGGGTCAGGGCTGACCATCCCTGGGTGGAGGCCATCATATTTCCACACGCAATTTTATAACATGAGGTTTTCATTATGACCTTTAAGGCGTTGTACAAAGGAGTTGCCATTTAACAAAGCAGTCTATAAATACAATGCATCTGAATCAATGTCACCCCTTTCAACATTCTCACCTCTTCCTCTCTCATCCCCCTCCGAAACACCTCTGCCCTTCTGTCACTCATCTTAATTTTGAAAGATATACAATGAATTTTTAATTGCATTCTCATCCTTCCCTCCTTTTCATTTGTCTACCCCTTTCTCCTTGACCCAACACCACCATTTTCAAGTACCGAATTCCTGGTGGTTATTTTGTTGAGCTCAGACTTTGCCTTTCTAAGGATTACAGTATTTGACTTCTCCCTTGAATCTACCATATTTCAGTCACATACATCTGTATACATAGCACTCAATGCATTTTCTTATCTCAATGTATTTTCTTATCTCAGTGTATTTTCTTATCTCAATGTATTTTCTTATAAGTTTATGAGCTAAATCTAGCTTCCACATATAAGGAAAAACATGCATCCTTTGTCTCTCTGGGCCTGACTTAATTTATTTAACATAATATTTCCAAGTCTTTCCATTTCTTTACAAAGGACACAATATCACACTTCCTGATGGCTGAGTAAAATTCCATTTTGTATATATACCATAACATGCATTTTCTTTTTCCTTTTTTTGTCAGTCATGGGGCTTGAACTCTGGGTCTAGGCACTGTCCTTCAGTTCTTGAGCTCAAGGCTAGCACTCTACCACTTGAGCCACAATACCACTTACAGTTTTCTGGTGGTTTATTAGAGATAAGAGTCTCATGGACTTTCCTGCCCAGGCTGGCTTTGAACCGATTCTCAGATCTCAGCCTCCTGAGTAGCTAGGATTACAGGTGTGAGCCACTGGCACCTAGTTTATCATGCATTTTCTACTTAACATAAGAAAGTATTAGCCAGGTACTGGTAGATCGTGCCTATAATCCTAGCTACTCAGAAGGCTGAGATCTGAGGATTGCAGTTGGAAGCCAGACCAGTCAAGAAGACTGAAACTCTGATCTCCATCTGGAAGTGTGGTTCAAATGGCAAGCCACCAGCCTTGAGCAAAAAAGCTAAAGGACAATGTTCAGGCTCCAAGTTCAAAAGAGATAAACACACACAAAAGAGAACTAAAAAAAGCATTTTTTCCAACTCATCAATCCTTTTTTAAGTTGATGGTAATTTTACATGTGCTTGTGCATGCACATTCATGGTGAAACTACTTTCAATGTTGACCGTACATCTTATTTTAAAGATGTTGTGTTTCTTTTTGGAGCTTTTAGATGTTTTTTATAATCTCACAATAAATACATTGTGCTTTTTCTTTGGCTGTGTTATATGCACCTGTTTTGTTTAGCTGTACATCAAACCCAAGGCCTCCTCTTTGCTAGGCAAGCATTCTCTCACTGAGCTTTACCCTCAGCCTCCAATTGTGCTTAAATTCTCTGGTGGGTCTGTTCCCTAAGATGACAGTATCGAATGTGAAATTAATAAATTAGGCGGGGAATGCCTGTAATCCTAGCTACTGGAGAAGGCTGTGATCTGAGGATCTCAGTTCAAAGTTAGAGTTGGCAGGAAGGTCCAAGACTCTTATCTCCAAACTACCCAAAAAAAAGCCGAAATGGAGCTGTGGCTCAAAGTGATAGTGCTTGAGCAAAAAAGCTAGGGGACAGTACCCAGGCCCTAAGTTTAAGTCCCCCGTACCAGCACGGCGGAGGGGGAGGAGGAGAAGGAGGAAAAAAGAAATTAGTAACTTAACTGGTCCAAATTCACAAGTCCACTAAAAGCCGGATTAACATGACACACTGCGGCCAATTTAAGATCATGAGCAACTGCCTCAGAACTTGAATTTCCTTTTCTATCAGGATACAAACCGGAACTTCCTCTGCACTTTAGTCTAATGAAATAAAAACATGTGCTTACCTGTTACCTAACACACCTCTCTCCAGGAAACACGACTCCCCTCCAAATGCAGCATCCTGAGCTACTTCCATTCATCCTCTCATCCCGCAGCTTCCCAGTTGAGGGGGGTAGAGGCACTAGACTAGAGATCCCCCTAAAACTTTCAGGGAGCGTGGGGTGTCACTGGGGCAGGGCACTGTCTCCTCCTGGGTATTCCTGGAGACTTAAAGCAATAAGACTACAATCTGGAGCTCTAGGCAGGGCCTCAAGACCCCACAAGCTCTCCCCACCAGGATAGATTAGTCCTGGATCCCCTCACCTCCTTTCAGCCTTTTCTCCATCTCCTCGGCAAAACTTCCCCGCGGCTCACTCAGCCCACCCTCCATACCGTAATCCAGATTTCCTCGGATTCATTCTCCCAGTGGCGAGATAGGGGACAAGTCCGGGGAGACAGCCCCCAAGTTCACAGTTTGGGGGTTCCGACTACCTCGCAGGAGCCCTCCCCCCTTCCATCATCTGCCCCGCCACCTCTTCAACACACATCTCTACCGGGGATTGTCCCTCTGTCTTTCCCACCATGGTGGACGTTCTGTCTGGTTGTCCCTGCCCAGTTTCCCACGGGTCTGGGGGTTTGGGAGGATTCAGGTCGCCCCCTCGGCCCACAGCATCTCTCCAACCAAGGCCCATCTCTTTCAGACGCCCCTCCCCTAAGCCTGTCCCCCCCCCAAGCCCCCGCCCACGTCTGTGATTCCTTCTGCCCGCGAACGCGATCCTCCGCTTCCAGAGTCTGTCCTTCCGTCCACCCAGGCTCCGGCTCGCCATCCCTCCCCAAGGCCGCGGAGTCCACGGCCCGGCTCCCCTATCCCGCCCCGGTAACTCTTTCCTCTTCCACTTTCTCTACTTTGAACCCATCCCAGCAGAGTCCAGGAAGTAGCCTGGAACCGAAGAATGACAGCGGCAGAGTCCAATGAGACATACCAGCGGCGGGGGAGCCCCCGCCCAGAAAGCAAAGGCAGCCAATAGACGGCAGGAGGCGGAACTTCCGCTGTCCCGAGGCGGGCGGGAGGGGTGGGAGGGAAGCGAACTGTTGTGGTGCGGCGCGTCGGGCGGGTGGCGTCCGGGCTGGCCCTGGGGGCTGCGGCCGTGACTCGGGGCTCCGCCGAGCGGCTTGCAGGGGTGGGGCCGGCCAGACGCGCCGCGGGGCCCGGACACTGCGGGTTCCAGGCCGGGCCCCGCGCGAAGGGGGTGTGCGTGGGGGAGGCCGCGCCACCCCGGGAGAGCTGCCGGACCAGCGAGTTTTGCTTTGCCACCGAAAGAAGGCGGGAGCCGGCGGGGGCCTCGGAGACCCCGGGGGCCGCGCGGCCCGGAGCCCCGGGGCAGTGGCCGCTCCGCGAGACGCGTCTCCCCGGGACGTTCCGCCGCCGCGGCAGCGCCGGAGACTAGTGTGGGGCCGCGGGCGCCGCCAGTGACCCCGGTGCGAGCCGCGGGAGCGGACCCCGGGGCCTGGCGCGCAGGGAGGCCGGGGACCCCCGCACCCCGGGAGCCGCGGGGCCCGGCGGGGGGACGCCGGGCAGGACCGCGCCGGCCGGGAGACGGACTCCTGGACTGTCGGGCGTGGGGAGGGCGGAGATCGCGGCGCCCGGTCCCGCGCGGGGAGCACGGCCGCGGAGTGGCCTAGAACGGGGGCCTGTTCCCCCCCGGAGGGGCCGAGCCGGGGCGGGGAGATGAACGGCTTCAGCACGGAGGAGGACAGCCGCGAAGGGCCCCCGGTCGCCGCCTCTGCTGCCGCTGCCGCCGCCGCCGCTGCTGTCGCCGTCGCCGCCGCCGCTGCCGCCGCTGCTGCCCTGCCTCATCGAGGACGGCGAGCGCTGCGTCCGGCCCGCCGGCAACGCCTCCTTCAGCAAGCGGGTGCAGAAGAGCATCTCGCAGAAGAAACTCAAGCTGGACATCGACAAGAGCGTGAGTCTCCCCCCCCTCCACACACACACACCCTGCAGGTCCCCGGGCCCCCCGTGCCCTGCACCCTGCACCCGGGGTGGATGCCTGGGTCCCCCTCGCCAACACCTGATGGGCGGAATTGAAGAGTTAAGGCCGCTCGCTGGTTTCCTCGCTGATGTGCTTGCGTGGTTTTACCCTGATCTGGGAGTTTGGGAGGGGATTAAGGGGGTGGGGGGAAGGGGAGGTTGGAGCGTCGTGGAACTTGGATCGAGAAGATTTAACCGTGGGGTTGGACTTGAGAGTGAGTGAGTGAGAGGTGGGTGGGTTGTTTTCGTGTGGCGTATCCCACCAAAGACCGAGAGATCAGCGTGGAAGAGATCCGCGGGGCTCTGCAGCAACTTCCTCTTTCTAGAAACCCCGGGGAAAGGTGGCCAGTGACTTTCCTGTCCCCCGCAGCCGGTTTCTACAGTGGGGCGCGGAGCTTGCTTTGTACTCAGTTGTGGGAATGAGTTTTTGGTTTTTTTTTTTTCCTAGGATGTGACAGAAACAAGGCCAAGGTCAGGTCTTGCGAGTTGGCTCTGGCAGTGTGACTAGTGGGGGTGGGGCTTTTTTGGAAGGTAGGGATTTACATTGGAGTATGGTGTTCTGTGCCTGCTGATAGGAAACTTCCTTTGTGATTTCTGCACTTTTAGCTAATAATGCTAAAGCGGCCTGTTGTAAGAACTTTTTTAGTTTGACATCTGTTGCTACAGGCTTTAAATGGTGGCCGCTTTATGATTAGGAATTGGTAGTGAGCTAAGGAGTATTTTTTAATGTTCACTAGCTTACATGATTAATAATGGGGAAATTTATGAGGTTAAACGAAAGCCACATTTCTTTTTCTTTTCTTTTTTTTGGGGGGGGGAGGCCCGGTCGTGGGACCTGAACTCTGGGCCTGGGCGCTGTCCCTCATCTCTTCAGCTCAAGGCTAGCGCTCTACCACTTGAGCCACAGCACCACTTCCAGCTCTTTTCTTTTTGCTTATGTGGTGCTGAGGAATCGAACCCAGGGCCTCAGGCATGCAAGGCAAGCGCTCTACCACTGAGCCACCTTCCCAGCCCCGGGAAGGCCACTTTTCTACTTTAGATTTTTCCAGTTAAACTGAGGCCCAGAGGTAGAAAGCACTAGTATCAAAGGCACACAGCATCTAAGAGGCTGCTTAACTTCCTAAAGTCTTTTTCTGACTTATTTCAAGATTCCTGCATAAGCCTTCATTAATAACTCTTTGTAAATCTTGTCTTTTCTTGGAGGTTATCCCCTCCCCCAGCTTTATTTAACCCTTGTATATATGAAGCTCTTGCACGAAAAGGTGTTATTTTTAAACAGTGGGGGATAGTGGGGGGGAGTCAGTCAAAGGCTTTCTTACTACCAGTCTATCTTAAATGATTGAAAATTCATTTTGAGCAAACAGCTGACCAGATACCAAAATGAAATGCTTAATTTTTAGACAGTAGTGAATATATTCCCTTACAAACACTGGCTATCTTATCTATAGGCTGTGAACAGCCTCTAGTCATTTTTTCTTGTGTGTGTGTGTGTGTGTGTGTGTGTATATATATATATATATATATATACACACATGGGGGGGGTGCACAAGCATGCCAGTTACTGGGGTTTGAACTCGGGGCCTTGGTGCTGTCCCATAGCTTTTTCCTCTCAGGCTGGCTCCGTACCACTTGAGCCACAGCCCCCACTTCCAGCTTTTTGATAGTTAATTGGAGATCAGAGTCTCATGGACTTCCCTGCTTGTGCAGTGTCAATCCTCAGATCTCAGCCTCCTAAATCTCATGAGCACCAGCCAGGCCCTCCAGTTTTACACCCTTGGTTGCCTTTACCTCTGAATGATTTTGCTACTGCAAGCAAGGCCCTGTTAACCTATGGATCCCACAGATATGGGCCATGCCTGGTTATCTCATGAGTCCGGAAAAGAGGCAGGCAGCTAACCTTGGCAAGAACATTCCCAAAAGGTAGCTGGAGATTAGAAGGTGGAATCCTTCATAACTTGTTGCAGGGTGGTGGTATGGAGTCATTGATGCTGAAAGGTATTCTATTTAGCTCTCACAGGTTTGGGCAGGAATTCAATTTTAACTAACTACTGTGTTACAAAAAATGTTTAGCTGTTGGACAGAGTGAAACAAGAGATACAAACATAGGACACAGGTTTTGTTTCCACTTTCCTGTTCCCAGCCCACCCTCAGAACCCACTGAGCTAAATGAAGACCTGTTTTTACTTGACAGGTTAAAGGAGAGGCACAAGTTACCTTGTTAAAGCACCTAGCTGAGAACCTTTTAAATAACAGCAGCAAAAACCTAACTCAAGCAGTTTAACTCAATTTATGTAGACATTGGCGATACTCAGTAACTTACCCAGATGCTTGCAGACATTTCTCCAATTGACATAGTACTTGAAGCACTTTATAAAGGAAAGTATTGGGATAGGAAAGGAAGTGAACCAGGAGTCAGAAGGTCTGTGTGATCTTGGCCAGACCATTTTCCCCAAGCTGGGTGATTTTTACTTTAACCGCTCTAGAAAATGAGATTGGCGCTAGTGGTCATGAAGTGATGGCTAAATTCTCTTCCATCTAAGATTCTTTGATTGTAGTGTCATGACCTGATGCCTCCCAGATGAAGTTTTAGGAAATAATCCTTATCTGTGTGCTCTCCCGTGAAGTTTTCCAGTGTGTACTTGAACCAGTTGCCTATCAGGTCTCCATGGCTGCTTCCTGGAAAAAAGCTTATCCCATGGTCCCTTCTTCAGCTGGGTAGGCATCTTTGAGACAGTTTCACATACTGTGTCCGAAAGTCCTTTGACAGAGTGGACTTGGCAAAGCTGTTCAAATTTGCAGCCATGAAAGTAACAGCTTTTACTGGCTGATGCAGCTTTTAGATATCAAACTGCCTATATCAGTGCATCAGCATTTATTGAGTGCCTGCTGTCTACCAAAACACCATCACAGTATAAACTTAGAACCACTTATGGCTCACTAATCCCACTACATGAAAATGATAATTCATCTGAATAAACAGTTTTTAGTATTTTTTTTTCTCCATGAAGAGGCCTAAATTAATTGATGCTCCTTTCCTGTCAGCTTACTTTTATCTTTGGGGATTATTTAAGGAATAAACTCAGTTTCCGACTTCTTTCCAGAACATTTGTGTAACATCTGTTTCAATATCAACAACCCCTAGTCATTGACTTGGACAGCCCATTTCTGTAAGGTTTTTCAATGGTTCCCACAGGCAACTCTGGAATTTATGTGCTCAAGCATACTTCTTCTTTTTTGTGGCGGGGGGGAGGGGGATACAGGTCCTGGGGCTTGAAATCAGGGCCTTGGCACTTTCCCTGAACTTTTGTGTTCAAGGCTAGTGCTCTACCACTTGAGCCACAGCTCCACTTCTGGATTTTTGGTGTTTAATTGGAGATTGAGGTTCTCATGGACTTTCCTTCCCAGGTTGGCTTTAAACTGTGATCCTCACATCTGGGTCTCCTGAACGGCTAGGATGACAGGCATGAGCCACCTTGGCCCAGCTTTTATTTTGTTTTTATCTTTAAGTAGTTGTACAAAGGAGTCAAGCATACTTTTTATATTTTAGCTGCTATTGGTACCCTTACTAGTGTGCTCCAGCTTGCATTCCATATCAGCGATAATGTGCACATTCTTTTAGAATTCCTGCATCTCTTCCCTCTTTTTTTTGCGGGGGGTGGGGGCGGGTACTGAGGCTTGAACTCAGGGCCTAGGCATTTTTTCCGTAGCTTTTTTGTTCAAGGTTAGCACTTTACCACTTGAGCTACACCTCTGCTTCCAGCTTTTTGCTTAATTGGGGATAAGAATTCCCACAGAGTTTCCTGCTCTGACTGGCTTGGAACCCAGATCCTCAGATCTTGGCCTCCTGAGTAGATAAGATGACAGGTATATGTCCCCAGCACCCTCTTTGGACTTCTTTATAGATCAGATGTGAGGTTATATAAGACACTGCTACACGGAAAGAGTTTTTCAAAGGGTTTCAATAGTATAGATATTGTTTGTATAAACTTGGGTGTCCAAATACCCCTACCCAATCCCTGCTTCCCTCCTTTGTCCAGCCACACTGCAAGGTTGTAATTCCTACAGGTGTTCTGAAAAGGCCCTATAACTCCTCACTTCACAAGCCTTGAGGAGAGTCCCACTGCCCACATGACCACAAGATGGCCTCCGCCCCCTTTGGTAGCCTTATTTGGCATCACTGTCTTGCCTGTCCTTCATATGTGAAAGGTTTCCTGGTGGCCTGCAAATCCTCCCTTCTCCCAACCCATCTTCTTTTATCTTCACCGTTTCCTGGAGACTTGGTCAGACTTGGTCACTGGGGAGGAAGGGGATGCACGGATGCGCATGTGCACATGTGTGTGCTTGCTCAACCACTGAGCTGCGCCTCAGGCCTCAGTTTCTTATTTCCTAGCTCTGTAGTAAGCATCTGCCCAACATGGCCTGCCTTTTGTTCTTCTGTCTCTCCAATGCCTGGCCAAGAAGAGAGCCCCGTAGTGTGACAGAGACCCCCTGCTATTGCCATGCAACTGGCAATTCTCACTCTTATCTGCTTCCCATCAGGTAAGGCACCTGTATATCTGTGACTTCCATAAAAACTTCATCCAGAGTGTACGAAACAAAAGGAAGAGAAAGACGAGTGACGATGGCGGCGATTCTCCTGAGCACGACACTGACATTCCTGAGGTAAAGACCAAGAAGTCAGCCAGAGAACACTGGAAGCATGCTTTTTCCTTCCTCTGGTCTGGTCTGCTTTTTGTGCTAAGAACTAATTTAGTCCCCTGTGTTTCACTGTGGATTTTTTTTTTTTTTAGTGAAAAGTGAATTATAGTACCATTGAATCTGAACACTTAGAAATCAACTGGTTGAGCTGTTCTATAACTTCGAGAAAGGCACAGAGACCTGAGGTCATTGACCTTTCCAATAGACCCTATTGCTTTTATTTAAGAAACCCCTGACAAATGCTTCACCATGACCTATTGATCACCTTAAGCCTCCTTTTCATCTCTAACACTAGGGTCTGGCCATTTATGATCGAGGAGCAGTTCTCTTCTCAGATTTCTGGTCTGTCAGATACAGGTGCAGAGTCTTCAGTTTGTACCAGCTCAGTTTTCTGTCATACATTGATTCCATAACTGCTGGTTAAGGCCTGTTCCGAAGGATGCATTTCCTACCCAGTTCCATTGAACAAGAGCTCTCAGCCCTGGCAATCTTAATATCTGGGACCAGGACCAGATGCTTCTTTATTATGGGGGCAAATCCTGGGTTTTATGGGATGTTTAGAACATATCACCTTTATCTTTTTTTTTTTTCCCTGTTGATCATGGAACTTGAACTCAGGGCCTAGATGCTATCTCTGAGCTCTTTTAGCTCAAGGCTAATGCTCTACCACTTTGAGCCACAGCTTCACTTCTTATTTTCTGGGGGTTCATTGGAGGTAAGAGTCTCTGACTTTCTTGCCTGGGCTGGCTTTGAATCGGGAACCTCAGATCTCAGCCTCCCGAGTAGCTAGGGTTGGTTAGGGTAGGAATGAGCTAGGGTAGGAATGAGCTACCAGTGCCCAGCTTGCCTCTATCTTTGACAGTCAGAAAACATCTTCAAACATGGCCATGTGTTCTCCCGAGGGCAAAGCATCCTGAGCTGACCCCTGCAGTAAACTACATGATGTAGCCTTTTTCAACCAGAGTCGGCTTTCCTTAGAATGCCTGGGAGTATTAAATGAGGCTCCAAGAGAGGAATATGGGGTTTTCTTTCTGTCTAAATTGTTTTTACTTAAGACTCAGCAAAAGAAGAACCCTTTATAAGTATACATTGAATATTTGACACATGAATATTTCATAAGGCAAACCGCGTGTTCGCACTCAAGAGTGAAAATGCATGTGTAGGAATAGAAAGAGTAGGCGGGCCTTTGTCTGCAGATGTGAAGGAAACCTTTGAAAATCTAGCCCTCCCCCTCTGCTCCTCCCCATGTCCCCTTTTCCAACATTAGTTTACAGTGTCTTTCTGTGGCCTTTAGCATTATTATTATTATTTTATAAAGATGCATTTGCTTTCTAAATGCCTTTCACTAGGGGGGGAAAAAAAAGCAAAGGTTTTGAGGAATGTTTTGAAACAAATGAAGGGCTTCGGTCCCTCATATTGATCATTCATTTTGTTTTTAAAGTGCTCTCCACCTGCCTGAAGCAAGAACATCTCTTTTAGAGGCAGGTAAAGGCAGCCCAACTTTCTGGGCCTTCAATATTTCATGACTGTGCAGCTTTCCTCTCTTCCTGTGTTGGAAAAAAAAAAAAGTGATGTGGGGGGGTCCCTTCCGCTCTGTTCTCTAGCCATCTACAGAGACCCTGACCCTAGCCTGCTTCTGTGTGCAAACCACAGACGCTTTCCAGCTTTCCCTTGAGGATTGTTAAGACTTTCCAAATCCTGAAGGCTGAGCCTAGGCAAAAACAAAAAACGAGCTATTTGACAGTTATACTTCTTCCAATGCCCCTCTTTCTCTAGTTGCTGCCTAGTTCTAGCATGTTCTTTCTCTAGAAGTCCTCTCTAGAGGACATCCCTCCTTGATGTCCTCTAATGTCACCACCCCTCCAGAGCTTGACTCATTTCCCTGGTGAATCAGTGCTCCCTGTAAACCCCCACCAACTCCCAAGTTCCTGCAGCTCCCTCCTCCCCCATCCCCCCCCCCCGCCAGCCATCATAGCTCCTCCTGACTTCCAAGGCATTGTCACCACCACCATCTTTCCCTTGAAACTACCCCGATTTCCTGGGACCCTGAACCCCCAAACCCTTCATCTTCTGCATTTCTGTGCTTATGGTCCCCTCACACCTTACACTCTTCCTCAGTGTCTGCTTCACCTCCTTCACCAGTCTCCTGGGATCAGCCCTCCCCAGCCAGGACTCTTTTCCAGTCATTTCTTATCCTCCATCCCAGTTACTCATCCTCATTGGACAATCTCTAAGACTTTTCTTTTGTAGCCCTCCCCTTCCTCACCCCTACTTCTAGGGTATGCTGGGCAGCTAGTGGGTTCTTACTGAATCCTGCCTGGTCAAGTGATGGATAATGTGTTTTCTCCTCTTCTCTCCAGGTTGACTTGTTCCAGCTGCAGGTGAACACTCTGCGACGTTATAAACGACACTACAAGTTGCAGACCAGACCAGGCTTTAATAAGGCCCAGTTAGCAGAAGTAGGTAGATGTGTGGTTTCCATGTGGTCCCGATTCTCACCACTCATTGTGGCGTTCTCCATAATTCTGCACACAAGTGTCTATTCTCATCTTCCACATAATGTAGAATCCCAAAGCATTAAATTTGGAAAGATTTCATTTCTAGAAAAGAAACAGTGGCACAGAGAGAGAAAATGACTTGCTTAAAACCACAACAGCAAGCCAGGCACTGGCGGCTCGAACCTATAATCCTAGCTACTCAGGAGGCTGAGATCTGAGGACTGCAGTTCAAAGCCAGCCCAGGCAGGAAAAATCTGTGAGACCCTTATCTCCAAGTAATCACAGAAAAAGCCAGAAGTGGTGCTGTGGCTCAAGTGGTAAGGTGCTACCCTGGAGCAAAAAGGAGCTCAGGCACAATGCCCAAGCCTAGAGTTTGAACCCCAGCATAGGGGGGAAAAATCAGAATGGAAATGAGATTCTTAGGACTCCTGATTCTAAGTCCTGAATGTTTTTTTAAGTTCATTTGTTCAAATCTGTCTGTGAGTGTGTTGGTGCACATGCATGTGCATACACATTGGTACTGGGACTTGAACTCAGGGACCAGGTGCAGTCCTATAGCTTTTTCACTCCAGTCTGGCACTCTTACCACTTAAGACATACCTTCACTTGTGTGTGTGTGTGTGTGTGTGTGTTGGACTTGCCTGCCCTGGCTGGCTTTGAACCATCATCCTTAAATCTCAGCCTCCCAAGTAGCTAAGATTACAGGCATGAGCCACCAGTGCTCAGCTTTTCTTTTCTTTTTTTTTTTTAACACACATTTTGTTTTGCCCACTTGTACCACCTCAGAGGTATGGTGGCAACTGGGCAAGTAAAACAGTCCCAGCCTCTTCTACCTTGGGCTGACAGGAAATTATACAAGCGATGGCCCACTGCCAGTGGCAGTGTCATAAGGCTAAAGCTCTGCTTTGGGAAGGCTGGAATCCTAACTCCCTGGAGAAGAGGGCACTGAGGTCTGCCTCCCCTAGGAGGCTCTGCCATAACCATAGCCCCCTGTACCCTCATGTCCTCAGATCAGAAAGTATGGCCCTGATTCATGCATGGTTTATGGGACTGTGGTTTGGTTTCTCTCCCCCCTCCCCCCCACATAGACCGTCAGCCGCCACTTCAGGAACATACCTGTGAATGAGAAGGAGACCCTCGCCTACTTCATCTACATGGTAAAGACTAACAAGAGTAGACTGGACCAGAAGTCCGAGGGCAGCAAGCAACTGGAGTGAGGAGAACGCCTCGCCTAGAGGATAGAAGCCTGAGGCCCAGGTGATATCTGCGTCATTCAAGCCCGTGATGACTGTTAACTTTTATTGTAAATAAAAAAAAAAGTTGGAATGATGAATACTGTAAATCTTTTTGGTCAGAAGGATTATATTCTCATGATTGAGTATGTGTATAAAAAGACATTTTTTTAAACATTTTTTTATTGTTAATTACAAAGGTGATGTACAGAGGGGTTACAGTTATATAAGTCAGGTAAAGACTACATTTCTTTTTTGGACAATGTCACCCCTAAAAGGACTCTTTTTTAAAGGTAATTACTGGCGTGAAAGAAAAATAAATACCCAGAATCATGGAAAGAATGCAAAATGTTGTCTCACAGTATTCACCAGAGCACTCAGTCAGTTCTACTGGAAATGTGGGAGGGGAGCTATTGTGGCGGTCATTCTGTAACATCAGCAAGGCTCAGCTGTGGACTAGCAGGAAGGCATGGCTGATGTTGGAAGTAGGGGAGCAGGTGCACATCTGGACTTACAGGCTTCCCATCGGGGATGTAGTCAGGCCTGCTCAGTTACAAGCTTTGTCATTTGAGAGCAAATCAGTTTGACCCTGGGTCCCCTCCCTTGCCTTGTGCCTTGTGCCTTGTGCACACTGGGCACTCAGGGTTTGTTGGCTAATTGACTTGTCATAAAGCCAACCTGATAATCTCTGCTCTGCTTCACTTTCTCCTTAACCAAGACCGCTGCTGCTCCTGTTGCTCACTGCTCAGCCCTGTGTAAGGCAGGAATCCTGACATACTGATAGGCCTTTGGAGCCAATGAGAATTTCAAAGCAGTTGCACATACAAAGTTCTGATTAGAAACCATGACCCCCAAAGCTCTCATAGGAGGGGCGGCTGGTGTATGCCTTTCTGCACATCACTGGAATCACATGTTAGCCATGGTTGCAGACCAGTGCTGCTGTGACCACCTCGGTGGTTTGTGCTAGTGTTAGTCCTTTGTTCCCAATGACCAGGAAAGCTGCCAAAACTAGGATTCCCGCTCAGAAATCCAGCCAACATCAGTGTCAACCTGAGAAATTTGCTTCCCTTTTAGGGAAAAAAAATTGGTAGAGGAACTTTAGATAGTATTAATAATGACCTGGTTTTTTTTTTTCACTTCAAAAAAAAATCAGAGCCAAAGTATCCAATGAAAACAAAGTGTTAGATTGAAAATGATGTTTGTGGAAAATCTCTTATCAATGTCTTTGGGGGCAGAGTGTGTAGATAAGTTGAGAGAAAAAGAACCCCTCAAAAGGGGGTAAAAAGGGATTTGGGTTCTTATTTCTGACCAACCATCTTAAACCCTGTACATTGGCCAAAGGTGTCATCTTCCTAATTGGTTTCAATGCTGAGTTATTTCTTAAGCCTTAAGTGATGAAAGAAGCAGTGGAAAGAGTAGCCTGAGAGAGTGTTCATAGATGGCTTGATCTGAGCATTGTCTTAGAGGATTCAGGACGAAAGCCACAATGAGCAGGGCCGGGCATGTGCCCTCCCACATTTGGTCCTGTGAAAGAAGACTGTGCACCTGTGCTTTCTGAGGACTGGGGACAGAGTCCCACCCTCCCTAAAATGCAGTGTATTTTCTTGGAGCAAAGCTTTTACTAGTGTTTAAGATGCATGTCTTGCAGATTGCAGCCTTTTTAAATATGTGTAAATGGATGTACATAGAACATATATGGGGCTATGAGGAAGCCCCATTTTGAGGATTTGAGGCCTCTCCTGGCTGTGGAGGGCAAGGTGGCCTCCTAGTATTTTCACTCCTACACACAGACTTGGTGCATGTGTAGAGATGATCTCTCCCACTTTGTTAACAGATCCTGATGGGGTATCAAGAAAGCTCAATGGGCTGGCTAGAGTCTGGGGCAGGTAGGGCCAAGAAGGTTAAAGCACCATCAATCTGCTCTATGGAAATGGCCATGTCTTTCTGATACTTAAACCAAAATGATGGGCATGTAGGTCAAGTCGCTTTTTTGTGTGATTTTTGTTTTGTTTTTAGCAACCAATCTGCTTTCCTAGGAGAGAGAAAGAGAGAGAGAGAGAAAGGTGGCTATGTTTATAAGTTGTGGGGTTGGGACCCACCTGTTCACATGATCTGAAGGAATGCTTTTGTTCCCAAGAAAAACCCAGGGGAACGTTTTCACTTCCGCAGGATGCTGCGAACCTAGAGTTTCATGTTGTCTTTCCTCAGAAGAGGGCTGATTTAGCAATGTGGATGGTATGGGTAGCTCTTCAATTTTTTTGTTGTTGTTCTGAGACCAGGACTTGAACTCTGTACCTTGATGCTTTGCTTATTGGCTGGTGCTCCACCAACTGAACCACATCAAACCCCAGCTTTTCAACCTTTTAAAGCAGATCAGGTATGAGAAAGGCTGTTGAATATTACATTTCCTTCATGTCCAGAAGTGTGTCCTTTCATCGAACCACTTGCCTTAGTCCCTTCCACAGCCTCTGATGGTTTATCTGTGAACAGACTTCCACCTAGAAGTGGTCTGAGCCCAGCTGCAGGGAATATGGGGTTGAGGGAGGGTGTGTTTGTCTTGGCTGCTGACATTTTTATACCACCTGTCAACCTGTCAAGTACTCTCAAGCCTCTCCTACCTGTAATGGCTCAATGTTGTCTTGTCTGTTTCTGGGCAACACCAGAAGTTCAAGTTCAGAACTAGCATTCACTTTTTTTTATTTTTATTTTTTGTTCTGGTCTTGGGGTTTGAACTCAGGGCCTAGGCACTGTTCCTGAGCTTTAGTGATCATGGCTGGCATTCTACCATTTGAGACATAGCTCCACTTCTGCATTTTTGGTAGCAGATTGGAGAGGAGTCTCACATACTTTCCTGCCTGGCTGGCTTTGAACCACAGTCCTCAGATCTCAGCCTCCTGAGTTACTATGATTACAGGCATAAGGCACTAGTGCCTGGCTGGCATTCACTTCTTAAACAGCCCAGTCCCTGCCTCTCTGCTAGCTTGGCATGGACTTTTCATTTGCTGAGATTTGTTACATGAAAATGTAAAATCCCACCATTCATGTTAAGGTTTTTTTTTTTTTTTTTTTTTTGGTCCGGTCGTGGGGCTTGAACTCTGGGCCTGGGCGCTGTCCCTCAGCTCTTCAGCTCAAAGCTAGCACTCTACCACTTGAGCCACAGCGCCACTTCTGGTTTTTTCTGTTTATGTGGTACTGAGGAATCAAACCCAGGAGTTTATGCATGCTAGGCAAACACTCTACCAGTCCACATTCCTAGTCCCTAGACAAACACTTCTTTAAGGAACATTTACATTTGGCACTAGCTTGGGACAATCATATATTAGCTGAATCTCATAAAAGATTGGTAACCAAAAGAGTCAAAACGAGTCTTTAAAATGAAGAGGAGCTGGGAGCCAGTGGCTCATGCCTGTAATCATAGCTACTTAGGAGGCTGAGATGTGAGGATTGCAGTTCAAAGCCAGCCTGGGAAGGAAGTGTGTGAGACTCTTACCGCTTATCACAGAAAAAAAATCAGAAATAGTTTTATGGCTCAAGTGGTAGAGCACTAGCCTTAAGCAAAAAGGTGCTCAGGGACATCACCCAGGACCAGAGTTGGAGCCCCAGGAAAATAAAAATGAAGAGGAATTTCACATGTGTTTTAACAGCCATGGGTGATGAACTGTTCCCATCCTATCATAGCTAAATAGTCACAGCTAGCCTCTCAAAGAACAGCTATTAATCATGTTTGCAAGTGGAATGTTGGATCCTTGGCATTGGTGAGGTTTATTTTGATGAGGGTTTTTTGTTGTTGTTTTATGCTAGTCCTGGGGCTTGAACTCAGGGCCTGGATGCTGTCCTGAGCTTTTGCCCAAGGCTAACACTACCACTTGAGCCATAGCTCTACTTCTAGCTTTTTGGCAGTTCATTGGAGATAAGAGTCTCATGGAATCTCCTGCCTGGGCTGGCTTCAAACCATGATTCTCAACTCTCAGCCTCCTGAGTAGCTAGGATGATAGGCATGAGCCACCAGTACCCAATTAGGCTGTTCATTTTGCAAGAATTTTTGTTGTTGTAATACTGTACATTGCAACTGCCTGTGGGAGGGAGAGGAGGGGAGAGAACCACTAAAGTGGTGGTCCCAGAAATACTGTGTTGTAGACATCATCTGAAGACAATCTGTCAGGCATTCTAGCAGCAAGAGCCAAAAGTGGGAAAGGGCCTTAAGCCATCAGTCCACACTCCCTATCCAGGTCAGCATTATACCTGTAACCCTCCCACCAAGGGAGAGCGCCCTGTGAGCTTAAATACCTGAGGACAGAACTCACCAGCTGCCTCCTGGCCATGCCCGCTAGAGCTTTGTAAATGTCTGGCTTTTGTTTTGCTCTGTTGTCTCTCATCTCCATCTTAGTCTGTGGCCAGGTGGACAAAGTTCTTGACCTTGGCAAAGGATTGGATCCTAGCACTGTGTCATGTTTGTGTTCTGAAAGTAGCAACAAGGACATAGACTTTCTTTTCTTTTTTCTTTTTCTTTTTTGGGTACTGGTCCTGGAGCTTGAATTCAGGGCCTGGGCACTGTCCCTGAGCTTCTTTATGCTCAAGGCTAGCACCCTACCACTTGAGCCATAGTTTCACTACTGGCTTTTTGGGTAGTTTGGTGGAGATAAAAGTATCACAAGGTTTTCTTGCCTGGGCTGGCTTCAACCTGCAATCCTCCGATCTCAGCCTCCTGAGTAGGGAGGATTACAGGCATGAGCCACCAGTGCCTGGCTGACATTTTGATGTCCAATTCCCCTTCCCCCCCAGTCCCACTGTGCTTAGTTCCTTGTTGGAGAATGTTGAGGAGGCTCCGCAGCTAGGTGTACACCAGCTGCTTGCTCTTGCCAAAGCTGCAGGATGGGGTGGGAGGAATGGTAGGCACCAGCCTGCCCCAGAGTCACATGAGACAGTTTTGAAGCCTTACTTTGGTGCTTGCCTCACAAAGATGAGCGTTCACAACATTATTTAGGAAAGGTTTCAGCTAGATTAAGAGAAAAAAAATGCACTACTTTGCTTGAAGTTAAATTCTGTGTTTGCAGAGGGCTGGTACCTTCAGGTTCCTATAATATAGGACTTCACACACACACACACACAGTTCTGGAATTTTTCCTTTGGTTGAGTTTTTTGTTTTATTTTGTTTCTTGAGATGATCTTGCTGGACTTTGAACTTAGGATTTTCCTGCCTTGCCTCCCAAAGGCTGGGATTACATCTGGTTTACATGAAGTTTTTACTGGGAAAAGCAAAGTCAACTGCAAGAAGTTGGGAGTGGGGACCGTATATCTCAGAATCAGGAAAGTGACAGCTCTTCAAGCTGGAAAGTCTTTAGGTATTGTTGACCATTCATCCACTTTTAGACAACAGGGTAATGAAGTACAACTCTGGCATTGTAGGGTGAGACCTGTCTCACACTCCTCACTCAGTGTGCAATGACACTATTACACTTGAATCTGGTAACTGCCCTCAGCTTCTTTTTGCAGTCATGTGGCTTGACTTGGGGTCGGGGCTCTGTCCCTGAGCTCTTGTGCTCAAGGCTAGCGCTCTGCCACTTTGAACCAGTGTCACTTCTGGTTTTCTGGTGGTTAATGGGAGGTAAGAGTCTCATGGACTTTTCTGCCTAGGCAGGCTTTGAACCATGACTCTTATATCTTAGCCTCCTGAGTAGTTAGGATTTTAAGTGTGAACCACTGGTGCCTGGCTCTTTTTCTCTCTTCCTTTTTTTTTTTGTTTGTTTGTTTGTGCCAGTCCTGGGGCTCAAACTCAGGGCCTCAGTACTGTCTCTGCTCTTTGGCTCAAGGCTAATGCTCTATCACTTAAGCCACAGCTCCACTTCCAGATTTTTATTTTTTATTTGGGGTGTTGAATTAGAGAGAAGAGTCTCACAGACTTTCCTGGTTGGGCTGGCTTTGAGCCTTGATCCTCAGATCTCAGTCTCCTGAGTAGCAAGGATTACAGGTATGAGCCATTAGTGCCTGGTAACCCTCAGCTTTAGAACTTATAAGCAAGGCATGTCCAAAGGCAAGGTGGCTCTGAGCCTGTACTGACCTTCAGAGCTCAAGGTGAAGTGAGATGATGGCTGCTAAGCTGAGTTCTGCAAAGTGAGTTGGTAGGAAAAGCATTTTAAGACCAGAGTTCAGAAGCTCTCGTAGGGGATGAATGTTGCCTGAATCCTAATGACACGGGCTTGGACCATGTCCCATGGTCCTGTTTCCTCTGTCTGCTCAGTTCCTGGGACCTCTAGCTTCCAATGTTAAGAGCAAGGTCATAGAACTGAAGGACCAACAAGCTCAAAATCATGGCCTGGAGAGTGCATGCTTTAGGGGGATATCTTTATTCCTGTCATTGTATTGGGAAGGGAAAAGTGGGTGTTGTGTGTTGGGGTGAAATGGGACCTGTCCCTATTGAAGAAACCTTTCAAATCATCCATTACCCTAGCATACATCTCCAATACAAAGCGTCCTGTTGCTTTCGCCAAGCACATTCGTTAAATGACAGACAGGTGGACAGGACCCTTATATTTTATTTCTATTATCTCTTACACCCATCAGAGTGTATTTTGGGGTATGGAGTTTGGTTTGGGGGGAGGGGGGGTTGGTCCATTTTGTAACTGCCTTATTAAAAAGTAAGTGCCCTTCCATTCCAGGCCTCCTCGTATTGTACTTGTTTCCTGCCAAATCCGGAGGATCATTTGTATTTTTAAATTTTGTAACCTCTGGCTCTGTACTGTTGACAGGCTCTCCCTCCTCTGAGTCTCCTTACTATGCTGTGTGACCTTTCATGTTGCAATATCACCCAGGCGGGGTGGCCCGACTTTCCCCTGTAATAAAGGATCTGAATAAGAGATACTGCTGAATTTCTTTCTGGGATTTTTTTTTTTTTTTGCTGACTGTAGGGCTTGAACTCAAGGCCCACGGTGCACTATTTCTGAGTTTTTTTCCTCAAGGCTAGCACTCTATCACTTTGAGCCACAGCTCTACTTCTGGTTTTCTGGTGGTAAATTGGAGAGAGTCTCACAGATTTTCCTGCCCACTCTGGCTTCCAATCACAGTCCTCAGATCTCAGCCTCCTGAGTAGCTAGGACTACAGGAGTGAGCCACCGCTACCCAGCAAGCCCAATGTTAAACATCTCAACAACTGTGCGTGTGCGTGCATGCCAGTACTTTGGGCTTGACCTCAGGGCCTGGGTCCTGTCCCTGAGTTTTTGCATGCAGGGCTGGCACTCTGCACTGGAGCCACAGTTTTACTCTAGCTTTTTGGTGGTTAGTTGGAGACGGGAGTCTCACAGACTTTCCTGCCTGGACTGGCTTTGAACTTCATTCCTCAGATCTCAGCTTTCTTAGTAGCTAGGATTGTAAGTATGAGCCATTGGTACCCAATTTTAAAACCTTTTTCTTTTTCTTTTTTTATTTTTTGACGTGTGCTAGCATTTCACCTACAGTAGAACTTTACTGTGTAATATTGGTCTGTCACTTGAGCATACATTAGAAATTCAGTCTCTGAACCAAGCATCAGGCTTGTGCCTGTTCATGCTAGCTTCTCGGGCGGCTGAGATCCTGAGGATCACAATTTGAGGCCAGCCGTGGGCAGAAAAGTTCACAAGATTCCATCTTCAGTTAACCAGAAAAAAAAAAAAAAAAAACTGGGCTGGAGATGTAGCTTCAGTGATAGAACATCATCTTAGTAAGCACAAGGCCCCAAATTCAAACCCTGGTACCACAAAAATAAGTAAATAATAAATAAATAAAATCTTTGCCTACTCTCCTGTCAGCCTATGCTAAATCATTTTGACGGAATCCTAGATAAGCCAAATATTACAGATTGAAAAATGCTGGATCTGTGACCCTGAACTTTTGTGAAGCAGATTCCTGAGGCCTAGCAGGTAGAGCCTTTGACCAGCATTCTTCCCCTCCTGTCTTCCCCCCTCCCACTCCCTCCTTCCTTCCCTACCTCTCTCCAGCAGCTGCCTATGTAGCCCAGGCTGGTCTTGAACTTGTGTTTTTCTTCCCTTTGCCTTCCAAGTGCTAGGATTACAGTCACACAAAGCCACACCAAGCTAAGATTTTTCTCGAGTATATTGTTTAAATAGAAGTAATGCATTCTGGTCTTAAGATTGAAATCAGGAATTTCACAAGTCTGCTTCCTCCTTTCTCCACCATCCTTATCTTCCTTTCTCCCGTTCCCTGCCTGCCTCTCCGTGTCATGGTGGAAAGTGACATTCCTGTGGCTTGTGGAGGAGGGGTGGTGGTACTCCTGGCTCTCCCCTGAGCTTGATGTTAATCATGCTGCCATCGTTTTTACATGTCTGAACTCACTGTAGGAGAGGAGGGAGGTTCCAATTTTCCTACTGAGCAATGGTTTCCATACCTCTGTCGGCTGTCCTCCGCCCCTGCCCTCCAGCTCCTTCAGTGTGGACCACACACAGTGCTTTGTCCCTAAACTGAATGACCCCTATGAGGGCCAAAATTATAGCTGTTGGCTCACGCCTGTAATACTAGCTACTCAGGAAACTGAGATTTGAGTATCACGGTTCAAAGCCAGTCCCACATCAGGAAAGTCAATGAGACTCTTATCTCCAATAAACCACCAGAAAACAGGAAGTGGTGCTGTGACTCAAGTGGTAGAGTGCTAGCCTTGAGCTCAAGAGCTGAGGGACAGTGCCCAGGCCCAGAGTTCAAGCCCCATGACCAACCAAAAATAATCATTTTGAGAATTCAAAGGATGAAGACCTTAATGTGCCATGAGAACAGACGTTTCTCTAAGGAGCCAGACATTAATTGGTTTCCAAATAGAGCTTTAGAAAATCCAATAGCAAGCTGGTACCCAGTAGCTCAGTCCTGTAATCCTAGCTACTCAAGAGGCTGAGATCTGAGGATTATGGTTCAAAGCCAGCCTGTGCAGGAAAGTCCATGAGATTCTATAATCCAACTAACTGCAGAAAAAATCTGGAACCTGAGCTGTGGCTCGTGTGTTAGAGTATGCTAGACTTGAGCAAAAAAGCTCAGGGACCATGCCCAGGCCTTGATTTCAAGCCCCAAGATAAGTGTGTGTGTGCACACACGCGCGCGCGAACACACACACACACACACACACACACACACACACACACACACACGGCAAACCATGGAATAAGATAATGGACTAGAAACATTGTCATCTTTACCCCATGCTTGTTCAAGGCTAGTGCTCTACCACTTGAGCCCAGCTCCACTTTTAGCTTTTTCAGCTTGTTGTCATTAATTGGAGATGAGTCTGTGGAGGTTCCTGCTTAGGCTGCCTTTGAAGTGTGATCCTCAGATCTCAGCCTCCTGAGTAGTTAGGATTACAGGCGTGAGTCACTGGCACCCAGTTGACAGCAATGAAGTTTTGAGCATGAGGTTTTCCAAGTACTCAGCTGTTGGGGATGGCCATGACCCCCATCCCATTCTGATAGCTTAGAGAGACAGAGGCCCACCCACCTAGTCCTAAATCATAATGATTTCTACCACACGTAGATATAGGAACAACTGAAAATTCCTATTTTGTTCATATATGTCTTTGATATTATGTTGAGTTGGTTGCTTCTATAAGTTCATTTGTATTTTTTTTGCATATCATATAGGTAAATCTCTACTCATTTACTTTTTAGTTCTCCTTTTTCTCTGAAATCATCATTAAAAAGGGGGAAACTGATAAAAATTACCAAGGAGATTAAAAAGGTGATATACAAGCAGCTGCACAAAAGCAAATTGGATACAAACAAAAGACGAGACAAATAAACAGCTGACTAGCTGGGCACTGGTGTCTCACACCTGTAATCCTAGCTACTCAGGAGGCTGAGATCTGAAGATGGTATTTCATAACCAGCCCAGAAAGGAAACTCCAGGAGACTTTTCTCTCCAATTAATAACCGAAAACTGAAAATGGAGCTGTGGCTCAAATGGTAAAGCATTAGCCTTGAGCAAAAGAACTCAGGGACAGCATCCTGGCCTGAGTTCAAGTCCTAGGAATAGAGATAGATAGATAGATAGATAGATAGATAGATAGATAGATAGATAGATAGATAGATAGATAGATAGATAGATAGATAGATAGATAGATAGAGATTAGATAGAATAGATACGATAAGATGAAACCAACTAAAAATGAAGACTGCAGAATGTAAAAGGGAAATTCAAAAAAGATAGAGAAATACTGAAAAAATGAAATTGGCATCTTAGAAACAAAGCTCTCAGCCTAAATAACTGTTAGAAATAGCTAGGGATGTTAGGGAGTCACAGAGGAATAGACACCACCTCCAAGGGAACGCAACAAGTCAAAGTTTCCTTCTACAGAAGTGTGCACTACCAGCTGGAAATCTGGCAAGCAAGCACACACAGCAGGCAGGCTGCTCCCTTGTTTCCCCTAACCCAGCAGGCGCCGCCCTTCTGCACCCATTGGCTGAGCTCAGGTTCACAGACTCAATGGGATGTGGCTTAACTAATAGGATGTAATTACAATTTAGGGAGCATCTTAACAAGATATCTTAAAGTGCTCAGAGAAAGGATGGATGGGACTAAAGTGTAATTAACAAGGCCAAGCCAATCCAGCCAAAGTAGGAACTCAGAAAAACAATTTTCTCAAGATGAACAGAAAGGAAGCAACATACTTCCATAGTAAAGACGTACTTTTCTCACAATAACTTAGTTGAAAGTTTAGCTTATAGAATGCTAGTGACTATAGATGCTAAGGGTTGAAGATAAAGAGGAGGAACTAGATTGAATGGTCAAAACAGTAAGAGAATGGCAATCGAATTTAACAGACCTCAGGCTCCATTAAAAGATTAAATCTATAAATAATGAGTCTAGAAGAAGAGATACAAACTATTCAACAAAATAATAGCAGACAGAAAACATCTCCAAAGAGGAGAAAAACTCCCAGGTGAAGGAAGCTTACAGAATATCAAATGGAAGATCAGAGAAGAATCCCTTCAAACATACTATAATTAAAACATTAAATATACTGGAAGAATATTGAAAAAGCAAAGGAGAAGAAACAAGTTGCATCCAGTGACAAGTTCATTAGAACAGCAGACCTCTCCACACAAAATCTAAATGCAAGAAGAACATGAAAGAACATAATTGAAGCCTTGAAAAACAGCCATTGTCAACCTAGATTCATGTACTCAGTGTAACCATTATTCATAACAGAGGAAGATTTAGAAACCTTCCACAGTAAACAAAAACTGAAGTACTCATAACTACTAAACCATCACTGCAAATGAGGACGAAAGGAATATTATCCACAGAAGAAGAATCAAAAACAGGAAAGAACAAATCTCCAAGGTCTGTAGTTGATTAGCAAAGAAGAAATAGGAAAGAAGCAAGCATCATGAAAACAAAATGATAAGAAATACAACATACTTTTCAATGTTACCATTATTAAAGGTATCAGTTCTCCAATCAAAAGATAAAGAATGGGTCGGGAGCTGGTGGCTCATGCCTGTAATCCTAACTACTCTGGAGGCTGAGATCTGAGGATCATGGTTTGAAGCTAGCCCGGGCAAGAATGTCTATGAGACTCTGTTCTCCAGTTAACCACAAAAAGCCAGAAGTAGAGCTGTGGCGCAACTGATAGAGCACTAGCCTTGAGCACAAAAGCTCAGAGATAGCAACCAGAACCTGAGTTCAAGACCCAGGAATGCGGGGGGGGGGGATCCTTCTCATCTCCATCAGAATGGCACTCTTCAAGAAAACAAGGACTGGGACTGTGCTTAGTGGTAGAGTGCTTGCCTAGCATGCAAAACCCTGCGTTCAATTCATCAATACTAATCAATACTACATAAACAGCAAAAGCTGGACATAGCGCTGTGGCTCAATTGATAGAATACTAGCCTTTAGCAAAAGAAGCTCAGGCCCTGGGTTCAAGCCCCAGGACTGGCAAAAAAAAAAAAAAGAAGAAGAAGACGCCAGGTACTAGTGGCTCATGCCTGTAATCCTAGCTACTCAGGAGGCTGAGATCTGAGCATCATGGTTCAAAGCCAGGCCGAGCAGGAAAGTCCGTGAAATTCTTATCTCCAATAAACTACCAGAAAACCGGAAGTGGCACTGTGGCTCAAGTGGTAGAGCGCTCGCCTTGAACTGAAATGCTGTGCCCAGGCCCAGAGTTCAAGCCCCACGACCGACAAAAAAAGAACATGTAGATATACTCCCGCATGCACATACACACACATATACAGAAAAGATCTGTAAGTACTGTTTAGAAGGATAAAGGGAAAGAAAAGGAAAAAAGAATGTTGGAGACAGAATAACTTTGAAATACATTACAACTATATATAGGGGGTGAGGGAAGACAAATCCCTTGAGCTGGGAATAATGGCAACACTATCATATGAGTTCTGAGACCAGCCTGGACAGTCCATAGGTCTATGAGCATGGCTCCAGTGGTAGTGTGCTTATCTTAGCATGTATGAAGTCCTGGATTTGATCCTCAGCACTGAGGAAAAAAAACACAAATCACTTGAATGGATTTTCAGAATAAAAATAACCCACAGCTCCTAGCACAATGTCTTGTATATAGGAAGACATGTTAACATGTAGGCAAGCACCAGTGGTCCACACCAGTAATCCTAGATACTCAGGAGGTCAAGATCTGAAGATCCCAATTTAAAGCCAGTCCAGGCAGGAAAGTCCATGAAACTCATCTCTACTAAACTACAAAAAAAAAAGGCTGGAAGTGCAGTTGTGGCTCAAGTGGTAGAGCATTAGTCTTGAACAAAAGAAGCTCAGGGATAGTACACAAGGCCCTGAATTCAAGCTCCAGGACCAAGACTGGTACACACACAAAAAAGACATGTCAACATCTGGAGTTGAATCATCCATTTACTAAATAGCAGTTGTGTTTGTTTATTTGTTAGTTTTTGTAGGCTTGAATTCGGGGCCTGTATGCTATCCTTGGGCTGCTTTTGTTCACAGCTAGAGATCTACCACTTAAGCCACAACTCCACTTCTAGCTTTTTCTGTAGTTTAGTAGATGTAAGAGTCTTATAGTTTTTTTCTGCCTGGGCCAGCTTTGATCCAAGATCCTCAGATCTCAGCCTCCTGAGTAGCTAGGATGACAGGCATAAACCACCAGCACCTGACTCAACAAACTCCAATTGATAGACTTGTAAGTACAGATGCAGATGAACTGAGGAGTTTTTGGAAGCAACCTGAGAGCTGAAGAACCACATCTGGGAATGGACACATTTGGGGGTTTGTCCCGAGTCCCAGCAATGTGGATTTACTAAATTTTAATGAGCGATTCCGAGAAGGCACTAAGATTCTAGCCAGGAAATTTAATAGGGTTTAATGGAGGTTAACGAGGTACATCCAACCTTACAGCCAGGTTTTAACTCACCGGAGCTGAGCAGAGATTAACAAGGCCAGGAGCTACAAAGGCACCTGAATGATTTAATAGGGTTAATGAAACTGTCAGAGACAGACTCAAGGGCCAGCTCTGGAGTCTATTGCTGTTAACGAGCCAATGTGCTTGGGGTCAATAATCATTTACTAAACAGCTAAAGCCTGTCCTAACCTGCTCTGGGCACCACTGTCAGGAAAGGCCACAATTGGTCAGGCCCTGGTGGCTCAAGCCTGTCATCCTAGCTACTCAGGAGGCTGAGATCTGAGGATTGCAGCTTGAAGCCAGCTCAGGCAGGAAAGTCTGTGGGACTCCTATTTCCAATTAACCATCAAAAAGCCAAAGGTTGAGCTGTGGCTCAAGTCTTAGCCAGCTCAAGGAGAGCACCCAGGCCCTGTGTTCAAGCCCCAGGACTGCTACAAATGAAAGACAGAAAGAGGAAGGAAGGGCCATAATCAACTAACCACAGTTATTTCTGTTTTTGTTTTTGTTTTTGACAGTCTAGGGCTTGAACTCAGAGCCTGGGCACTGTCCCTCAGCTCTTCAGCTCAAAGTGAACACTCTACCACTTGAGCCAGTTTTCTGGTGTTTAGTTAACAAGATAAGAGTCACTGGAGCCGGGCACCTGTGGCTCACACCTGTAATCCTAGCTACCCAGGAGGCTGAGATCTGAGGATCACAGTTCAAAGCCAGCCCGGGCAGGAAAGTCCGTGAGACTCTAATCTCCAATAAAGCACTAGAAAAAAGCTGGAAGTGGCACTGTGGCTCAAGCGGTAGAGTGCTCACCTTGATCTGAAGAGCTGAGGGAGAACGCTCAGGCCCAGAGTTCAAGCCCCACAACGGACAAAAAAAAAAAAAAAGAGTCACATGGATGTTGGGCTGGCTTTGAACCACAATCCTCAGATCTCAGCTTCCTGAGTAGCTAGGATTACATGCGTGAGACCTGGTGCCTGGCCCCTGATCTTCTTTTGCTCAAAGTTAGTACTCTACCACTTGAGCCACAGCACCACTTTCTGTTATTTCTGCTTATGTTTCATTGAGGAATTTAACCCAGGACTTCATGCATGCTAGGCAAGCACTCTACCACTAAGCCACAATCCCAGCCCATGGCTATTTTTGATTACTAGATTTCAGTGTGTTTTCCTATCTAGGTGTTGTCTAAGCTATTTGTAACAGGCATAAAACATTTTCATCATAATAAAACAACATAGTAGGGGCTGGGAAGGTGGCTCAGTGGTAGAGTGCTTGCCTCACATGCATGAGGCCCTGGGTTCGATTCCTCAGCACCACATAAAAGAAAAAGCCAGAAGTGGCACTGTGGCTCAAGTGGTAGAGTGCTAGCTTTGAGCTGAAGAGCTGAGGGACAGCGCCCAGGCCCAGAGTTCAGGCCCCACAACTGACAAAAAATAAAATAAAACAACATAGTAAAGCCTTTTTTCCCTTTTGGTATCAAGCTTGGAGCTTGGGCACTGTCCGTGAGCTGTTTTCTCAAGGCTAGGACTATACCACTTGAGCCACAGCTCCACTTTCAGCTTTTTTTTTCGTGGTTTTGTCCAAATAAGAGTCTCACAGCCAGGCACTGATAGCTCACGCCTGTAATCCTAGCTACTCAGGAGGCTGAGATCTGAGGATCACAGTTCAAAGCCAGCCCGGGCAGGAAAGTCCATGAGACTCTTATCTCCAATAAAAACCACTAGCAAACCAGAAGTGGCGCTGTGGCTCAAGTGGTAGAGCACTCACCTTGAGCTGAAGAGCTCAGGGACAGTGCTCAGGCCCGGAGTTCAAGCCCCATGACTGACCAAAAAATAAATAATGAAAGAGTTTCCCAGAGGGGCTGAGAATGTGGCTTAGTGGTAGAGTGCTTGCCTAGCACATACATGAAGCCCTGGGTTCGATTCCTCAATACCACATAAACAGAAAAAGCCAAAAGTGGTGCTGTGGCTCAAGTGGTAAAGTGCTAACCTTGAGCAAAAGAAGCTCAGGGATAGTGCCCAGGCCCTGAGTTCAAGCCCAGGACTGCCCTGCACACACACACACACACACACACACACACACACACACACACAAAGAGCCTCCTTTCCAAGCTGGCTTCAAACCACGATCCTCCACTCTCAGCCTCCTGAGTAGCTAGAATTCCAGGGATGCACCATCACTGGCACTGGTCCAAGTTTTAAGAGCAGCCCATGAGGCTGCTGCTGCAAATGAAATGCATTAATCTCATAAGACTTCCTGAGGGTCTGTGATCACCAGAAAGCCCTGACTCTGTTAAGTGATCAGCTGAGGGGGGCCCTTCTCCCACATAATAGAGGATGGGTATGGAATGAGGGAACCCCAGGTCAGGGACTGAAGGTAGTTCCACAGAGCTCAGACTAGCCAAGTCAATCAACAACTGTCTGAAGATGAAATGGAAGGAAGCTCAAAGAATGAGAACTTAGGGAAGCAAATACTGACAAGAAGCCAGCCTGCTTGCTGGGTTAGTACTAGAGGAAGCTGAAGTTAGTGGAATCCATTTAAATAGTTCCAAAGAGGCTTGTTTACTTCCAGCTTGAGAGTGTTATGCCTTTGTTGCTAAGATCACTTTCAAGTGAATATTCTTCATGTTTCTTTCTAGGAGGATTTCTAAGACTGGATAGGAAAAGATAGTTGCAAGATCCACGGATATATGAGTTAGTATTTGCCAAGTACTTAGTACAAGTATGCACTATACTAAAATTGGTTTCTTTTGTGCCAGACTTTGGGCTTGAACTCAGGGCCTAGGTGCTGTCCCTGAGCTTTTTGCTCAAGACTAACATTCTACCACTTGAGCCACAGCTCCACTTTTTGGTGGTTAATTGGAGATAAGGGTTCATGGACTTTTCTGTCCTGGCTGGATTTTCAAACCACGATCCTTGGATCTCAGCCTCCTGAGTAGCTAGGATTACAGGCATAGGCTACCAGTGCTCAGCTTATACCAGAATTTTTGTGTACGTGGTCATCATCCTCATACAAACCCACAATGAAGATCTTCCAAAATGTTTAGGAGAAATGAGGCTTGGAAAAGTTCAATGTTGTTTACCTAGGATATTGTCTTGCTAAGGATTTAATTTGTTTATTTCTTTCTTGTATTTTTTAGTGCTGGCACTGGGGCTTGAACTCAAGGCCTGTGTGCTGTCCCTGAGCTTCTTTTGCTCAAGGTTAGTGCTCTACCAATTGAGCCACCGATCCACTTCTGAGTGTGTGTGTGTGTGTGTGTGTGTGTGTGTCTATGTCTGTGTCTGTGTTTAGTAGTTATTGGAGATAAGTGGCTCATGGACTTTTCTTCCCTGGCTGGATTCAAACCACAACCCTCAGCCTTCAGCCTCCTGAGTGGCTAGGATGACAGGTAGGAGCTGGAGTCCAGCAGAGCTAAGGATTTGAACCCATGTCCTTTTGCCTTTTCTGTAAATCAAACAACGCTAGGTACAGTCAGATAACACAGAATACTGATGATGTATTCTGGATTTGGCATAGAAGGAAAACACAGACCTTGCTCCTAACATGGGGGGGACAGGAGGGACAGGGTGGGGGGAGAGTCCCAGCAGCCAGGGGCTGATGGCTCACACCTGTAATCCAAGCTACACAGGAGGCTGAGATTTGAGGACCATGGTTCAGAGCCAGCCCGGGCAAGAAAGCCCGTGAGACTCTTATCTCCAATAAACCACTGAAAACCAGAAGTGGCGCTGTGGCTCAAGTGGTAGAGCACTTGCCTTGAGCTGAAGAGCTGAGGGACAGCGCCCAGTCCCAGAGTTCAAGCCCCACGACTGACCGGGAAAAAAAAAGCTCAGGGATGGACTAGGAATGTGGCTTAGTGGTAGAATGCTTGCCTAGCATGCACGAAGCCCTGGGTTTGATTCCTCAGTACCAACATAAACAGAAAAAGCTGGAAGTGGCACTGTGGCTTCAATAGTAGAGTGCTAGCTTTGAGCAAAAAGAAGTTTCAGGAGGGCTGGGAAGGTGGCTCAGTGGTAGAGCGCTTGCCTTGCATGCATGAGGCCCAGGGTTCGATTCCTCAGCACCACACAAGCAAAAAGAAAAAAGCCAGAAGTGGTGCCGTGGCTCAAGTGGTAGAGCGCTAGCCTTGAGCTGAAGAGCTGAGGGACAGCACCCAGGCCCAGAGTTCAGGGCCATGACCGACAAAAAAGAAGAAAGGAAAAAAAAGAAGCTTCAGGGACAGTGTCCAGGTCCTGAGTTTAAGCCTCACCATGCGCATGCACACACACACACACACACACACACACACACACACACACCTGAAACAAATCCCAGAGAGATTTTGTCTTGTAAATTCTGGTGCTCTCTCTGAAGATAACCTTATACCCAGGAATAGAGTCTCTGAACCCTGGGGATCTGGCGTCAGCTGGCATGGAGGAATCAGAAGCCTTCCTCACTAGAGAGCACAGAGGGTGGCCTGTGGCCACCAGGGGGCGCCCTCCCAACATCCACCAGCAGCCTAAAGTTCACTGTATTTCTCTTAACCAGGCAGTGTTTGATAGTGATCATGATAAAGAGCCTAGACAGCTGATGTGAAAGGGCCTTGGGCTTTTGGTCCCCACATTTGGTTCTGCAGGTGACACTGAGATTCAGAGAAGCAAGGGCATACTCCAGATCAAGGGGTAGGAAAAGGCTCTCCTTCCTCCCTTCTCCTTCTCTGCCATGCCCTGAGGCTTGAGAAGCAGGCCCCAAGACAACCATCAGAGGAAGAATGATAATGGTTTTTCACCTGCCTTCCCTTAAATGCCACATCTAGATGAGATCGGCACCCTATCTGTGCAAGTTATTTTGCCTCCCCTTTTCTGAAAGAGAACTCTGGGGTTCAGAGAGGTTAAGAAATCTGCTTAGTGTT
Organism: Dipodomys ordii; assembly: GCF_000151885.1. NCBI lineage: Eukaryota > Metazoa > Chordata > Mammalia > Rodentia > Heteromyidae > Dipodomys > Dipodomys ordii. The sequence goes on from NW_012267416.1 coordinate 1,927,694, forward strand.
ACACAGCTCATCAAACTACTTTTTCTACTTGTGTGTCCAAGTTTGGGGACCAGTTAAAATCTTCCTTTCCCCCTGGGCCACCTCTCTTGAAGTAGTCCCTATGTGGTTGTGGTTGGGTTCTGGTTTCTGTTTTTTTGTCAGTTGAGGGGCTTGAACACAGGGCCTGGGCGTGTCCCTGAGCATTTTCACTCAAGGTTAATGCTCTCTCATGTTAAGCCACAGTACCACTTTTGATTTTCTGGTGGTTAGTTGAATATGAGAGTCTCCCAGACTTTCCTGCCCTGGCTGTCTTTGAACCATGATCCTCAAATCTCAGCCTCCTGAGGAGCTAGGACTATAAGCATGAGCCACCAACACCTGGCTTAGTCTCCATAGTTTGAAATGCTTTCAAATATTTCTTTTTCTTAATCAAGAGTTCTGGGAAGGTAAGGAAAAGTCTGATTCCATCATAGACATTATTGAGCTGAGAGTCCAAGGTACTTGGCCCAAGTCCAGGAGTCTGGAGTACTGAGTCATAGTAACTTGGACCTGGAACTGGATAGAACTTTCCACAGGATACTCAAACTGCCCAACTCCTGCCTGTCTAAGAGCACCCCTGGAATTCAGCAAGTCACATGAAAGGTTTGAGAGCAAGGGGGCTGAGTGTGTACCCTAGTTCTGTAGCTTAGTAGTTATATGACTCAATAACTTAATTTACTTCTAAGTCTATTAGGGGAAAAAATGCACCGTGTGTGTGTGTGTGTGTGTGTGTGTGTGTGTGTGTGTGTGTGTATTTGCTCAGTTAAAAATGGAGCTAGAAAGCCGGGTGCCAGTGGCTCCTGCCTGTAATCCTAGCTACTCAGGAGGATGAGATCTGAGAATTATGGTTCAAAGCCAGCCCATGCAGAAAAGCTTGTGAGACTTTTATCACCAACTAACCACCCACAAAGCCAGAAGCGGGGGTTGTGGCTCAAGTGGTAGAGTGCTAGCTTTGAGCAAAACATAAATAAAAACAAAAATTAGAGACAACACCCAGTCTCTGAATTCAAGCCCACCACACCTCCCCAAAATGTAGCTACCTGCCCAGCCCTGTGGCTCACATCTGTCATTCTAGCTACTCAGGAGGCTGAGAGCTGAGGATGATGGTTTGAAGCCAGCCCTGGCAGAAAATCCCCATGGGACTCTATTTCCAATTAACCACTCAAAAACTGGAAGTGGAGCTGTGTGGTAGGGCACTAGCACTAGCTTTGAGCAAAAAGAGCTCAGGGATAGCTCCCAAGCACTGAGTTCAAGCCCCATGACTGACCAAAAATAAATAAATAATAATAGATCTTCTTTTATATTTGTTTTGTTTGCTTGCTTTGTTTCTAGCTGCTGGAGATGGAACCCAGGCCTTCATCCATGCTTAAGGAGTCTTCTCTACCCCCGAGCACCCCCTCCCCCACAGTTCTATAATTTTGGAGGCTTTGTATTAAAAAGAAAAGAACATAAGACATTAATAATTTTTATATTGATTCATGTCAGAATTGCATTGTGGATATATTGAGTTCAACAAAATAATATGAAAAATAATTTCCCCTGTTTCTCATTCGCCTTTTTTTTTAATGCAGCTGTAAAATTTTTTAATTACGTATATGACTCACATTTGCGGCTGGTGTGCATATTTCTAACTGCCTCAGACAGTTGCAGACTTTCAACTGCTGCAGTCTGACCTGCCTGCCTGTTACCTCGGTGATATTTGGAATGGACGGGCTTTCGCCCCAGAATCCTCTTCTTGCTTTTCCAAAATGAGCAAAGAATTGCTGGGCACTGGTGGCTCACACCTGTAATCCTAGATACTCAGGAGGCTGAGATCTGAGGATCACTGTTGGAAGCCAGCCCGGGAAGGAAAGTTTGTAAGACTCATCTCCAGGGGCTGGGAAGGTGGCTCAGTGGTAGAACAAGCTTGCCTTGCATGCTTGAGGCCCTGGGTTCAATTCCTCTGCACCACATAAGCAGAAAAAAAAAAGAGGAAGTGGTGCTGTGGCTCAAGTGGTAGAGCGCTAGCCTTGAGCTGAAGAGCTGAGGGACAGCAGCCAGGCCCAGAGTTCAGGCCCCACGACTGGACCAAAAAAAAAAGACTCATCCAATTGACCACCAGAAAACCAAAGTGGAGCTGTGGTTCAAAGTATTAGAGCACTTTCCTTGAGCAAAAGAGCTCACTACTGATTTTTTTTTAAAAAAATCAAAAACTGTATTAACCTCAAAAGGCTGTTGGAGAGTGCAATAAAATAATATAGAATAGGGGGAGGGGGGAGGCTGGGAAGGAATGTGAAGGGTAAACCAAAGGAGGAGGCTGCAATGCTTGGTAAGAAATGTACGCATTATCCTGCCCATGTAATTGTAACCCCTCTATACAGTATGTTCACAAATAAAATAAAATAAAATTTAAAAAATAATATAAAATAATAACACATAAGGGATTGGGCTTCACACCCCTTATCTCATTCCACACTGCTGGAGCTCAGGAAGTTGGAGCACTGGTTCTCTCCTTTTGTTGATAAGAAAACTGAGGGTCAGAAATGTTTAGCCAGGGGCTGGGAAGGTGGCTCAGTGATAGAGCGCTTGCCATGGGTTCGATTCCTCAGCACCACATAAGCAAAAAGAAAAAAGCCGGAAGTGGTGCTGTGGCTCAAGTGGTAGAGCGCTAGCCTTGAGCTGAAGAGCTGAGGGACAGCGCCCAGGCCCAGAGTTCAGGCCCCATGACTGGACCCCCCCCAAAAAAAAAGACTGCAAAACCTAGAGTTCAAATCCCAATTCCAGCACACAAAAACAAAGGAGAGAAAAGTGCAACTTCTCATGTGACCTTTCTGCAGGCCTCAATTTCCCCTTTTATGAAGTCAGGGAAATGGATAGATATGGGCAAAGATTGCTAAAACCCCAGTGTCACTGGATGCTTTGAACATTTCAGTGATCGAGCAGAGATGGGAATGTGGCTTAGTGGTAGAGTGCTTGCCTAGCACATACATGAAGCCCTGGGTTCAATTCCTCAGCACCACATAAACAGAAAAAGCCAGAAGTGGTGCTGTGGTTCAAGTGGTAGAGTGCTAACCTTGAGCAAAAGAAGCTCAGAGACAGTGCCCAGGCCTTGAGTTCAAGCCCCAGGACTAACAAAAAAAAAAAAAAAAAGGCTGCTGAGTTCCTTCCAAAGTCCAGCATTTCCAGTTGTCCACTCTGTGGGGATAAATGGCGGCTGCTGTTTGTTTTAATAACATCTGTAGGAGCTTTATATCGCCTCTGTGTCTGCTTACATTTGACGCTGTGTATTACAGTTAAGAGTCTTTCACTATTTCCCATATAAACCTAGTTTTTTATGAGTTTGGGAGAGCTCAGCTGTAAAAACTCTCTCACGTCTTTTTTTCCCCCCCCCAAACAAATTGAGTTTAAATCAGGAGGCTAGTTTCAGACACTTCAGAATGTACATATTTTTTCTTCCTAGTCTACTTTTCATTTAAAAAACGAGGCTGGCTGATTTTTATTTATTTTCTTTTAAAGTGTCATTTCTCTTAGGAAGCTTTCAGAAGACCGTAAGCTGAACTGGCAGTGGTATGCAGAGGTTGTCTCTTCCTTTTCTTTTTTTTTTTGGGGTCCGGTGGTGAGGCCTGAACTCTGGGCCTGGGCGCTGTCCCTCAGCTCTTCAGCCCAGGGCTAGCGCTCTACCGCTTGAGCCACAGCGCCACTTCCGGATTTTTTTCTTTTTGCTTATGTGGTGCTGAGGAATTGAACCCAGGGCCTCAGGCGTGCAAGACAAGTGCTCTTCCACTGAGCCACCTTCCCAGCCCCCGTCTCTTCCTTTTCTAAGGAAGGCATTTTTTTTTAATTTTTAAAATTGTTATTATAAAGGTGATATACAGAGGAATTACAGTTACATGAGTCAGGTAAAGAGTATATTTCTTTTTGGACAATGTCACCTCTTCCCTTGCTTTCTCTGGGTTTTTCTCTCCCACCCCCACCCCCCTACCCACAAGCTGTATAGTTTTTTTTGTTGTTGTTGACAGTTGTGGGGCTTGAACTCAGGGTCTGGGCCCTGTCCCTGAGCAATTGTGCTCAAGGCTAGCACTCTACCGCTTTGAGCCACAGCACCACTTCCAGTTTTCTGCTGATTAATTGAAGGTAAGAGTCTCGTAGACTTTCCTGCCCAGGCTGGCTTCGAGCCAGGATCCTCAGATCTTAGCTTCCTGAGTAGCTCGGATTACAGGTGTAGACCACTGGCACCTGGCTATATAGTTCATTCCTAATAGAGTGTCCAGTAAGTACCATGGCTGCATTTGTTCATCCTTTGTCCCTCCATTTTGGTGCCTTCTCTTAGGAGAGTCTTTAATTTGTACTCTGCTCTTAACTGGTCTTGGAGCCCTGAATTGGTCCCTTCCATCCTTCTACCTCTTTCCTCAATGGTTCCAGAGCGGCATTGTTCCTGCCCATCTTTTCCCCCTCCCTTTTATTTGTGCCAGTCTTGGGGCTTGAACTCAGGGCCTGGCCACTGTCCCTGAGCTTCTTTTGCTCAAAGTTAACACCCTACCACTTGAGCCACAGGGCCACTTCTGGCTTTCTCTGTGATTACTTGAAGAATCTCAAGGACTGGGGCTGGGAAGGTGGCCTAGTGGTAGAGTGCTTACCTAGCATGCATGAAGCCCTGGGTTCAATTCCTCAGTGCCACAGTAACAGAAAAAGCCGAAGTGGCACTGTGATTCAAGTGGTAGAGTGCTAGCTTTGAGCAAAAGAAGTTCAGGGACAGTGTCCAAGCCCTGAATTCAAGCCTCAGGACTGGCAAAAGCAAACAAACAAACAAGGAGCTCAAGGATTTTCCTGTCCAGATTGGCTTGAACTTCGATTCTCAGATCTAAGCCTCCCAAGTAGCTAGGATTTCAGGTGTGAACCACCACCACCCAGCGCCTTCTTTTTCCCCCTTTACTTTGGGATCCAGTAAAATCCAATAGAAAGAAGCTGTATTTAGACACAAATGCATGATGCATTTCCATACACAGCTACACATTCACACCAGCAGAGGGGGGTGGGGGCTCCAGGATATGGAGAAAAGGCAGGTAAATGATGGCAGCCAAGCCCAACCTACCCTTTATCATCTAAATGACCTTAAGCAAAGTTCTTTTCCCTTGGAGCCTCAGCTGCTTTCATATTGACCCCTTTAAGGAGCATATAAAATGATGCATGCTGTAGGTTTAAATCTTTGCTTTGTAAGCCTGGCCCTGGTGGCTCACTTCTGTAATCCTAGCTGAAATCTGAGGATTGAAGTTCAAAGCCAGCCAGGACAGAAAATTCTGAGACTCTTACCTCCAATAAACTACTCAGAAAAAGCTGAAGTGGCACTGTGGCTCAAGTTGTAGGGACTAGCCTTGAGAAAAAGAATCTAAGGCCTAGGGACTTCTGTGTGTGCATGCACGCGCGTGCGTGCGCACACACACACACACATTTGCTTTGTGGATTGTAGCTACTCTTTCACAGATAGGTTTTATTTCTGTGTGTGTGTGTGTGTGTGTGTGTGTGTTTATATGTGCCAGTATTAAGACTTGAACTCAGGGCCTCATGCTCATGCTCTTGCTTGCCTTTTTCTATTCAAAGCTGATGCTCTACCACTTGAACCATACAGTCCACTTAAGCTTTTTGCTGGTTAATTGGGGATAGAGTCTCACCCATTTTTTTGCCTGGGCTGGCTTCAAACAGTGATCCTCAATCTCAGCCTCCTTAGTTGCTATAGTGCCCAAGCCTCATGACCAAATCTTAATCCAAGGTACTGATGGCTTTTTTTTTTTTGGTCAGTAATGGGGCCTGAACTCTGGGCCTGGGCACTGTCTCTTAGCTCTTCAGCTCAAGGCTAGTGCTCTACCACTTGAGCCACAGCACCACTTCCGGCTTTTTTTCTGCTTATGTGGTGCTCAGTAATCAAACCCAGGGCCTCATGTATGCAAAGCAAGCGCTCTACCACACTGAGCCACCTTCCCTGCCCCCTAATGGACTTATTTAACTAGGTCTCTAATTAAACCAAGGAGGTCTTTTCCTAGTTTTCTATCTTTAATTCCATGATTCTGTAGTTGTGTTTTGTAAGAGCCCATTTCCTTATGACATAATGCTGGAGTTCATTTCTAAATTCCTGACCATTCCATTCTTTTTTTCTATATGAAAAGGTATTAATTAAAAATAATGATTCTGGTGGGCACTGGTGGCTCACACCTGTAATCCTAGCTACTCAAGGAAGTTGAGATCTGAGGAACCAGACCAGGCAGAAAAAGTCTATGAGACTTTTTATCTCCAATGAACCACAAAAATCTTGGAAGTAGAGCTGTGGCTCTATACAGCACTAGCCTTGAGCACAAAAACTCAGGACAGTGCCCAGGCTCTGATGTCAAGCCCCAGGACTGGCACAAAAATAAAATAAAGTAAAAATAAAAATGATGGTAAGCTGGGAGTCGGTGGCTCTCGCTTGTAATCCTACCTACTGAGGAGGTAGAGATCTGAGGATCAAGGTTCAAAGCCAGCCCAGGCAGGAAAGCCCACGAGACTCTTACCTCCACTTAACCACCAGAAAAATGGAAGGAGTGCTGTGGCTCACAGTGGTGGAGCTCTAGCCTTGAGCTGAAAAGCTGAGAGACAGCGCCCAGGCTCTGAGTTCAAGCCCCAGGAATAGCACAAAAATAAAAACTAAAACTAAAAATAATGATGATAATTGCTTCTGCAAAGTGGTTCTTGGTAAATTTTTGAACACTGGGCAGGGAATAAGAAAAACAGCAGCAGGCTGGAGAGGAAGGATGAGCACCTTGAGAAAGATCAGAGATAGCAGGCTGAGAGCTGGGGGGTGCTCCCAGACCCCTGACTGGTCAGGGTGGGGTGGAGAGACTCCGTTCCTCTCTCCTGGGCTCCCCCTTTCCATCTCGGGAGTGAAGCAAGAAGTCCTGCCCATAGCCTCCTTAACAGGCCACTGGCTCGCAGACAGGGGTTCCAAAATGGGGGACCCCATACTGACTCAAAACCTCGTTTGCGAGTCAAACCCTCCCTCTCTAAACAGAGTTGGGGCTCTGCTATATAGTTTTCTGAACAGGATTGTTGTGGGGGGGCCCTGCTAGGTACCCCCTCCTTCCTCCCGTGAAGAGGAAGCAGCGGGTACGCATTCTTCCCATGCCTAGCATGCTTCACTTGGCTAAAAATAGTCTCCAAGAGCTGGCCCCGTGCACAGCCAGAGGTTTGTGAGCCTAACTGTGATCCCGGGTTCGAATCTAGCAAAGGCTCCTCTCTGCCGGCTTTGTGGAACCCTCAGTCTGCTTGCTCCTCATCTCTATTTCCCCAGAATTTAACTCCCAAGGATTCTCAGCTCTTGGGGGAAAAGAAAAAAAATACGTATATATAATATACAGTAGCTGCATATTATATAAATAAATACATAATATATTTATATACTTATATTTAAATGTTTACATTATGTTATATTTATAAGTTATACATATAAATATATTTATATTCATCTAAGTACTACATTTGTATTTATATAAACATATATATCACATATTATACGTGATATAATGATATATTACATATCATAGTTATTATAGTATATATTTATATGCGTATATTTATAAATTATATATCTTTTATAATCTATATGCATTACACATAGATAAAATTTAAATATAAGTATGTAAACATTAATTCTTTAAATACTTACATTTAAATGTAGTGAGTATATAAGTATAAATGTATATTATATTTACATTAAATATTTGTTTTCATATTCATATCTGTAAATAACTATGCGCACAGATGTAAATGTACGACTGTATGCTATTTTATACATGCACGTACGTGTATATATAAATAAACCTTTTCCCCCCCTTCTCCCCGAGGGGCCCTGGGGCCTCGGCGGGGCAGCCCCGAGGGCGTCGGGCGGCTCATTACCGCGAGGTGTTGCCCCAGTTAAATCGCCGGCTTCGTTTGATGTCGTGGCAGATGAGGGGGGTGGGTGCGAGGAGTTAAAAAACAACAAAAACAGAACAAGTACCTGAGATGGGGTGGAAAGGCTCACAGCTCCCCCCCCACTGCCCCGTGCCCCATAAAACACCTCGGATTAACCCCTTCGCTTCTGGAAAGGCCCGCGTGGGCCTCGCCGCCAGCCACCGAGGTGTTTATGAGCCAAGAGGGAGAAATCGGAGACACCCCGATGCGGGGGCGCAGGATCCTGGGGCGAGTCTCCCAGTCGTGTCCCCAATTCCAGACCTAGCTCAAGGTCGGGGTGCCGAGAGCACCCGGTGCCCCGCGCTTGCTTTCCGCCTCTTGAACCACGAAACGCAAGGGACCCATTGCTCGTTCACAGAAGCCCCAAAGCCTACCCGGGCCTCTCCCTCCGAGCGCCCAGGCAAATGCACCCGCATTTACGAAGTCCGACCAACCCTGGATGCTCCCCCCCCCCCACCCGAAATGTGGATTTGTGCACAAATCCACAAGTGCTCACAACTGTTTGCTAAGTGCTCTGCCAGTGGAGAGAAATCTAGGTTTCACCGGGAACCGCTAGTAGCTGCTCCTAAATGTCTAGCTCGGACTGGCCTCCCCGCTGAGCTGAAAGGGTTGCTAAGCCGGCCCCTGCAGGGTCTGCAGTCGCCAGCCACCACCCAGGTACCAAAGGGTACCTGGACGTGGAGTTTAATCCCCGGCGAGTGCATTCCGAGCCACCAGTGAATCTCCCGAACTACCCCGAGGCTCCGGCTTCTCTGGGACCCGCCCAGACCCTTCTTTTTCCTTCCTTCTCTTCCCTCCTTTCCTTTCTGTTCCTATTCCTTCTCTTGCCTAATTTTCCCTTCCTTTTTCTTCCCCTTCCTTTTCCAATAGTTCCACCAAACCACAGTCTATAGACATCCATGCTACATACTAACTTGCAAACATTGATTTCTTGCAAACATTGATTTTCTTCTGTCCTCCTGCCTCAAGCTAACAATTTTATTCTCCCTTCTAGGAATACATTCTTTTTAAAAATTTGGGCCAGTCTTGGAGCCCTGGCCTGGCCACTGTCCCGGAGCTTCATTTTGCCAGAAGCTAGTGCTCAACCACTTGAGCCACAGTTCCACTTCTGGTGCTTTTTTTGTTTTGTTTTTTTGGTGCTTAATTGGGAGATGAGCTTTGGATCCTCAGATCTCAGCCCCTCAGTAGCTAGGATTCCAGGCATGAATCACCAGTGCCTGGCTTCCAGGAATAAATTCTTTTCTTTTTCTTTTCTTTTCTTTCTTTCTTTTTTTTTTTCTTTTTGGGTACTGGGAATCAAACCCAGGACATTGCACTTGCTGAGCAAGCGCTTTGCCACTGAGCTGCATCCCAGCCCTCAGAAGAAAATTTTAATCTGCCTTTTCCCCTAGGTTTGGTTTGCAGTTTGATTTGATTGGTATCAAAGGAGAAACAAGGACTGTGACTTTCCAAACCCCAGAAGACACACCATGGAGAGGGGAAACTGACTGAGACATCACACAGGGGCCCCTCAGTATTTTAGAAAACTTTTTTTATTATTAATCAAGAGCATAGATACTGCCTTTGCCAAGGGAAGGGGGGGGGGTGAGTGTCCATATAGATCTGAGGTAGAAAAGGAATTGGGGGAAGCGAGGGGGAGAAATACCTGAGCACACCAGGCATCATAGGTAGTTTAAATACATAAAAACTTTACAACCTAGAGGAAAGTTTTTATTTAGAAAGAAAAAGAGTGCCAACTTTGGGGAAGGGGGAGAAAAATAGCTAGCCAGGTGTCAATGACTCACACCTGTAATCCTAGCCGACTCAGGATACTGAGAGCTAAGGATCACTGTTTGAAGCCAGCCAGGGCAGGAAAGTCCAGGAGACTCTTATCTCCAATGAATTGCCAAAAATAAAAAATAAAATTTAAAAGCTGGAAATGGTGCTGTGGCTCAAAGTGGTAGAACACTAGTCATGAGCACAAAAGCTCAGGGACAGCGCCCAGGCCCTGAGTTCAAGCCCCAGGAACCAGTACAAAAACAAAAGGCTATAATAAGAGAGAGAGAGAGAGAGGGAAGGAGGAAGGAAGAGATAGGGAGAGAGAGAGGGAAAAGGGAGGGAAGGAAAGAGGGAGAGAGAGAGGGAGGGAAGGAGGGGGAGGCGAGGAAAAGAAATGCCGTGAAGAAGAAAGGAAAGAAAAAAAGTAAAAAAAAAAATTTTTCCTTGGAAACCAGCACAAGGAAGCAGCTTCGTAATACAGGAGGAACAAAATTTACCTCCTCCAAACCTCCTTCCCTCTAGGTACGAATTACAGCAACAAAAAGAGAAAAATATAAAATAACATGGCTGTTGAAAAGAAAACAATACAAATCATTTCTCCATCTTCCTCCTCTGTGTTCTCTTACCCTGGCTAAAAAAAAAACGATTGATTCCTTGTATTGCATTTTAATTAAGAGAACCAGGCATCTGGAATTTGAACAAACCCGGGATGGGGGGGAAGTGGAGAGAAAAGCCAGATCGCAGAGTGAAGATGCCATTTAGGGGGGAGAAACCCTAAATTCCACACACACCCCTAAAAGATTAGACACATCCCAAGTGTTCGGGTGCTTGGATTCCAGTCCCTCTTTTCTCCAACAGGCCCTTAGTTAGAGGAAGTGGACATATATATATAGATATCTATATAAATTTCTCTTTCTCTTAACTGCAGTAAAGACAATTTCAAATGACATTGCACGTGCGATCCAAGTGTATGTTTTGCAAGCGGGTGACCCACTGCCGGTACTCAGAAGGGGCTCAACAAGACGCGTCCCCACAAGTCTCTGGAACCCAGAGAGACTGGCCTTTGCCACTGCTGCCTTTCCCCTGTTCCCAGGATACCAGATCAGCCAGCCGGTGGCGGCCAGGTCCTCCGTAGCACGGATCTTGGCTCACTGATTTAACTCCAGCGCCCAGACTTGCTGCGGCCAGCCGGTGCGCCCTTTAATCCTCTTCTCCCCAGGGCCCAACGCTGGAGGAAAGCCTTCGTGCTGCGGCTGCCAAATGGACAGAACAAGAAAAGAAGTGAAAGACAGGTTTCAATGTGTTGTTTTTTTCTTTCTCCAATCACCCAGCTAGGGAGGTAGGGGTGAGGAGGAAAATGCAGGCGAGGAGGAACTGGTAGCTTTTAAATAAGTGACGGATTTCTGTTTGTGAAATCGGAATAAACAGGCTCATAAATTTGCCTTTTATGTGCCAAGTTCCTGGGATCCGGGATGGTCTAACAGCGGCTCTTGGGAGGTTTGGTAAGAAAAAAATTCTCTATACTATCTGACAAAAAAAAAAAAAAACCAACAAAACAGAACGGATGAGTGTTGGTTTAGCTTTGTGGCACCCAAGAAATACTACAGTGAGGTGAATGGGAGGAATTAAAACAACAACAACAAGAACTTTAGCCAGGCTGGTAGCTCATGCCTGTAATCTTGGCTATTCAGGAAGCTGAGATCTGAAGATCCAGCCAGTCCATCAGACTTGGGATCCATGAGACTTGGGATCGCCAATGAAAAACAAAAAAGAAAAAGGAAAAAAAGCAGGAACTGGAATTGTGACTCAAATGGTAGAGTGCTAGCCTTGCTCAATGACAGCACCCTGAGTTCAATCAAGCCCCAGGACTGGCACCAAAAAAATAAAATAAAATAAAAATCAACTGTTGCTGGCACCAGGGTCTGTTCCCCCTTACCCCTGCCCCCAACTCCTGGCTTTCCAATCTAACTTAGCATCTGAGCTTGGATACAGAGTTGGGTACTACAGCTGGTACTTAGGAGTGCCTCTGATTGCAATGCCAAGGAGAAAGAGAGAAAAGATGGATCCGGCCAGGCCTAGTTCTAACTCCAGGCTCCACTGGCAAGAGACCCAGGAGGTGCTACTTAAAAGGATCCAGGGGGCTTCCAACCAGTGACCCCAAGTCCCTGACTTGCCCCACCATTACCATTCGAGATCAGAAAATAATCAAAATAACCCAGTGAGTTTTGATGATCTCTTGGGTCCCTCCCATGAAAGAGGGCCAGAGCAAAAGAACCCAAGAGAAAACTCCTTTGCGGGTCTACGGGTCACTTTTTCCTGCAGGCCCCACGGCCCTGGGCAGGAAAACCCAGAAAGATATCACTCTAAATACAGAAGACCAAGAAAAGCCAAAGGGGGATTTAAGATCTTGAAACCCAATGTGATTTGTTTCTTGTTTATCTACAAAAGCCGTTGATGTTGTTCTCTGATGTTGTTCTCCATCTAGACCAAAGGGGGGGGGGGATAAATGGAACACTGTGGTCCCGAAGTTGAGAATCTGACTTGTTTTACACCCCCTCTAAATCTTATTCCTTTGCTAGGTGTCCTTCTGGTTTTATTTATCCCTTCTTGGGCCTCAGTGTGCCTGGTCTGTACAATGATGGAAGTCGATTTGGCTCACAAAATCACGCAAAAGCAAATGGAAGCAACTCCCACTGGTCTTCAAAACCTGTTTTTCCAGGAGATTCTCAAGACCAATCAGCACCTCCCCAATTTGAAAGAGAAATAGGTTGAGAGCAACCTTTTAGAGGTTCAAGGCTTTCAACAGACTCTTCCCTCTAGGAAAATTGGAGGGATGGAGTGCGGTTGGGAGGGATGGGGAGAAATTATAAAAGGGGGGACACTGATCAAGATGTATTCTACTCAGAAACTGACACGTGGAATTCCTTTGTCCAACTACTGTTAATTTTTTTTCTTTTTTTCTTTTTTAAAGAACAGGGTGTCTTGCCAGCTGCCTCATGCCTCTAATCCTAGCTATTCAGGAGGCTGAAATATTGAGGATCACAGTTTGAAGCCAGCCAGGGCAGGAAAAGATCTCAATTAACCAGTTTTTCTTTCTTTCTTTCTTTCGTTTTTTTTTTTTTATAAAAAGCTGAAATTGTAGCTGTGCTACAAAATTGGTAGAGCATGAGGCAGAGAAAGTCGAGGGACAGCGTACACAGGCCCTGAGTTCAAGCCCCAGTACCGGCAGACATATTAAAAAAAAAAAAGGGAGAACATGGTGCCATTATTACAGCTGAATTTAATTATGGATCTGCCTCCTGCAACCATCTCAAAACTCTCCCCAGCCTTTCAAACCCGCACACACTCAACACCGGGGTGAGGTGGAGATTCTCTTCTACTGTTGGCAAGACCCGGGGTTCACACACACACACACATACACGCACGCACGCGCACACACACAAACTCACCATCTCCCTTTTCCTCTTGTTCTCCCGGCTACCATCCGCCTTTTTGAGCTCAGCCTTGAAAGCTTCAGGATCTCCAGCCTGGGCATCCTTGGCTAGCACATCCATCAAGTAGGCGATGTAGCTGGTAGCTAGGCGCAGAGTCTTGATCTTGGAGAGTTTGGTGTCTGCCGGCACATTGGGGATACATTCTCGAAGCTCAGCGAAAGCGCTGTTGATGCTCTCCGTGCGTCTCCTTTCCTTCTTGGGTCCAGAACCTTTCCGCCGGCCCAGGCGGCCTCCGATCGCTTCCAGTCGTCCGGGGCTCTGGCCTGGCCTGGCATCGGGACCGTAGGCAGCGGCAGCCACGGCGGCACTGGGCGACGGCCCGCCGGCTGAGAAATCAGGACCAGCGTCTGTCGGGCTCAACAGCCAGCTCTGAAAATAGGGCCGATCCTGATGACAGCGCGACGCCGGGCCAAAGAGAAAAGGCTCGTGGAGCATGGGGTGCGCGGGGTGCGGGTGGTGATGGTGGTGGTGAGGGTAGCTGCCCACGAGGTTCATGGCTGGAGAGGCTCCTGGACGGGGGGGGGTGGGTGAGTGGGGGTGCCTCCAAGATGGATTAACGTCGCCCCATGCGCCCCCAGAAATAATCGGGGGGCCACGGATGGGCAGTCGGGCTTCCCCGCGCGCACTGCTGGGTGGCGGCTTGACTGGAGCGCTGGGCACCGTGCAGGAAGAGGACACGCGTGGCCCCGCGGCCTTTCTGCGTGCCCCCCCCACCAGAGGGAGGACGCGCCGTTGGCTAAAAGATCCGTTTAACCCTTCTGCGGACTCCCCCAGCGCGATCTGGCTTATTTAAGGCCGCGGCTTTGATGTCAACCTCTCCGCCCAGCCAATGGCAGGGGGGCGGCGGAGGGAGAGGGGGTGGTGGCTTTCCAGGTTGTTCTTTGGAAAAGTCACTCTAGTCTACGCCGCCTGCGGGGAACCAAGCACCGGCCCCGCCTCTGTCCCTCCCCTCTCAGGCCTGGAGGGGGAAGGGGGGGTCTCCAGACCTGAGGCGCCCCCTCCACCCCTCGCCTGCCGTCTCCCAGGGCTGTAAATGACCCCACACACACACACACACGCACACGCACCCTCTGTGGATCTAGCGGAAGGAATCTAGAATCATCTATTGCCGCCTTCTAGAGCCCATCCCATGAGTTTACAGATTGGGAAATTGAAGCCTAGAGGGGGTGGGGGGAATGGTTCTTCCGAGACGCTCACAAGTTCAGAATCGGAGAGATTCCAGTGCTACCAGTGCTGAGCTCCAAAGGGCCAGCCTGGCGCCAGAGCCAGAAGCTGGCCAGGCGCTCCGGGTAGGCACCAAACTTTCTTCCCCATCTAACACCTCCCCACTCCCGCGCGCCACTTAGGCTAGACTTGCAGCCTCCAGCGCCCCGGATGGTCACCAGCCCCGCGATCTGCCTCGCGGATGGTGGAGAGAGGAAGGGAGGAGGGCAAAGGGAGTGGACTCCAACCCTCTGGTTATTTACCGGTTTGTTCCGGGCTCCGGGGGCTAAGATCTGCTCTACTCGCCTTGCAGGCGCCTGATTCAGCCTAAAGACCCCGGCCAGGCCAGCCCAGGCCCAGGCGGCCTAGCAGCTGCTTTGGCCCTAAGGGTATCTGTGGTTCAGGATTCCACAGCCTACTCCCCCACCTCCACCCCCACCCCCGCGCCTCGATTTTTCACATCGGATCGGAATCAAGAATGCGAGGGGTCATTTCACCCAACCCCTTCATCAACCCTCTTGAAAATGATTCTCGATGATAAAGACACCGCACACAGCAGAACATCACAGTTCAAGAAACCAGTGTTTGTGGACAGTATACAGAGGACCACAGTTTACCCTTGTGCCAAGGTACAAATGCACTGCCTGAGCATCTCCAATCCACCGATCAGAGGCTTGGGCGGGCTCCGCACTCCTTCCCCTCTCCCAGGGCCTAATTTCCCTCTCCCCGAGAGTCTCTCCGCAGAGTCCCTTCCCCCCTGGATATCCAAGGCTGGCTGCATTTAAGGATTGCGGCTGGGGAGTTGCCTATTTGATGTGTACGAACTTAGATCCCTCCAACTCATCAACCTTCGCTAGTCAGGCTTTTCTCTCACATGTCAGGTAAGGGTAAAAATATGTAAGCACTTTAAAATGTGTGTGTGTGTGTGTGTGTGTGTGTGTGTTCTTTATTTGGTACCTAGGAAGGAACCCCCCCCCCATAGTGTTGCATTTGCTAGGCAAGTGTTTTGTCCCTGAGCTACATCCCAACCCAGGGAAGTGCTTAAAAAAATAAAAAATAAAAAGGCAAAACTGGGTGCTAGTGGCCTATATCCGTAATCATAGCTACTCAGGAGGCTGAAGTCTGAAGTTCAAAACCAACCCCGAGGAAGTGTGAAACGGATCCCCAAAGAACCAGCAAAACAAAGCCAGAAGTAGTAGAGTGCCAACATTGAGCAGAAAATGCCAAATGAGTGAGAGGCCCCAAGTTCAAGCCCCAATTCTAGCAACAAAAATAAAAGAGGGCAAATACATTATGCATACATTGAAAATTGTTTATTGAAACCCACAGTGGTCCTGGAACAGTCCTGGTCCAAAAGCAGTGGGAGAAAAATCAACTCTGTCCTAGTGTAGGAAGCAAGCTGGGTGCCCTCCATGGCTCACCCTGAATCCTAGCTACTGAGGAGGCTGAGATCAAAAGATTGTAGTTCAAAGCCAGCCCAGGCAGAAAAAAGTCCCTGAGACTTTCATTTCCAATTAACCAGCCAAAAAGAAAAACAAAACTCAGAAGTGGAAATGTGGCTCAAGTGATAGAACTCCAATCTTGATAGAAAAAAAGAACACAAGTATACACACACTCACAAATACATACGTATGTATAAATATATATAAAGAAAAGATGGAGATAATATATAAAAAGCTATATTTTTCTTAATATATGTTAAGATATGGTATTTCCTATTTCTTAACATGTTTCTATTAAATATAGTATTTAATATTTCTATATATATCTATATCTCTATTTCTATATATCTATATATAGAGATATAGATATATAGAAATATATAGAGATATAGATATAGATATGTTAAGAGAAAAGAGGGCTAGGTTGACTTGGGATAAAGGCGTTCCCCTTTGGTCCAGGAGCGAGGGGTGAAGCGGATCTGATGGGCTTTGGGTGAAGGAGATAAAGCATAAATTCTAGGAATGCGCGTGTGTTGCGCTACGGGGGTTGTAAATGTGTATTTCCGTGAGAAGACACACTTCGGGGCGTGAATGCAAGGGGAAGGGCCGTACAGGAAAGACAGGAACAAATGCTTTGGGTCTGAGCTGGCTGATGTCACCGGTGGGCCCTGGAGGATGCAGGGGACGGAGTGGGGCGGGCCGCCGCGGAGGGACGTCCTGATCTCCCGCCGCCTCGGGCGGGGTGCAGGCCGGCCGCTC
>NW_012267416.1:1944606-1952046 GCF_000151885.1 Dipodomys ordii
CCTTAGATGCCCCCAAATATGTGCATCCCACACACTGACAGCTAACACACGCTTCGTGCAGTATCTCCCCCATTCCCAGAGTTTACATTTCATTTCTCTCAAAGAGTGACAAGATGGTTCTCTGCGCTACAGAGCTACAGATGGGGTTACAGTTAGAGGCTGGCTCCCAGGGCCACAGCCATGGAGAGTTGAGGCAATATAAACTCTCAATAATAGGAAGTGGCATTGTAGCTCAAGTGGTAGAGCGTTCGCCTTGCATGCCTGAGGCCCTGGGTTCGATTCCTCAGCACCACATAAGCAAAAAGAAAAAAGCCAGAAGTGGTGCTGTGGCTCAAGTGGTAGAGTGCTCGCCTTGTGCTGAAGAGCTGAGGGACAGCGCCCAGGCCTAGAGTTCAGGCCCCACGACCGACAAAAAACTATTGTTTCCATAAAATCTCAATAATACCCCGCAGAGGAAGGGATTGACACATATTCTTTCTGTCACAATGACAGGCCCACTTGCTTGTATTTTTGCGGCACTTTTTGGAAATGGCGTTCACAGCCCGACACTTACAAGAATTCATCCTATTAGCCTTTACTACCTGAGCGTACTAGACTAGTATCAGCTGCCCAGAGGATCAGACAGGCTAAAAATTTGATTAGATGCCAGACCAAAATTAAAAAAAACAACAACAACAGAAACAAACAAAACTTACTCGGCATTGCAACTCCTTTGAACAGCTAATGACTTAACAAAATGAATGTCAGATGGCTGACACCTGTTTGGTCATGGTTTTGGGGGGCGTAAGGGACGGTGGGACAGACAAATGGAGCGAGGGGGGTGGGCCAATATGCTCAAATATTATATATAGGCACACAAATTCCACACACTCAATTTGGCATTATATTCTTAGCCCTACCAATATAGTCACATTGGCAAGCCCTCAAAAGGTAATTGTTGCCAGGTGACGCTGGTAGTTCATACCTGTAATCCTAGCTACTCCGGAGGCTGAGATCTGAGGATCAGGTTGGAAGCCGAAAGTCCATGAGACTCTTAGCTCCAATTAATCACAGAAAAAGCTAGAAGAGGTGCTGTGGCTCAAGTGGTAGAGTTCTAGGCTTGACCAAAAAGCAGCTCAGAGACAGTACCCAAGCCCAGAGTTCAAGCCCCAGGACAGGCACCAAAAACAGACAAAAAAAAATGTAGAAATGGAAATGTGGTTCAATGGTAGAGTGCTAGCTTTGAGCACAAAAACTCAGAGACATCTCTCAAGCCCGGAGTTCAAATCTGGAACCATCTCTCTCACACACACATACCATGGCAGTTGTACAATAGTATTTGCATCATTCCAACACTCACAATAATAAACACACAAGGACACACTATGATCATATACATCTGTTCAGCTCCACCCCCCCCCCACATGGTGAGTCTCCCTTTCCCTACATTACACCATGACTCAGGATGCATATGTCTTACACCTACCCACCCTGGATAAGTCTAGTGGGAAATTCAATGTGAGACCAATTTGAGGAGCCCCAAACCCTGAGATCCCTTAAGCCTCCCCGCCCCCAAGATCTCCACTCTGGGAGTGTTAAAAGATCTGGGTGACCCAGCCACCAAAGGCTCAGAACCAACCTTCCCCTCCCCCATGCTAAGGCATCTGCTGGGAGCAATATGAGCACCAGAGACAGAGCAAAGTTCCTGGGCTCCAGACCCAGCTGTCCAACAATGGCGCTCAGATGTGTGAGGACCGAGACTGACTCTTGGGAAGGAGAAGACCTGGTGAGAAGGTTCTCTGGCGCAGGCCCCAGGCTGTGTGATTGTGGAAGGGCTGAGACTTGGGAGTTTGACCAAAACTGCTTTAGGCTGATGGACAAAAGACAGTTTTCAGAAAAGGATGAAATTCTGCCCTCTCTAACTCTCTGACCCCAAGCCTCAGTTTCTCCATTTGCAGGGGGGGGGGGAAATGGCTCAAATACATAATCCTAGCTACTTTGGAGGCTGAGGTCTGAGGATCGCAGTTTGAAGCCCACCTAGGGTAAACACACTGGAGTGACTTATCTCCAGTTAACTGGCAAAAAAAAAGGTCAGAAGTGGAGGCATGGCTCAAATGATAGAGCTCATTCAGCCTGAAGTGGAAAAAGTTAAGGGACAACACCAAATCCCAGTACTAACACATGGAGTGAGGTGTGTATGGGGGGCGGGAGGGGAGAGACAGACAGAGAGAGAAACAGAGAAGAGAGAACAGAGACAGAGAAACAGAGAGAGAGAGAGAGAGAGACTAACAGTCTCAAAAACGTTTCTGTAATTTCCAGCTTCTCATTCTGAGCCCCACCCTAAGCTTTGTGCAAGGCTAGCTCTCTGAGAGAACTCCATTCTTCAGCCTATTTCTACAGATCAAATTCTGGGAGCTGGGAACTGGGGGTGCAGGGGGTCCAGTTCCAAACTGCCTAGTGGTCCCCCCCCCTCACCTTCCTAGTTGCTCACAACAGGTTTGGCATTCTTAGAAACGTTCAAATGCAGATTTCCTGATGCTTCTCCAGGTTGTGTTAGTGAGACAAAACAGGAAGTTTCATCTCATTTCATGGAAGAGAGCTGAAAGAAGTGTAAAATTCTATCACCCAGTTGTCTGGTTGCTCATGCCTGTAATCCTGACAACTCCAGAGGCTGAGTTTGGAGCATCTCTATTCAAAGCTAGCCCTGGGGAAAATGAAGACAAACTGTCTCTTCAATTAACCAGCACAAAGCCAGAAGTGGCGGTATGACTCAAGTGGTAGAACTCCAGCCTTGAGGGAAAAAAAAAAAAAAAGCTTAGAAGCAGGGTGGTGGCGGCTTATGCCTGTAATCCTAGCTACTCTGGATGCTGAGCCAGCCTGGGCAGGAAAGTCCTTGAGAATCTTATCTCCAATTAACCACCAGAAAACCACAAGTGGCCCTGTGGCTTAAGTGGTAGAGCACTTGCCTTGAGCTGAAAAGCTGAGGAACAACACTCAGGCCCAGAGTTCAAGCCCCATGACAAACAATAACAACAACAAAAAAGCTCAGGGACAGTGCCTAGTCCCTGAGGTCAAGCCTCAGTACATTCTCTCTCTGTCTCCATCTCTGTCTCTGTCTCTCTGTCTGTCTGTCTGTCTCTCTCTCTCTCTTTCTCTATCAAAAAAGAGCTTAGCAGAGGCATGGAACTCATATAGGTGGAAAGAGATACTTCATTCCTCCCCTGTGTGAACCTTCTGAATGGCAGATTCCTTTAGGTAAACTGAGGTACAACACCTATCACAAAGGGTGACTATGATGATGTTAAATGGTAGAAATAGATGGGGTCTTTAACACAGTAACTAACACTAGATGGGCCTGCCCGGTATGGCCTGGTGTAGGCTGCCTCCAGCACCTCACCAGTAATGGCTGCTAAATGGTTGATCTGTTTTTGGAATTATAATTCTCCCAATAAAGAAGTGGAGTTAGCTATGACGATTATGCCCGGATGAGGAGAAGGGGCCTGACTGCGGGTCACTCCCTTGCTTTAATTCTCTTCTGACACCGCCCTCCACTACCCCCCCCTCCGCCCTGTTTCTGATCAAGTTGGGGGGGGGGGTCCTTTCCCCATAGCCCTTAACAAGAACCCAGGCCCAGGTGCCTTAAGTCTAAAAATGGAAGAGCCCCAGCAGATTTGAATTTCAGTTTTAGATCATTGCTTTGCCCTCACTAACTAACCTTTATTTTTTAATTGGGGGCAGCGGGAGGGGGGGGAGTATCCATGCGCTCACAAATCCCCAACCCTAGGGCCCCTGTCCCCTCACCCCAACTCTGACACCCCTTCAGGCCTTCGGGGAGAGCCCCGCGCAGCGCCTACCGCAAACCCTTCTCTCCCGCCGCCGTGTCCAGTGACCTTGACGCCACGGGCAATCCCCGCACCGGACCCCTTATCTAAATAGGGCAGTAAATCAAGGACCTGTCAGGACCACGGTAATTACAGGAACTCCATAAAAAGGACCGGGCCGGCCGCCTGTTTATATTAGAGCGGTGTAAAATATTCTTGCTGTCTCGGGCAATCGCGTCCTGCAGTAACGCGCCATAAATCAGCGCTTGGACCATTTACACCGCAGCTTGAGCGCGCAAATCTCTTAAACATCTCTCTCTCTGTCTCTCTCTCTCTCTCTCCCTCCCTCCTTCCCTCCCCCTCACCTCCCTCCCTCTCTGCCTCTGTCTCTCTCTGCGTCTCCCGCCCCCCCTCCAGTTTTTGCTCCCCTTCCCAGCTCCCAAACACCACAAAACTGAGTGTGGGGAAGAGATAGACAAGCAGAAAACCAATTGCTCCTGCGAGGTTTGTTTTTGTGTTTGTGTTTGTTGTGTTTTTGTTTTTAGAAGATGAAGCCTGCTAGGATCAGGTTCTACCAGTGGAGAGAAAATGGGCACCGACGGGCTGGGAAGGTGGCTCAGTGATAGAGTGCTTGCCTTCACATGCATGAAGCCCTGGGTTCGATTCCTCAGCACCACATAAGCAGAAAAATGGTGCTGTGGCTCAAGTGGTAGAGCTTTAGCCTTGAGCTGAAGAACTAAGAGACAGCGCCCAGGCCCAGAGTTCAGGTCCCACAACCGACCCCCCCAAAAAAAGAAAAAAGAAAATGGGCACCAAAAATATCAGATACAGAGTTAGAGGGGGGAGGATTTGGGGGTCCCAAGCAGCTCTGGTTCCCTCCACAGCCTCCCCTTTCAGCCCTGTTTCCTGGGATGAAGAATGAGCTGGTCAGAGAAAGTACGAGCTGAAAACAATGTTTACCTTTTGGCTTGGGGACGAAGTCTTCTTTTAAAAAAATGTAATTTTATTATTATTAAGATGTTGTAAAGAGGGGTTACCATTTTATAAGTCAGGTAATGAGTATATTTCGTTATTTCTTTTCCCTTCCTTTCTTCCTTTCCTTTCCCTTCTTTTCCTTTCCCTCCCTCCCTCTCTCCCTCCCTCCGTCCCTCCCTCCCTTCCTTCCTTCCTTCCTTCTTTTCCTCCTCTTCTTCTTCCTCTTCTTCTCTGCCTCCTCCTCCACCTCCTCCTCCTCCTCTTCCTCTTCCTCTAATTCTTCTTCTTCTTCTTCTTCTTCTTCTTCTTCTTCTTCTTCTTCTTCTTCTTCTTCTTCTTCTCCTTCTCCTTCTCCTTCTCCTCCTCCACCCTCTTTCTCTCTCTCTTTCTTTCTCTTTCTCCTTCCCTCCCTTTCTTCTTTGTCTCTTTCTCTTTCTTTTCTTCTTTTTTGGGGTAACATCACCCTTTCCTTCCTCTTCCCCAGTTTCCCTCTCCTTTTCCTGCCCACAAGTTCCATGGTTCATTTGCCACATCATGTCTATTGAATAGTGTGATTGCATTTATTCACCTTTTTCCTATTCACCTTTTTTCTATCCACCTCTTTCCTTCAGGGACTGAGTCTCACACACAAAATTGTGTGTGAGTATTTTGGGTTACACCAGGCTTCCAAATCCTTGCCCTTATTGTGAAGACAGCCAAATATGAGCCTCAGAGGTTGGGAAAAGGTTTGCCAAATGGCATACACACAGCCAGGGGCTGCAAAGAAGCCATTCTGGTTTTCTCAGCCATTAAAGATAAAATATTCTGGGGCTGGGAAGGTGGCTCAGTGGTAGAGCACTTGCCTTGCATGCATGAGGCCCTGGGTTTGATTCTTCAGCACCACATAAGCAGAAAAAGCCAGAAGTGGCGCTGTGACTAAAGTGGTAGAGGGCTAACCTTGAGCTGAAGAGCTGAGGGACAGTGCCCAGGCTCAGAGTTCAGGCTCACAACCGACAAAAAAAGATAAAACATTCTTTTTTTCCCCTAAAGAAAAACTAAGGGAGCACAGACCGTGTGTGTGTGTGTGTGTGTGTGTGTGTGTGTGTGTGTGTGTGTGTGTGTGTGCTCATACACGCTGGTCCATTCTTGGGTTTGTCACAGCCTCCTAAGCCCCAAATCTATTTAAGGTAAACCTACTGTTGCTCTATGTCTAATAACTAACATAAATCAAGCTTATGGAAAAAGAATATTAAATTTTCCATGTCTTCTTCCCTTCCAGGCTGGGGACCTGAGAATTCAGGGGGGAGAAGTAAACATGTATGTGTGTTCTTTCCCTCATACCCTCCCTCTCCCCTTCTTCCCTTTCTCCCCTCCCTCCCCCCCCTTCTTCCTTTCCACCCCTCCCCTCTTCATTCCCTTTCTCTTTGGACCATCGGTAAGTGACATCGTGTTTATACAAGTTTTTATGTCGTCTGAGCTTTGTCCCGGCTCCGTTCCCTCCTTGTGTGTATTTTCCGCACGGGAAGCATTCAACCTAAACAGAACCTCGTCTGATTGGAAAGAGTATTTATTTGAAAACTCGTTAACTCTCAGTTTGGGTGAAAACGACTCCCAAATTTATAGCATTGCTTGGGGTGCGGCAGTCATAAATCACACACACACACACACACACACACACACACACACACACACACACACACTGGACACAGGAGCCTAGTTATCCCCAACTACCAGAGCAGTGGCAATCCAGTCTCTTCCCGGTGGTTAGTTACAGTCTGACAGGCAGGTGGATTTTTCTCTGGTTTGAGTATGGGTCCCATTGCTTTTAGGGCAATTTCATTCACTCTGCTGAGCTGAGTTCGGTTTTATGTGATCAGTAAAATTGGGAGTGCCAGTGTTGTTGTTTTGTTTTTCCCCAGACATGCTGGTTTGGTTATGTTTAGGTTTTGTTGTTGTTGTTGTTTAGTTGCTGCTTTTGTGGATTCTGGAGGGCCCACGAAGACTACAGGTTAATTCTATGTCAAGGAATTTTATGCTAAGAGATTTATCTCTAAGTCAGTTCCTGAAGGTTAAACTTTACCAAAGAATGTTATTTCCCAGGCCAGGGGAAATTTTTTCCCCTCCCCTTTCCTATTCAAATCCGAATTCCCATGTGCCTCGAACTGACATTCTTCACCTATCTCCTGGATCTACTGGCTAGCCAAGCCCAGCTCAGGGCTGAAGAAGAGTCTGGAACTGGCAGCAAGTGTCCCAGGGCTGCCGACATTGTAGTGACAGAGGATGAGAGTTCTCGTGGGCTTTGCTTCCTGGCAGAATTGGACTCACAGGGTCGTTATGGGCAAGCATTGAGTTTACTTTCTTCTTTTTTTGGTTATGTATGTATATATGCATGTGTATGTATTCATTTAGCATTGATGGGTTGGAAGCCAGTTAATCTATGTGGCCCCGCCCATCCTTCTTTCTTTCCTTCCCTCCTTCCTTCTTTTCTTCTTTCTCTTTCTCTTTTCCTTCCTTCCTTCCTTCCTTTCTCCCTTCCCTGCCCTTTCCTTCCTTCCTTCCTTCCCTTCCCTTCCCTTCCTTCCTTCCCTTCCTTTCCCTTCCCTTCCCTTCCCTTTCTTCCTTCCCTCCTTCCTTCCTTCCTTCCTTCCTTCCTTCCTTCCTTCCTTCCTTCCTTCCTTCCTTCCTT
>NW_012267416.1:1953852-1971430 GCF_000151885.1 Dipodomys ordii
TTTTTCTTTTTGCTTATGTGGTGCTGAGGAATCGAACCCAGGGCCTCAGGCATGCAAGGCAAGCGCTCTACCACTGAGCCACCTTCCCAGCCCCAAGGAGAACATTTCTTTTTGAACAGTGTCACTTCTTCCCTCATTTTCTCTTAGTTTTTTCTTCTTCTGACCCTCCTCACCCCACAAGTTGTCTAGTTCATTTTCAACATAGTGTCTAGTGAGTATCACTGCTGCATTAGTTCAGCTTTGTTCCACCATTTCTGTGTTCCCCCTTACCCTTCCCAATACAGATAAACTTATAAGACATAAGGTACAGAAAGAAAGAAAAAATACAGCAACAGAGGAGAGAAAAAAAGCAAAATCATATTTTTAAAAACCTATTTTTTTCCATTGTTTGGAGTTCAATTTGATAAGCATCATTTAATATGATCATCTGGAGCACCTGGTTTGATGTGAACATAGCTTCTTAAACACACAAACAAATAAAGATGTCATGGTAATGAGGTACCAGTCGCTCATGCCTGTAATCCTAGCTACTCAGGAGGCTGAGATCTGAGGATCAAGGTTCAAAGCCAGCTAGGGTAAGAAAGTCTTTGAGACTCTTATCTCCAATGAATCACCAGAAAACTGGAAATGATTCTGTAGCTTAAAGTGGTAGAGCGCTAGCCTTGAGCCAAAAAGCTCAGGGACCGTGAGCAGGACCTGAGTTCAAGCCCCACAACCAACCAAAAAAAAAAAAAAAAAAGCCATTGCTTCCCTCACAAATGCCAGGGGACACAAGATTGTCCTTTGTAGCTTCCCATACCCATCCAGTAGCAGCCACAGTTGACTCAAACCCAGCTCCAAACTCAAACCAACTGCTAGCAGTTATTACATTTGTTCTCATCCATGCAAGCAAGCCTCCCCAGATAATCCATTAAAGAAAAAAAATAAAAACCCCAAACCAGGCACAAAGGTGGCAAGAGAAGAGAGGAGAAAAGAACGCTCCAGACACCAGAGCAGAAATTAATTTAATTGCTTCTTCTGTGCCATAAATTCCTCCGAGGAAATCAAATCTTCTTGTGCCTGTATATAAAAACGGATCCATGTATTGAACTCGTCCAAACTCATTATGTCTCCAACGGGGTATTTTAATTGAATGAAACTGTATGTACCAGGCAATCGGCATCTACAGAGCCAGTCCCCGCCCCCCACTTACCCCCAAAGGGTGCCTTCCATGGAGCCAGAGAGAATAGGCATTGGTTGGAACCACACACTAATGAAATGGTTTGAAGAGAAAGGGGGCCCTCGCTGAACATGGGGGTGGGGGGAGAAGCAGTGGTGGAGACTGGGTGTTGGCGACCCATCCTTCCATTTTGCATTGATTGTAATGGAATAGTTCTCATAAACAGTCAAACGTTCTTTTGCAGCCACTCACCTGGCATGTTTTTTGTTGTTTAACTTCAGAGCTGACAGATGACGATAACCTGGAAAACAGAAAGGTTACACACGCAGGACGCCGTGGAGCTGGCTGGGCAGCTTCAGAATTAGGACAGGATTTTGATTTGTAGAGTCCGGAAGAGGTTGTTATGCAATCCTAGCAGGCAAGCAAGGAGATTGCGAGAGGGACTGAGAATCCAAGGAAGCAGAGGGCTCAGGGACTAGAACTCTGGGCTGCTTGTTTGAGGAAATGGGCCCCTGGTTTGGTGTTTCCTGTGCTGTTCGCTCCTGTACCCTGATTGATACCACCTGTTAAAACCACATAGTGGGCTGCGAATGCAACTTAGTGTGGCTGGGAAGGTGGCTTAGTGGTAGAGTGCTTGCCTAGCATGCAAGAAGCCCTTGGTTTGATTTTTTAGTACCCACATACACAGTTAAAGCTGGAAGTGGTGCTGTAGCTCAAGTGGTAGAGTGCTAGCCTTAAGCAAAAGCAGCTCAGGGACAGTGCCCAGGCCCCCCGAGTTCAAGCCCCAGGACTGGCAAAATAAACAAACAAACCCAACCACATAGTGAAGCCATGAACCAGTGACTCATGCCTGTAATCTTAGCTACTTAGGAGTCTAAGATTTGAGGATGGAGGTTCAAAGCCAGTGTAGGGCAGGCAAGTCCATGAGACTCTTTTATCTTCAATGAATCACCAAAAGGCTGGAAATGGCATGTGGCTCAAAGTAGTGCAGTACTAGCCTTGAGCACAAAAGCTCAGGGACAGCACATAGACCCTTACTTCAAGCCCTAGGACCAACATTAAATCAATCAATCAGGTAAAGTTACTCAAACTATATTATATACATCTATAGAATTATTCTTCTATACTATTTTTTTTGGTTGGTGGTGGGGCTTGAACTCTGGGCCTGGGCGCTGTCCCTGAGCCCTTTAGCTCTTTAGTTCTTTAGCTCTTCAGCTCTTTAGCTCAAGGGTAGCACTCTACCACTTGAGGCACAGCGCTACAGTGCCACGATGCCACTTCTGGTTTTCTGGTGGTTTATTGGAGATAGAAGTCTCACTTTCCTGCCCAGGCTGGCTTTGAACCTTGATCCTCAGATCTCAGCCTCCTGAGTAGCTAGGATGACAGCATGAGCCACCAGTGCCCAGCTCCTCTATACTATTAATGTTCACTAATACAAATAGTTTAAAAATGGAAAAACAGCCGTGTGCCAGTGGCTCATGCCTGTAATCCTAGTTGCCTAGAAGGCTGAGATGCGAAGATTTTGGTTCAAAGCCAGCCTGACAGAAAAGTCTGTGAGATTCTTATCTCCAATGAACCACCAAAACACCGGAAGTAGAGCTGTGGCTCAAGTGGTAAAGCACTAGTCTTGAGTGAAAACAAGCTCAGGGACAGTGCCCAGGCCCTGAGTTCAGGCCCCAGGACCGACCAAAGGAAAAACGTAGGGGAGAAAATTGTCTTTGAGCTTCACAAACTCAGCTCCTGTACTGGAGTTTTGTCCATGAAACTCTCCTGATTCCTGGAAGGAATGCTTCCCTCCCTCTGCCCAGGGAGGGAAGCAAAAACTATTTCTGAAAGAAATAATTGGTTACATGAAACTGTGGAATTAGATGGCCACTCACGTCACTCTTGACCCTAATACCCTATTTTTCATTCTCTGCCCTAAGGGAAGTGGCGGGGGGGTGCGCAGGGAGAACCCATAATTGCACAAACTCAGATATATTTGTCACTGTGGCTCTTGACATTCAAACGTGTGTGTGTTTCTTCTCCCTGTCTTGTCACTTGATCTGACAGCTCTCCGCCTGCTCTGTTTGATATTACAATTGTCTTTGCCCCAGGCAGCCAGCATAACCATCAGTGTGGGCTGGAACTAAGTGGGGGAAGGACTAGCTCATACCAAGCAGAATTGTAGATACAGAGGTTTTTTTTTTTTTTTTTTTAAGAATTCAGTCAAATTGCATAGACAATCCCAGAAACCTGGTAAGTAGGTGTTTCAGTTCACAAATATGTTCTCGCTCTATGAAAAGATGAGGCCCATCCTTCTTCCCATCATTTTGCTTCAACAGCTGGTTAAAGACTTACCTGGTGCCCTGTATTCTCTTCCCCCTCTCTCTTCTTTCTCTCTTCCTCTCTCTCCTTGTTTCCTTCCCCCTCTCTCTTTCTCTCTCTTTTTCTCTTCCTCCTTCCCCCTCTCTTGTGCTGGTACTCAGGCTTGAACCCAGGGATGGGCTACTTTTCCTTAGATTTTTTTTTGCTCAAAGCTGGCACTCAATCACTTGAGCCATGCAGCGCCACTGGCAGTATTCTGCTGGTTAATTGGAGAGAAGAGTCTCTCAGATTCAACTGGCTTCAAACATTGATCCTCAGATCTTAGCCTCCCCAGTAGACCTACCTCTCCTTCCCTCCCTCCCTCCCTCCCTCCTTTCCTTCCTTCCTTCCTTCCTTCCTTCCTTCCTTCCTTCCTTCCTTCCTTCCTTCCTTCCTTCCTTCCTTCCTTCCTTCCTTCCTTCCTTCCTTCCTTCCTTCCTTCCTTCCTCCCCCCCCTCACTCCCTCTCTTTTATTCAAAGACCAGGGCTCAAACTTGGCACCTGATGCTTTGCTTGTTGGCTGGCACTTTACCAACTGAGCCATGCCTTCAACTCCTTTCAACAAGTTTTTGTGTATTTGGGATTTTGGTTTGTTTGTTTTCTTGGTCCTTAGGTTTGAACTCAGGGCCTGAGTACTAATCCTGAGGTTTCTTTTCTTTTGTTGGGCATGGGGCTCGAACTCATGGCTTGGGAGCTGTCCCTGAGCTCTTTTCCTCAAGGCTAATGCTTTACCACTTTGAGCCACAGCTCCACTTCCTGTGTTTCTGGTGGTTCATTGGAGATAAGAGTCTCAGGGACTTTCCTGCCCAGACATGGCTTTGAACTGCAATCCTCAGATCTCAGCCTCCTGAGTAGCTAGAATTATAGGCACTGGTGCCAGGCTTCTTTTTTCTTTCCTTCGTTCATTCCTTCCTTCATTGGATGTGGGCACTGTCCTTGAGTTTCTTTTGCTCAAAGCTAGCACTCTACCACTTGAGCTACAGCACCACTTCCAGTCTTTTCTGTTTATGTCATACTGAGGAATTGAACCCAGGGCTTCCTGCATGTCAGGCAAGCACTCTACCACTAAGCCACATTCCCAGCTCTCCACATTTCCAATAGTAGTACATATATAACCCAGGGTCATGAGGTCTTAGGGCCCATGGGTAGGACAGCCAGCTCTGTTCTGCATTCAGGCATTCCAGGACCTAACACAGTACCTACACAGAGTAATTACTTAAGACATGTTTGTTGAGTAAAAGAACAAAACAACAATAATGAACTTATTGTGGCCCTTTTGTGCTCAAGGTTCACACTTTACCAGTCGAGTCACAGCTCTGCTACCAGCTTTTGTTGGTTCACTGGAGATAAGAGTCTTACGAATTTTTCTGTCTGGGCTGCTTTAGAACTGTGATCCTCAGATCCTCAGATCTCAGCCTCTTGAGTAACTAGGATTACAGGGTGAACTACTGGCTATGGGGTATCTGGCTTGATAAACTTGATGTTTTGCAATAATTTTACCTAGAAAAGCTGCAAAAATGAGAGAGCTCCTGAAAGCCCTTAACCTTTCAGTTTCCCCTAATCTTTCCATCTTATCTAATTATGGTACATTTATCAGAACGAAGATACAAGTAAACTCTAGATGTCACTCATTTTTTTATTTATCTCCCCCCATCCCCCCTACCCCCAGGCTAGGATCCAATTTAGGAAATTGTGCCATGTCATTTAGCACAATTGTTTGTCAAGTCGTTTCATAAAATTATAATTTACCATTGACCAGCTGATTTGTGTGTGTGTGTGTGTGTGTGTGCTAGTACTGAGGCTTCAACTCAGAGCATGAGGTGCTGTCGCTTAGATTTTTTGCTCCAGGCTGGTGCTCTACCATTTGGGCTATACTTTCACATCCAGCTTTTTGCTGGTTAACTGGGAGAGAATAAGAGTCTCGTGGACTTTCCTGCCCAGTTCTCAGCCTCTTGATTAGCTAGGATTATAGCCTTGAGCAACTAGTGCCCAGCTGGAGTTTTTAAAAATAGAATAGAGACTAGGAAAAATCATGAGTTTTTTTTTTTTTAATTTAGAGGGGTCCTGGGGCTTGAACTAAGAGATTGGGCACTGTCCTTGAGGTGGTTTTTTTTTTTTTTTTTGGTTGTTGTTGTTTTGCGTAAGGCTAGTGCTGTACCACTTGAACCACAGCTCCACTTCTGACTTTGGTGGTTGATCCAAGACAATAGTCTCCTGAACTTTCTTACTTGGGCTGGCTTTTGAGCCTTGATCCTCAGATCTCAGCCTTCTGATTAAAGGCATGAGTCACTGGCACCTGTCTGCATAAAACTTTATTTCAAATGTGTGTGTATGTGTGTGTGTGGGGGGGAACTTGGGCGTAAAGGTCTATTTCATGTTCTTTTTATCAGAAAAGTTTTATCTGGCTTTCACACTCTGACCTGAGACAGCCAAGAGATTCTGGGCTGTTGTTTAGAGCTGCGGGTTGATCTATTTCCTATTTCAGACAAATTGAGCAACTATGGATGAAATCAGAGTTCTGCCTCAGGAGAAGATAAGCCTGGGGAATGAATGATCTAGTTCAGCTCCCTCCCTGCCTAGGTGCAGACACTGGCCCAGAGACCAGAGTGAGTCCTACAAGGTCACCCAGCAAAACTGGAACTTGGGAAAAGAGGAATAGTTGGAACAAAATCAGGTCGCTCCTCCCCTTTTGTCTCACCTATGAGAGTCATGGGGGCTGGAAGGGTCTGGCAGAGGCCCCTTGCCGCCTGGGGGTACATGACTCTGGAATGTGTTGGGGAAATAAGATGCCTTCTTTTCCAGGCCCGACAAGCCAACAGGCCTATGTGTGGCAAGAAAGGACTCTGGTTATCTGCCACCCACCTCTGTTTCGTTTGGTCTGTCAAGTCCAGCAGCAAAGTGGCCTAAACGTGTGAGGCTTGATAATGGTGGGAAGGTAAGAGGGTGGAGGGGGCAGGACAGCAGAAGGGACCAGAGCTGGAGAGATGTCCCGGAGTCTCTGCTTTTATGTCTCCCAGCAGCTCAGGGTAGGCAGTAGGCCCGTCCCATGATCCTTTGCAGCCTCCCTTCTGTGACTATTGATGGCTGAGATCTCTTCAGGATGGCTGTCTTCCACCTCAAGATGGATTAGAATAAACTCTTGGAACTAGACTGGAATTGGGGCTTCCTAGCATGCGGGTTCGATTCCTTGGTACCACATAGACAGAAAAGGCCAGAAGTGGCACTGTGGCTCAAGTGTAGAGCACTCAAAGAAGGACTCTACAAAAGAAACTCCAGAGTTCAAGCTCCAGAACTGGCAAAACAACAACAACAACAATAAAGAAAACTCTTGAAAGTTATGTACTGAATTGGAAGACTTAGACTTTGGGAAAGAAATCTATCATCTTATTCTATTATTTATTATTATTATATTATTATTATTACCATTACTAATATTTGTGGTGCTGGGGATCAAACACAGGGCCCTTGATATGCTAGGCAGGCACTCTACCATAACACTACATCCCAGCCTTAGTTACCTTATAATAATAACAATTAATTTGATTAATTAATAACAATTAATTTGATTGGTTTGTGCTTGTACTATGGCTTGAACTCAGGTCTATATGCTTGCTTAGCCTTTTTGTTCAAGGCTGGTGCCCTAACACTTGAGTCACAGTTCCACTTCTGGCTTTTTGGGGATTAATTGGAGATAAGATTCTCAAGGATCAGGTATGGGTGGCTCACACCTGTAATCCTAACTACTCAGGAAACTCAGACTTGAGGATTGCAGTTCAAAGTCAGCCAGGGCAGGAAAGTCCATGAAACTCTTATCTCCACTTAACCACCAGAACACAGGAAGTGGTGCTGTAGCTCAAAGTGGTAGAGTGCTAGCCTTGAGGAAAAGAACTCAGGGACAGTGCCCAGGCTCTGAGTACAAGCCCCATGACCCATGAGGGGGAAAAAGAGTCTTAAAAATTTCCCTGCACAGGGGCTGGGAAAGTGGCTCAGTGGTAGAGCACTTGCCTTGCATGCATGAGGCCCTGGGTTTGATTCCTCAGCACCACATAAGCAAAAAGAAAAAAAAATTTCCCTGCACAGGCTGGCTTTGAAACATCATCCTCAGAACTCAGCTTACTGAGTAGCTAGGATTACAGGAGTGAGCCATTGGTGCCTGGCTTATTTTATTTTATTTTGTGTAGGTTCTCAGGGCCTGGACACTGTTACTTAGCTTTTTATTCCTATTTTTATTTCTTTTCTGTGCTAGTCCTGGGACTTGAATTTAAAACCTGGAGCTTTTTTTTTTTTTTTTTCATTCTCAAAGCTAATAGTCCACCATTTGAATCACAACTCTATTTTAACTTTTTGGAAATTCATTGGAGATAAGAGTCTCATTGGGGCTGGGAAGGTGGCTCAGTGGTAGAGCACTTGCTTTGCATGCCTGAAGCCCTGGGCTCGATTCCTCAGCACCACATAGGCAAAAAGAAAAAAAGGAGGAAGTGGCGCTGTGGCTCAAGTGGTAGAGCGCTAGCCTTGAGCTGAAGAGCTGAGGGACAGCGCCCAGGCCCAGAGTTCAGGTCCCACGACCGGACCCCCCGCAAAAAGAAAAAGAGTCTCATGGATTTTTCCTGCCCAGAGATGCTCAAATCTCAGCCTGAGGAGCTAGGATTATAGGTACAACCAGTGCCCAGCTCATCTTCTTATTTTAACCATGCATCTCAAATGTATGGTTGTATAGTGTCTTTTTTGAGAGAATTTTAAAAACAAAAATAAAATAGAAAGTATTATTATTATTATTTTATTATTTGGTACCTGTCTGGGAGCTTGAACTCAGGGACTTGGCACTGTCCCTAAGCTTTTTTGCTCAAGGCTGGCACTATATCTTTTGAGCCACAGATCCACTTCTAGTCCTGCCCTTTTTTGGGTTGTTATAGCTTTTTCTTTTAAATTAATAGGTTTTTTTTATAATTGTGAAAATACGGAGGGGTTACAATTACATGTGCAAGGTAATGAGTACCTTTCTTATCAAGCATTGTTGCTTCCTCCTTTGTTTCCCCTTCCCATCCCTGCCCTCCCATGCCCCTGCCAAAGTTGTAAAGTTTGTTTTCCAACATAACGTCTTGTACATCTCATTATTGCAATGGGTCCACCTGTATCCCTATTTAAACAATTTGTTTTTATTTCCCTTCCCCTCCACAAATTATACTAACATCAAATACAGTGAAAACAGGGGTTATACCGTGGGGGGCGGGGAGTTATAGCTTTTTTTATTTTTATTTTTTTTCCCCAGAGCTGAGGACTGAACTCAGGGCCTTGCACTTGCCAGGTAAATGCTCTTTCTTTCTTTTTTTTTTTTGGTAAATGCTCTTTCACTGAGCTCAATTCCCCAACCCCTAAAACAGAGTTTATTTATTTATTTATTTACTTTTACCAGCCTTGGGGCTTGAATTCAGGGCCTAAGCACCTCAAAGCTAACACTCTACCACTAGAGCCACAGCACCACTTCCTTTGGTGGTTCACTGGAGATAAGAGTCTTAGGGACTTTCCTACCCTGGGCTGGCTTTGAACCATGATCCTCAGATCTCAGCCTCCTGAGTAGCTAGGATTTATAGGTGTGAGCTACCTGTGCCTGACCAAAAAAGAAAATAGAAAACAAGAAATAAAAATTCTTCATGCGTGAGGAAGAATTATTGTTCTCTTCACCCCTCACTCTTGCAAGACTCACTCAGAATGTGGATGGAGAGTTGAAGAGTCTATTTTCATTTACTCCATAAAAGTGCTGTCACCATCTTCTCCACTCTGGTATAGGGTGACTCAGCCTTTCTGAAGACACTCCATTTTAGTATTCTATTATAATAATAGCCATTATTAATTAGATGCATTGGCAGGGATGCGGCTGCAGGGATGTTTGGAGTGCATACTTGCTTTGTCCAATTTTTTTTTTAATCCTCCAGATTTTTTTGTGTCTAGTTCACCTTCTCAGGCAAGTAGCACCCTGACTCCCTAGTATTGGGGTGATAGGGGCAGGCTGTAGCAGATGCCCCAGGGGTTCAGATCCCAAGGGGTTTCTGTGCTTTGCCCCGGATTGCTGCTGCACTAGGACTGCTTGGGGTAATTTACCTGGTGCTGTTAACACCTCCCCTCCCCCATTGCCAGCCTAGCCCTGGCCTCAGCTGCAGTGCCCACCTTTCAAGCCATATCTCCATATCTCCTGCAAGAGCTGGTCCAGTTAGAAACCACAGTGTTGAGTACCACTCTCCCTCCTTCCCTTCTTTTCCTCCCCTTTTCCCTCTCCACTCCTCCCCTCTCATCTCTTCCCTCCTTTTCTCCCCTCCCTTACCCTCCTCTTCTATCCCCTCCCCTTCTTCTCCTCTTCCCTCTCTACCTTTCCCTACCCTCCCTTCTTCCCTCCTCTTCCCTTCCTCTCTCTCTTCTCCTATTTCTGTCCCCTTCCCTGCCTTCCTCTTACTTCTCTTCCCTGTTCTCTCTTTTCTTGTTTCTCTCCAATTCTTTCCCCCTCTCTCCTGTCCCTTTCCTCATCCATCTCCTCCTCTCTTTTCCTCCCCTCCCCTCTTCTCTCCTTTCTCTTCTCCTCTTCACTTCCCTGCCCTCTTCCCTTCTCTTCCCTCCTCTTCTTTCCTCTCCTTTTCCCTTCCCTTCCTTTCCTCTCTCTTCTCTCCTTTCTCTCCTCTTCCCTCCTCTCTCTCCTCCTTCCCTCCTCTTTTCTCCTCTTCCTTTCCCTCGCCTCTTCCCTTCTCTTCCCTCCTCTCCTTCTCTCTTCTTTCCTTTCTCTTCCCCTCTCCTTCCCTCCTCTCCTCTCTCTCCCCAGTTCTCTCCCCTCCCCTTCCCTCTTCTCCCTTCTCCTCTCTTTTCCTCTCCACTCCTTCCCTCCCCTCTCCACAGCTTTCTCTCAAAGAAGACATTACCCAAGAACCCTTGGGGCAAGCTCTGCAGGCTGCAAACCTGACATCATCTGGGTGGGAATGTGGCCCAAGGCAGGGCCAGCCCCAGGACATTGGAGAAAGGATGGGGAGAAGAAAAAGTTAGAAGCTTATTTTTCAGGAGTGGCTTTCTGTGAGCATCCTTGCTTCTTCAGATTGTCGTGAGATCCTTGCCAACATATTCCTTCTTTGTGGATGTTTTAGCTAGACTATTCTGCGCCTCCCCCTTCCCACCCCCAAGAGAACTTTCGATGGCATTGAAAGGCAGTATCTTTACCTTCCAATCTCTCAAACAACAACTATAATATATTATCTCTCCCATTTCATGCAGGAGAAAAGTTGAGGCTCAGAAAGGTATAATCACTGGACATTGAGAACATGGTTCCTTGTAGAAGTTGGTGAAGCTCTAATTTCCAAAGCCAAGTGTTCATTCATCCATCCTAAATGAATGATGAATTTCTACGCATGAAGACATAGCTTCTGTGGGTTACAGTTCTCTCTAATCTCATAGAGATTAATTGAAAAAAAAAATGAAGCCAGGCACTGGTGGCTCACACCTGTAATCCTAGCTATGTAGGAGCTGAGATCGGAGGATGGCAGTTTGAAGTCAGCCTGGGGAAGGAAAGTCCGTGAGACTCTTATCTCCAATTAACTATGAAAAGCTGGAAGTGGAGTTGTGACTCAAGTAGCAGAATGCTAGCCATGAGAAAAAAAAAAAGCTTAAGGAAAGTGCACAAGCCCAGAGTTCAAGCCTCAGGACTGGCAAAAAAGAATTAAAAAAGAAATAAAGAAAAAAGAAAAAGAACTGGGTGGTGGAGGCTCATGCCGAATAGCTACACAGGAGATACACGGGAGACTGAGATCTGAGGATCATGATTTGAAGGCAGTCCAAGCAAGAAAGTCTGTGAGAATCTTATCTCCAATTAACTACTAAAACACAGGAACTGGAACTCAAGTGGTAGAGCGCTAGTCTTGAGCAAAGAAAGCTCAAGGACAGCACCTAGGTCCTGAGTTCACCTAGGAACAGGATGGGCACAAAAAATAAAAAGAACAGATCATCAGGGGCTGGGAAGGTGGCTCAGTAGTACAGTGCTTACCTTGCATGCATGAGGCCCTGGGTTCGATTCCTCAGCACCACATAAGCAGAAAAAGCCGGAAATGGTGCTGTAGCTCAAGTGGTAGAGTGCTAGCCTTGAGCTGAAGAGCTGAGGGACAGTGCCCAGGCCCAGAGTTCAGGTCCCACAACCGACCAAAAAAAGAAAAAAAGAAATGTACTCATTACCTTGCTCATGTAATTATAACCCTTCTGCACGATATTTTCACAATAAAAAAAATGTCTAGATAGGATGATTAGACCAGTTAAAGGGGACTCTGAAATCACTCAGCTTCACACCCAGCCTGTGGCTGTTGTGATTTTTTTCCCTTGTCCTGGGGTTTGAACTCAGGGCATGGGCTCTGTCCTTGAGCTCTTTTTGCTCAAGGCTAGCACTCTACCACTTTCAGCCACAGTACCACTTCTGGTTTTCTGGTGGTTTATTGGAAAGTGGAGTCTCATGGATTTTCCTGCCTTGGCTGGCTTTGTACTGCAATCCTCAGATCTCAGCCTCCCGAGTAGGTGGGATTACAGATGTGAGCCACCAGTGCCCAGCTTTGTTATAAATGATTATTGTGTGCTTGCTTCTGATCACCTGCAACTCACAGTGGGGCCTATTTTCACCTGGGCTGGGACCAAAGGAGGCCCCTGGCAAGGATTGTGGCATGCTTCCTTGGGGCCCTGAGAACTTGCCACAGGGGAATCCACGAGAGATTCCTTAGGGACTTGAGGAACAGGCCTAGGGATGCTGGACAGGGGCTGTAAGAGACTACAGGGAGCTAGACAAGACCTGTCCAGCTGAAATAAATATCAGTGTTCACCCTGGGGCCAGCTGTGGTCAGTTGGGAATTTGGGCCCAGAGCTGCTTAATTCTGTGAGTTTTCAGAACAAACCTGAAACCAAGGCTCTGATAGTCAATCTCCCAACTTTAAATTCTGTAACAGAAAACACATTAGTGTGTGTGTATCTGTGTGTCTCTGTATATGTTTTTGTGCCAATTCAGCCAGACTAAACCAATCTGTGAGTAGATATGGCCTTGGTTGGTAACTGGATTGGTTGGTATGGTTGTGTGCACATGAGAGCCTCTTTTACTCCCAAATCACCCAACCCACCTCTAGAACCACTGTAGCCCAGCCTATTCCCTGACCTTGAAGGAACTTAGGATTCACTGGGTAAGATTTCACAGGCACCAACCATGCAAGAGAGACAAGATGCTGGCGTGGGTGGCTTGTACCTGTAATCCTTGTTACTCAAGAGGCTGAGATCCAGAGGATCACCGTTTAAAGCCAGTCCAGGTAGAAAAGTCCTTAAGACAACATCTCTAATTAACTAGTAAGAAGCTGGATGAAAGGCATGGCTTTGGAGGTAGAGCATCATCCATGAACAAGCAAACTAAGCGTGCATGAGGTCCTGAGTTAAAGCCCCAGTACTAGCAAAAAAAAAAAAAAAGGCCATTTTAATGTGTATTATATGCACAAGAAGGTTATCATCCAAACAACAGTGATGTCTCACTTTTTCTCATTATTATAGTTGTGTGTGTGTGTGTGTGTGTGTGTGTGTGTGTGTGTGTGTGTGTGTGTATGTTCCTGTCCTGGGGCTTGAACTTAGGATCTGGGCTCTGTTCTTGAGCTTTTCTACTGAAGGCTGGTGCTCTACTACTTGAGCCACAGCTCCACTTCCAGCATTTTAGTGGTTTATTGAATATAAGAGGCTCATGGCCTTTCCTGCCTAGGCTGGTTTTCAATGGTGATCCTCAAATCTTAGCCTTCTGAGTAGTGAGGAGTAGCTTCTGAGTAGGCATCTGGCTCATTAGTATATGTTCAACTGTTATTGCTGTCCACATTCACTGTAGAAAGATTAGCAAGGGCTCAGAAATAACAAATGCCCATAGGTTTTTGGTTATTTCTTTTTTTTTTTTTTTGGGGCGGGGGGGGGGGTGGTGATGGGAGGTATGGTCTGAGACCAGAACTTGAACTGTGTACTTTACCTCTTCACTCATTGGCTAGCACTCTACCAACTGAGCCACACCTCCAACCCTAGCCCATAGGCTTTGGGGGTGTGTATCTTTTTGACTTTCAGATACTGAAAATACTTAACCTTGCTAGGAGAGCCAAAGCTCTCCCCCAGTACTGCCACGTGGGATCTGGGAGTCTGAACTTACCAGGCTTTCTGGAATATTCTTGGGCAGCTGCTTTGGGCCACATGTCAAGTTAGCCAGCTATAGTCCAGTTAACCTGTTCATTCCCAGATACCAAGACTATATAAAGCATATTGGCTTGGGAGGGATGGGGGTAATGGCAAAAGGGGTAACATCGACTGAGTTGTTGATGATTAACCCCTTTGCACAACTGCTAAAAGATAATAAAAATATAATCTGAGCCAAGTGCTGGTGGCTCATGCCTGTAATCCTAGCTACTCAGGAGGCTGAGATCTGAGGACTACAGTTCAAAGCCAGCCCAGGCAGGAAAGTCTGGAAGTGGTGCTGTGGATCAAAGATGTAGAGGACTAGTCTGAACAAAAGAGCTCAGGGACAGGCCCTGAGTACAAACCCCACCACCACAACCATCACCAATAATTTCTGTCTCTGTCTCTCTCTCTCTCCTTCTCTCTCTCTATATAGCATATATAGAGAGATTGATAGATATATATATATGTACATATATTTGTATGTTTACATGTACACATATGTGTATATGTAATTTGAAAGCTAGGTACCAGTGGCTCACACCTGTAATCCTAGTTACTCAGGAGGCTGAGATTTGAGGATTGCAGTTCATAAGCCATCCCAAGCAGGAAAGTCCATGAGACTCTTTATCTGTAATAAACCACCAAAATGCCTGTAGTGGAATTATGGCCAAGTGGTAGAACCCTAGCCTTGAGCAAAATAGCTTGAGGACAGTGGCCAAACCTTGACTTCAAGCCCCAGTATTGGCACCACAAACAAAACAAGTCTGAGGCTCAGAGAAAGGACCTGAGCAGGATGCTCAGCCAGCATGGTGGCACCCAGTCTGCAGCCTCCTGGCCCTTCCCCTCATCCCTGAGTCCTGCTCTCCCCACCACATTCCTGTGGAGACACATGTTATTGTTTTCTTCTGCCTCCAATTAAACACAACTTTCTGTCGATGGGGCCCGACAGGCATAATGCATGGAGGCATTAACCAGGCTTGCAACCTGACCCCAGACCTGCTCCCTTCCACGAAGCCGCCATGGCGGGGGCCTTGTCCCAATAAAGGCCCACCCAGCCACTGGCACCTGCTTGGTGGGTGTGGAGACCAGCGCAGAGGCCTCTGGGAACAGGAGCTGCTCAGACTGTCACCATGCCAATGCTACTTGCTCCTTGAGTCCACTGAGGCATCTTTGCCTAGATGCCAGGAAAAGATCAGAGGTGGGAAATGGAAAGGTCTGCCTGAAATGACCCCTCATGTCCCAGGCCAAACCTAGAAGCTTCCTTTCATCGTCAGGCTGCTTGGGAAAACACAAGAGACCTGGCAATAAGGCCTATGGACTATGAGGCCATGGCTAGAATCTTGCTTATGTTCCTGCAGAGATGCCACGAGGGGAAGACATAGCTAGGATTCCTGAACTCCTGAAGCCTGAATCCTGGAGTGCTCAGAATACTGGCTAGGCCTGTTAACTCCAGCCTGAAAAACCCTTAGGATGTAACTGACAGGTATGAGCTACTGGCACTCGGCAACTTTTTCATTTTTAAAATGGGGAACCCAAGGCCCTGAGAGCATGAAGTTCCCTTAGAAGGTCATAGAAACTCACACCCTCTCCGAGTTCCTGAGGAATAGGGCCATTTCAGACCTTCTGGAGTTCCAACTACATCTTGGGGACTTGGTTCCCCAGCACTGTTCCTGGTACAAAGCATGAGCTGGGCCCTGGGAGGCGAGGCAAGGATTTGAACTGCCCCTGGCATGGTGGGCAGGGCTGTGGGGCAGGGCTGGAAGGAAGGCAGACAGGAAAATGGCACGAGAGCAGATTTGGAGAGATGACTGCATTCATCTATTTGTTGATGGAATGTTAAATGGGCACCTACTATATACCACATTCTAGCTCATCCCTGTGCTGAATAAAACCCTACGCAGATTTTCTTCAGGCTCATAATAAGATAGAAGATACAATATAGCATTAAAAAAAAAAAGGAATGGGAAGATACAAGGACTCCTCTGGATTTAACAGTCTATTAGGGACAGGAAAAGTCATTGGAGAAAACTATATTTGATCTCTGAAGGCAAACAGTGGTGGGACAAGTGTTTCTAGGCAGGGGGAACAGAATGTGCACAAGGCAGCAACATCATTATGGAGCCTACATAGTGTTTGTTGTGCTGAAGGCTCAGGAGATGAAAGAAGGTAAGGGTTTAAACCCAAGGGCTGCCAGGCAAGCACCAGTGGCTCACGCCTGTAATTCTAACTACTCAGGAGGCTGAGAGCTGAGGATCTGGGTGCAAAGCCAGCTTGAGCAGGAAAGTCTGTAAGACTCTTAAGTGGAGTTACAGCTAAAAGTGATAGAGTGCTAGTCTTGAGCAGAAAAAGCTCAGGGACAGTACCCAGGCCTTGAGTTCAAGCCCAATGAATGACAAACAAAATCATATATATATATATATATATATATATATATATATATATATAAATCTCATAATACTAATACTAATATATTATATAAAACATCAATATTAATACTATGATATTAACCTATTATATAAACATAAAACTATGCTTTATAGAACATTAATAGTATATGATATAATTACATATACTATAACAAAACATTGCAATGACATAATATGTAATTATATCATAATAATATATTGTAATTCTATTGTGTATGATATAACATAATTATATTATAATTCTATTATGTATTATTTTGTATATTATATAATTATATTATATTACATGTCATATATACTTACATATTATGTATGATGTATAATTATATATAAATATATGGTTACAAATATATTTTATTTTGTAAATAGTTTGGTACAGCTCTCTAAAATGTAGCAGCTTGCTTCTTTTCTTATTTTTCCTGTGGTTTTTTTTCTGTCTGAGACCAGGACTTGAACCTTGTACCTGATCCTTTTGCTCATTGGCTAGTGCTATACAAACTGAGCCAGGACTCCAATAACTTCTTTTTTCTTCAAATACATAAAAGTACACAAAATATATTATGCCTAAAGCATAGGGGTACTATACTTGTTAGAGGTTTTTGCTTTTTTAGTTTTTTTTTTCAGTGTCTGGGATTGAATTCAGGGCTTTGCTCTTGCTACACAAGCGCTCACCCTTTCAATGAGCTAAATCTCCAATCTCATTTTTTGCTCACTTATTTATTTGTTTGTTCTTCTGGTACTAGGACTTGAATTCAGGGCCTAGGTACTGTACCTTAAATTTTTTACTCAAAACCAACACTTTACCACTTGAGCCACACCTCTACTTTTAGCTTTATAGTGGTTAATTGGAGATTAAATTTCAAAGATGTTCTTACTCCGCTGGGCTTCCAACTACAAACCTCAGATCTCAGCCTCCTGAGTAGCTAGGATTACAGGAGTAAACAACTGGTGTCCAGCAGGGTTTTGCCTCTTTAAATAATGCCATTATCTTATCTGTATCAGTCAGCTATGGCCACCATAATGCTGAGAGAGAAACGAACCCACTATCTCTCTTTGTGGTCTGTGAGTTTGGTTGAAGTAATTGAGGTTTGTCCCCAAGGTGGTCCTGGAGTCAGGTCTGCCTTCGGTGTCTCTATCATCTAAGGCCAGTGGCCTCCCCTGGGCTCAATTCTCTTCCTGGGGAAGACAGCAAGAATCAGCCATCTGAGTTCCCCCAGCATCCATTGGTTAAAAAAGTGACAAAACCCCACCTACTTTGGGAAAGGCCTCTATATTTCTTTTCTTTTCTTTTTTCTTTTCTCTTTTCTTTCCTTCCTTCCTTCCTTCCTTCCTTCCTCTTTCTTTCTTTCTTTCTTTCTTTCCTTCTTTCTTTCTTTCTTTCTTTCTTTCTTTCTTTCTTTCTTTCTTTCTTTCTTTCTTTCTTTCTTTCTTTCTTTCTTTCTTTCCT
>NW_012267416.1:1971480-1977011 GCF_000151885.1 Dipodomys ordii
TTTCTTTCTTTCTTTCTTTCTTTCTTTCTTTCTTTCTTTCTTTCTTTCTTTCCTTCCTTCTCTCCCTCCTTCCCTCTCTTCCTTCCTTCGTTCTTTCTCTTTCTTTTGTCATGGGGCTTGAACTCTGGGCCTGAATGCTGTCCCTCAGCTCTTCAGCACAAGGCTAGCACTCCACCACTTGAGCCACAGCACCAATTCTGGTTTTCTGAGTGGTTTATTGGAGATAAGAGTCTAATGAACTTTCCTTCCTGGGCTGGCTTTCAGCTGTGATCCTCATATCTTAGCCTCCTAAGTAGCTATGATTGCAGGCGCCTGGCCTTCATATTTCTTGTAGATTCCTTCCAGGAACAATGAAGATTGGTTCCACTTTTGCAATGACTCTAACCCACTACCCTTCAGAGGGGACCAGTGTGTGATTTACCAGCATCTGGCTCAAATGTACATGTTTTAAAACCAAATTGAGCTCCCATGGAACTTTTCTTTCTTTAATAATACTGTCAATGAGAAGCTTGGTGGCAAAGGCTAAAACCTGTCATCCTAGCTACTCAGGAGGCTGAGATCTGAGGATCTCTGTTTGAAGCCAGCCTGGGTAGAAAAGTCTATGAGCATTTTATCTCCAATGCACCAGCCAAGTGGAGCTGTGGGTCAAGTGGTAGAGCACCATGTCTTGAGTTCAGTCCCTAGTATTGAGGCATACACACATGCGTACATGCTCAAGAGGTATAGTACCTTCCTACCGGTGGGGACCTGAGTTCAAATGCACATTACTGTCCCTCCTCTAATCATATATAATATAGAATTATATAAACATATAATTATTTTATTTTATTTTTATTTTTTATTTGTCTGTCTTGGTGGCTTGAACTCTGGGTGTGGGCGCTGTCCCTGAGCTCTTCAGCTGAAGTCTAGCGCTCTGCCACTTGAGCCACAGCACCGCTTCCAGTTTTCTGGTGGTTAACTGGAGATAAAAGTCTCACAGACTTTGCTACCTGGCCTGGCTTTGAGCCACAATCCTCAGATCTCAGCCTCCTGAGTAGCTAGGATTACAGATGTGAGCCACCGGTGCCTGGCTAAACATACAATTATATATAATAAATTATTTATATTGATATATTAAATTAAATTGAATGATAATAAACATGATTATAATTGTATAAATATAATTATATAAGCATATATAATTATATAGGTATAATTATATAAGTATATGTCATATAAAATATAATTATATATACATATATGTAATAGTTGATAGTTGGTTGTGGGGCTTGAACTCAGGGCCTAAAAATAATATTGATAGTGATATTTCAAGCAGTGAAGAGTCGGGGTTGGAGGCATGGCTCTGTTGGGAGACTGCTGGTCAATGAGTGAAGGTGTCAGGTACTGAGTTTGACTCCCAATCTCAGATCTAAAAAAGCAAAAGAATCTACCAGTGGACCTAAACCTTATGAATTTAAATCCTATTGCCTCTGCCTACCTACTATGTGGCCTTCATTCCTCAGCCTCAATTCCCCTTCCTCCTCTTTCCCCCCCTCCCCGCCCTCCTCCACAGTGGCAGCCTAGTATGTATCTGTCCTGCCTTGTCCTGCCCATTACACAGATGAGCACACTGAGGCTGGATGCAGGCTACCTTCCAAGTCAGTGGCATCCGACACTAGCCCAAGGGCTTTCGGCAGCTTGAGCAGAACTACTAACAACCGTACATTGTGTGTGTGTGTGTGTGTGTATTCATTTGCTTGATTCTGTTCAGCCTTGGCAGAGGCAAGAACACACGATGCAAGAAGTGGCGGGAAGCACTAGGAATGGCAGTCTAGCGCTCTTTGCCCAGACTCCTCCCCACACCCCCACTTGGCTTGTGTGGCCTGGCTTGCCACAAGGCTGCAGCAGGCCCGGCTTATCTCCAGACGCCTGTTATCTGCAAGCCCATCTGTGGACAAATGGCCGGCCGACTGGCTCCTGGTCACCCTGCCTGGAGGGAGGCCTCTTCTCAGGCCTGTGTCTGGCAATTTGGGCCTGGAGCCCAAAGTGGGGGGTCTCCCAATAGAGGAGGCCCAGGCTGGCTCCACCCCTGGGGGGCTTCAAACCCCAGAAGCCGGCCGTCTTGGAAATTTCATTCTATAAAGACAGAAATCCCATCCAGCCAATCCTCCTCTTTCCCAGTTAGGCCTTGCAAGGGAGAATGAGAGTTGCTTTGCTCCTTCTCCTGAGCAGATGGACAACTGAGGCTTGCGTGTGTGTGTGTGTGTGTGTGTGTGTGTGTGTGTGTGTGTGTGTGTGTGTGTGAAATCTGCCACCGCTCACAATGTCCTAGCAAAGCTGCTAGGTCTCTTGGCTCCTTTTTCTGACTCTGAAAAGGAGACCACAGAGCTAGAGTTGCAGGCCTTGGGAGTGGGTGGCTGGAGCAAGTTGCGCATTCTCTCTGGTCTTGATTGCTTCATCTTTCATACAAAAGTGAGATGGGCGAGAGGGACTCCTCTAAGAGTCCTCACCTCCAGCTGGGCACCAATGGCTCTTGCCTCTAATCTTAGCTACTCAGGAGTTGAGATCTGAAGATCGTGGTTTGAAGCCAGCCAAGGTAGGAAAGTCTGTGAGACTCTGATCTCCATTCAACTACTCAGAAAAAGTTGGAAATGGCACTTTGACTCAAGTGGTATAGTACTAGCTTTGAGCAAAAGAAGCTCAGGGACACAACCTGAGTCCCTGAGTTCAAACCCCAGGACCAGCAAAACAAAAACACTAGACAAAACAAAACAGAAGTCCTCTTTTCAGAGGGTGGTTGTGAGGATTAAATATGTCAGTCTATCAAAAAAAAAACCCTTTAGATAACATATATGTTCATTAATATGAATTACTGGTGATTATGGCGGGGAGGGGTGGTGTTGTGCTAGTCCTGGGGTTAAAACTTTGAACCTAGGGGCTGGGAAGGTGGCTCAGTGGTAGAGCGCTTGCCTTGCTATGCCTGAGGTCCTGGGTTCGATTCCTCAGCACCACATACACAAAAAGAAAAAAGCCGGAAGTGGCGCTGTGGCTCAAGTGGTAGAGTGCTAGCCTTGAGCTGAAGAGCTGAGGGACAGCGCCCAGGCCCAGAGTTCAGGCCCCACGACCGGACCCAAAAACCACAAAACTTTGAACCTAGACTCTGTCCTTTAGGTTTTTCACTCAAGGCTGGAGCTCTACCAGTTGAGCCACAGCTTCACTTCTGGCTGTATTTTTGGGGGTTAAC
This sequence comes from Dipodomys ordii, assembly GCF_000151885.1. Taxonomy (NCBI): domain Eukaryota; kingdom Metazoa; phylum Chordata; class Mammalia; order Rodentia; family Heteromyidae; genus Dipodomys; species Dipodomys ordii. Next base: position 1,974,704 of record NW_012267416.1, read on the forward strand.
TGGAGGTAGGAATCTCACAGAACTTTGTGCCCAGGCTGGCTTCAAACCAGGATCCTCAAATCTCAGCCTCCTGAGTAGCTAGGATAACAGGCCTGAGCCACCCAGAGCCCTGTTATTTTTATGAGTCAGCTAGTAGAGTAGTGGAATAGAGTCTATCAGTTGGAGTATCTGGGTTGATAACTCAGAGGTGCTATATGGCCTTGGGCAACTGACTCATCATTTCTGTTTTCTTCTCTGTAAAAAGGAGAAGTGTGTTTGCAGGCTGCTGGTGGCTTATGCCTGTCGTCCTAGCTACTCAGGAAGCTGAGATCTGAAGATCGAGGTTTGAAGCCAGCCCAGGCAGAAAAATCCCCATGAGACTCTTATCTCCAATGAACAACTAAAAAACCAGAAGTGGTGATCTGGCTTAAATGGTAGAGCACTAGCCTTGAGTACAAACAGGCCCAGGGACAGCACCCAGGCCCTGAGTTCAAGCCCTACAACTGCAAAAAGTTGGGGAGGGTGGGGGGACGCACAGTGTGCAGGGCAAAAATAAAATAAAAGGAGCCAGAAATAGAGGTATGGCTCAAGTGGTACAGCACCAGCCTTGAGTAAGAAAAAGCCAAGTGAGAACACAGGGTCCTGAGTTTAAGTCCCCAGTACTAGCACAAAAAAAGGGGGGGGCAGGGGAGGTTTGTCTCTGAGGCTCAAGGGAGGGGCTTCACATACAGTGTGGCCTTAAGCATGGCCAGAAAGTGGGTGGGTGGGGGACAAGGGGGATTACTAGGGACCCACAGAGAAGGTGTCTGCATGGAAGAGATGGAGACAGTTAGGGGCAATTGTTTAGAGTGTCCATCTCTGCCTTGATGGATGCTGCCGTTGGTGGGAAGTCTGTTTGCAGATTTCTGCTGGAAACATGAATCAAGGACTGTTTGGAGAACACGGTGCGTTCCTCTGTCAAACATCTTCCCCCATGCTGGAGCCAAGGAGCCCAGGGAGGCTGTGTGTGTGTGTGTGTGTGTGTGTGTGTGTCCCAGATTGTCCCCCGGGACAGACAGAGACACAGCCCCAGCCCTCCTTCCTGAGCTCAGCTCCAGTCAAGGATCCACAATTTCAGGGACAAGGCGCCCTGGTCTCAAAAAACCTCTAGAAAACAAGATAAGCATTGGACTCACCCAGAAATCACAGTAGGAGAGATAAGGACCCCATCTGCTTCCACTCTTGTCCCTCTGATCCTACACAGCAGTACCAAAGTGACCTTTAAAAATGTAAATCGTGGAGGCTCCCAATCCGGGCCCCCAAGCCTGCAAGGAACTTCCTTTGCAGTTCATCAAGATGACTCTCCTTCAACATGGCCTTTGAGGCCCCTTACACCTCCTAGCCTTGTCACTGCTTGTTTTCTCCTCCAGCTACCTCCTTCCCACTGTGCCTTGCCCTTCCAGTTTTGATCAGTCCCAGCAACACCACCCCCCTCTTCTGTCCCCCCCCCAAATGTAGGCCAAGTTGGGCAGTCTCCTCCCCAGTCTCAAGGGCCTATGTGTGTATTCAGTTTTCACCACCTGACTGTTGGCTCCACAGAGGGAGGCAGGGCCTGTTTTTCACGGCAGAATATACCCAGGGCCCAGCACCATGCTTGCCAGGGTGTAAGACTCTGGAGGAATGTTCTTTGGGTATCTGAATGCTAAGCCATGAGAAGAAGGGATCTCCTGTTGGGGACATCTCTCATTTGACCTCAAACTCAAGATCCTCCTTCTTCAGCCTCTTGAATGTTGCAATTACAGAGTGGTCTTCTTTTCCTCCTCGCGGGAGCTGTGTGTGTGTGTGGGGGGGTGTATATGTGTATGTGTGTGTGAGGGGGTGTTTTGTTCTCCCAGTCCTGGGGTTTGAACTCAGGACCTGGGCACTGTCCTTGAACTTTTTGCTCAAGGCTAACACTCAACCACTTTGCCTCACAGCAGCTCAATTTCTGTTTTTCTTTTCTTCTTCTTCTTCCTCTTCTTCTTCTTCTTCTTCCTCTTCTTCTTCTTCCTCTTCCTCTTCTTCCTCTCCTCCTCCTCCTCCTCCTCCTCCTTTTTGTAGTTCATTGGAGAGAAGAATTTCACAGACTTTCTTGCCCAGGCTAGCTTTGAACTGAGATCCTCAGATCTCAGCTTCCTGAGTAGCATAAGCCACCTTAAGAGGAACTGCTGACTGGATAACTCAGGTCATATAAATCTCTTTGTGTCTACTCTCAAGAAAAAAAAAAAAGGGGCTGGGAAGGTGGCTCAGTGGTAGAGCACTTGCCTTGCATGCTCGAGGCCCTGGGTTCGATTCCTCAGCACCACATAAG
>NW_012267416.1:1978576-1999173 GCF_000151885.1 Dipodomys ordii
CTCCCCTCCATCAGCTGTGGGGCTTGAATTAATGGCCTGAGCACTGTCCCTGAGTTTTTTTTGCTCATGGATAGTGTTCTACCACAACTCCACTTTTGGTTTTCCGGTGGTTCACTGGAGTAAGAGTCTCACAGACTTTCCTGCCCAGGCTGGCTTTGAACCACAATCCTCAGATCTCAGTCTCCTGAGTGGTTAGGATTACAGGTATGAGCCACTTTGCCCGCTGTGTGCTCCCTCTGTCTCTCTCTCTGTCTTTCTCCTCTCTCTCTCTGTCTCTCCCTCTCTTCCTCCCTCCCTCCTTCCCTCCTTGCCTCTCTCCCTCCCCCTCCCTCCCTTCCTTCCTTTCTTCCTTTCTTCCTTCCTTCCTTCCTTCCTTCGTTCCTTCCTTTTTTGCTAGTCCTGGGGCATGAACTCTGGGCCTAAGTACTGTCCTTGAGCTTCTTCTTTGGCTTAAGGCTAGCACTCTACCACTTGAGCCACAGCACCCCTTCCAGCCTTTTCTTAGTAGTTTATTGGAGATAAGAGTCCCATGGACTTTCCTGACTGGGTTGGCTTCGAACCACAATCCTCAGATCTCAGCCTCCTAAGTAGCTAGGATTATAGACCTGAGCAACCAATGTCCAGCTGTGTGCTCTTTCTTCTCTTGCTAAGATTTGGAGCAAGGGCTGGGAAGGTGGCTCAGTGGTAGAGTGCTTGCCTTGCATGCCTGAGGCCCTGGGTTCGATTCCTCAGCACCACATAAGCAAAAAGAAAAAAAAGTGGTGCTGTGGCTCAAGTGGTAGAGCGCTAGCCTTGAGCTGAAGAGCTGAGGGACAGCGCCCAGGCCCAGAGTTCAAGCCCCAGGACCCACCCCCCCCCCCCAAAAAAAAAAGATTTGGAGCAAGTTTCTGATCTTAAGTGCTCTTCAGAGAAAAATGTTCTGTCCCTCCCTACATCTGTTCCAGGCTCCTGGTCTCTCCTAGAAAGGACCTCAGCTAGTATTAACTCCTCATAAGGAGGTGGAAATGGAGCTCAAAAGGCCTGGGCACTTGCAGGGGGGTCGGGCTGGCACCCTGTTCAGGAAGGGACTTGGAGGTTGGGGGCGGGGGAGCTGTCCCTCTAGTCCTCCATCCTCAGAGAGAAACAGCACCAAAGCCCTCACTCTTTGTGGGCTTTCCCATGGCTTGTCACCAGCTCAAGCTTGGTCATCCTGGCAACTACAGCATAGAGCATCCAGAGATGGGTGGGCTGTATCTCAGTTTCTTCATCTGTAAAATGGGGATGGGCAATACTTTTCCTATAGGCTGTGTGTATGGCCACCGCTGTTGACTGAACTGTTGCCAAAGGAGCTCTGTAGAGACTCAGCCCCTTGACTCAGAGGATGATGGGAAGGGAAAAGGTAGAGGGGTGCTCATCAAAGACAGGGGGCCCTACTCGTGACCCTTCAGCCATGGAAGCGTATTGCAAAGTTCAGAGCGCTGTCAAGTTGTCTGAATTCCCGTGAGCCTCATCTCTACCTTGACTGTGGGAAAACAAGGTTAGGAAGGGCGATGTGACCTTGTCAAGGTCACACATCCAGCCAGCAGCAGACTATCTGCAAAACACTGGGGACAAAAGAAGAGGATCAGGCCCCGCACGGTGGCTCATGCCTGTCATCCTAACTACCCTAGAGGCTGAGATATGAAGATTGTGGTTCAAAGCCAGACTGGGCAGGAAAGTCAGTGAGACTCTCATCTACAATTGATCACCAAAAAAAAGCTAGAAGTAGAGCTGTGGCTCAAATGTTAGAACAATGGACTGGGAATGTGGCTTAGTGGTAGAGTGCTTGCCTAGCATGCATGAAACCCTGGGTTCAATTCCTCAGTTATTACATAAAAAGAAAAAAAGCCAGAAGTGGTGCTGGGGCTCAGGTGGTAGAGTGCTAGCTTTAAGCAAAAGAAGCTTAGGGATAGTGTGCAGGCTCTGAGTTCAAGCCCCAGGATTGGCACGCGCGCACGTGTGCACACACACACACACACAAAACAACACCATAAAATGTTTATTAACCCCACCACCACCAAAATGACAACACAAAACAAACAAAAAACAGAAGAAGGGTATCAGGCAATCCTGCTTTTGTATCTAGGCTCTGAGCCCAAGGTGTTATGACCTTACACAAGTCAGTTCAGTGTCTAGGTTGAAGTTTATTTATCCACAGAGAAAAATCACAGCATTATTTTGAGGATTCAAGACAGCAGAATGAGATTCAGGGTGGTACCTGCTGGTACATTTTGAGCAAGAACACTTTGTTTTGTTTTTTAGTCCATTTTGGAATCTGAACTCAGGGCCCGGGTGCTGACTCTGAGCTTTTTTCTGCTCAAAGCTAGAGCTCTACCACTTTGTGCCACAGAGCCACTTCCAGTTTTCTGGGGGCTCCCTGGAGAGAAGTGTCTCACAGACTTCCCTGCTCAGGCTAGCTTTGAACTGTGATCTTCAGATCTCAGCCTCCTGAGTAGCTGGGATTAGAGGTGTGAGCTACCAATATCCAGCAGAACACACATTTCTTTGCCCCTGGGAGTTAGGGGCTTGTCTTTTTCTCCACTGGTTTCTGTGTCTCACTGTGGTGACTCCTCACATTCCCTCCCTCTTCCACCATTGCTTAGCACTGTCTCGTTCCAGGTCTTGCTGGATCTGCTGCTTGGTAGGGCTGGGTGTGCCTTGTTCACCTGTCAGACCAGCTCACAACATAATACCTTGCCCTGAGCCAAAACTACACTGCAGTTTGAAGTGCTTCCTGTGTCTAGCCCCGCACAGAGCACTTCCTCTTTTTATTTAAGCCTCATTAACCTCTCAGGGAGGAGATTTTGTTCTTCCCATTTTACCTATCTTGCAGGTGGAGTTCAGAAAAACCAAAGGTTTCTGGGTATAGAAATCAAAGCCAAGAGCTGGACTTTGGTGGCTCACGCCTGCCATCCTAGCTACTCAGCAGGCTGAGATCTGACGATCATGGTTCAAAACCAACCTGGGCAGGAAATTCCACGAGACTCCAATGATCTCCAAATTTTTGGATCTAAAAAGAAGAAGTGGAGCTGTGGCTTCAAGTGGTATAGCACTAGCTTTGAACAGGAATAGCACCTAGGCTCTGAGTTCAAGCCTCACATCTGACAAGAAAAAAAACACAGGCATCAATTTCATGGTTATGCACAGATACGAAGCCAGGTGTGTAAGGCTGCACTCTTACCCTTTGCTGTTGAGAAAGTGCACATGAAATCCGTGGTGGCTGAATCACGATTGTCATTAGGCCCAGTTCCTCTCAAGCATTCCTTTAACCATATGGTTTTAGACTGCATTCACTCACGTCCCACCAGCCCTGAGCCCTTTAGGGCTTCCCGCCCCCCCATCCCCCCCAGAAGAGGTGACTGACCCTCTGCTGTCATTCTCCAAAGCTCCATTGCTCAACGTTTATCTCTACCATCGCTGCTCCTGTGTGTCAGAGGGAAGGAGTGTGGGGGGGTGCCCACCTGCCTTCATCTCAGCCCTGCCTCATCTATTTGTAGGTGGCCCTGTCTCCCTGCAGCAAATAGGATCAGGAGCTCTGCCAGAGGCATGCAAAAGAATTGGAAGCAGCAAATACTAGTGGCTCCTGTTTGTTGTCATAGCTACTCAGGAGGTTGAGATCTGAGGTGGTTCCAAGCCAGCCCAGGCAGGAAAATCTGTGGGATTTTTAGCTCCAAGGAAAAACCCAGAGTGGAGGTGTGGTTCAAGTGGTAGAGCACCAGCCTTGAGTGGAAAAAGCTAAGTAAAAAGGATGAGGTTCTAAGTTCAAGCACTAGTGTCAACATGTGTGCACATGTGCACACACATCTCTGGGTGCTGGTAGTTTCTACCTGCAATCCTAGCTACTCTGGAGGTTGAGATTTGAGAGAGGATCACAGTTTGCAGCCAACCCAAGCAGGAAAATCCAAGAGATTCTTTTTTTTTTTCCAAGCATGGGGCTTGAACTCATGACCAGGGCTCTATCCTTGAACTCTTTTGCTCAAGGCAAGTGCTCAGTCACTTTGAACCATAGCTCCACTTACATTTTTTTTTCCTTTTTTGTCAGTTGCTTGAGCCACAGTGCCACTTCTGGTTTTCTAGTGGTTTATTGGAGATAAGAGTCTCACAGAATTTCTTGCCCAGGCTGGCTTTGAACTGCTATCCTCAGATCTCAGCCTCTTGAGTAGCTAGGATGACAGGCATGAACAACCAGCATGTGGCCCAACCCATATACAAGAAAGAGAGAGATAGAGAAAAAAAAAGAAACGAAAGAAAAGAAAAAAAAAGAAGAGAGTCTAATCTCCAATTAATCACCAAAAAGTCAAAAGTAGAGATGTAGCTCAAGTGGTCAAGTGCTAGACCTGAACACAAAGCAAAGGACCCCAGGCCCTGGTTAAGCCCCAGGATCAACACAAAATAATAGTAATAATACTAACAATAAAAGCAATCAAAGTTTCCATCCTGCTTGGGGGACATAAGAAAATCCCTGTGTGCAAAGGTTTTTGAGAAACTGCTCTGAGGAAGAATGAATAATGAATATAAATATGTCTGTTTCTCCTTCCTGCACCTCCAGCCCTTTCATCCGAACAAATAACAGCATCTGTCTCCAGAAACGATTCCTGCTTCTTCCAGCTGAGCAGAGCTGGCTGAGATCTTTCAGGGAGCAATGAGCTGATAAGGAGCCGACCTCCATGGAGATGAAGCACGTACCCCCGCTGGGCCACGTAGTCTCCATCTCCATGGCTTTGCAGTGGGAACCCACAGTGCAAGGCCTTGGGTAAGTCCCTTCCTGCTTAGAGCCTCTGGAAAGTGGAATGGGTCTCACCTTTTCAGGCTGGTATAATATAATAATAGATGATGTAATAATGAGCTGGTGTGGGAAGGCAGCGTGGAAATAGTGTATTTGCACTAGAAAGTACCGCACAGCTACCATCTTAGATTGGTGGGGCTTTTGATTTTTGTTTCTTTAGGTTCCAGACCGGGACACAAACTCAAGTACCTGACGCTTTCACTCATTGGCTGCCGCCCTATTAAGGGAGCCACGCCTCCAACCCCTGGACCCAGGTTTCTGATTGGTTTCCTGGTTCTCATTATTTACTAGCGGGTGTGCTTTCAGCCGGGCTGCCTCAATTTCCCCTCTGTGCGCTGAGCGTGTGGTTCTGAGAGGCTGAGATGTGTGGAAGAAGCTAGGGGTTTAGATCCCAGGCTATGGATTAAATGCACCCAGCGTCAAGCACTGCTCTGGTCATTTGCTGTTTGCTCCTAGGGTATTTACCCCAGCCTCTCTGAGTCTCTGCTTTCCTCATTCAAAAATCGTCAGGGAGCCGGGCGCCTGTGGCTCACGCCTGTAATCCTAGCTACCCAGGAGGCTGAGATCTGAGGATCGCAGTTCAAAGCCAGCCAGGGCAGGAAAAGTCTGTGAGACTTTTTATCTCCAATAAACCACCCGAAAACTGGAAGTGGTGCTGTGGCTCAAGTGGAAGAGCGCTCGCTGTGAGCTGAAAAACTGAGGGACAGCACCCAGGCCCCGAGTTCAAGCCCCACAACCGACCAAAATAAAAATAAAAATGTGAGGGCACCTGAGGCCATTATGATGTGATTTCAACTCAATAATTCTACCTTCTTTATTTTTATTTATTTATTTTTTTTGGGTCCGGTCGTGGGGCCCGAACTCTGGGCCTGGGCACTGTCCCTCAGCTCTTCAGCTCAAGGCTAGCGCTCTACCACTTGAGCCACAGAGCCACTTCCGGCTTTTTTTTCTTTTTGCTTATGTGGTGCTGAGGAATCGAACTCAGGGCCTCAGGCATGCAAGGCAAGCACTCTACCACTGAGCCACCTTCCCAGCCCTCTACCTTCTTTAATTTGGGCTCCTCATTTGTGAAGCTGACCCCAAGAAAGCATAGCTCATAGCCAGGCGCTGGTGGCTCACGCCTATCATCTTAGGAAGCTGAGATCTAAGGATTATGGGTTGAAGCTTGCATGATCAGCAAAGCCTGTGAGTTTTTATCTACTAAATTACCACTCCCCCATCCCAAAAAACAAACGAACAAAAAAGCTGGGAGTGGAGCTGGGACACAAGTGGCCCAGGAACAGAGCTTAGGATCTGAGTTCTAGCACCAGGACTGGTACAAAAAGAAAGCTGAAGGAAAGACACAGCTCACACTTGCAATCCTAGCTACTCAGGAGACTTGCCAGCCCAGGAAAGAAAGTCTGTGAGACTCTTATCTGCAGTGACCAAGAGACTCAAGTGGTAGAGTATCAGCCCTGAGTGAAAAAGCCATGCAAAAGTACAAGGCTCTGAGTTCAAGCCTCAGTACTGGCACCAAAAAAGTAAAAATAAAAACAAAAAAGGAAGAAAGGAGCAAGAAAGTGGGCTGGAAATGTGGCTTAGTGATAGAGTGCTTGCCTAGCATGCATGAAGCCCTGGGTTTGAGTCCTCAGTACCACATACATAGAAAAAACCAGAAGCGGCACAGTGGCTCAAATGGTAGCGTGCTAGCCTTGAGCAAAAGAAGCTCAGGGTCAGTGCCCAGGCCTTGAGTTCAAGCCCCAGGACTGGCAGAAAAAAGGAAGGAAGGAAGGAAAGAAGGAAGGGAGGAAGGAAAGAAGGAAGGAGGAAGGAAAAGAATAGAAAGAGAGAGAAAGAAAGAGAGGAAGCAAGCAAGCACAGGTAGAGTTGGGAGCAGACATTGAACTTTAAAATCTTTTACAGGATAATAAAGAACTCCAGCCTTAGCTCTCACAATGGGCTGAAGAAAGGTGTTTTTCTATCAATAAGTTTCTCATCCTTCTCTGCTTAATTTTGAGACATATTGGGGCTTGAACTCAGGGGTGGCACTTCCAGTGTTTAGGTGATTAACTGGAGATGAGTCTAATGGACTTCTCTGGCTTTGAACCACTGGCACCCTAATCACATTTTAATTAAAAAAAAAAGCCAGGTGCTGGTGGCTCACACTTGTAATCCTAGCTACTCAGGAGGCTGAGATCTGAGGATCACAGTTCAAAGCCAGCTGGGGCAGGAAAGTCCATGAGACTCTTCTCTCCAATTAATCACCAAAAATCCAGAAGTAGAGCTGTGGCTCAAAGTGGTAGAGCACTAGCCTTGAGCCGAAGAGCTCAGGGACAGAGCCCAGGCCCAGAGTTCAAGCCCTACAACAACAACAACTACAACAAAAAAAGAAGGCAATGCAGAGCTACAAGAGTCAAACACTTGGGGGCTGGGAAGGTGGCTCAGTGGTAGAGCACTTGCCTTGCATGCATGAGGCCCTGGGTTCGATTCCTCAGCACCACATAAGCAAAACAGAAAAAAAGCTGGAAGTGGCGCTGTGGCTCAAGTGGTAGAGCGCTAGCCTTGAGCTGAAGAGCTGAGGGACAGCGCCCAGGCCCAGAGTTCAGGCCCCACGACCGGACCCAAAAAAAAAAAAATATTGTACAAAGAAATATAGTAAGTGCAAGAAGTGTTCCCACAGTGGGAACAGTTTGCATTTTTAGAAATTTATTTTATTTTACTGGCTCAACTCAAAAGGATATCTTTTTTTTTTTCCTTCTTTTCTTTCCTTGTCAGTTGTGGGGCTTGAACTCAGGGCCTACATGTCCCTCAGCTCTTTCACTCAAGGTTAACACTTACCACTTGCACCACACTGCCACTTCTGGTTTTCTAGTAGTTAATTGGAGATAAGAGTCTCATGGACTTGGGCTGGGAAGGTGGCTCAGTGGTAGAGTGATTGCCTTGCATGCATGAGGCCCTGGGTTCGATTCCTCAGCACCACATAAGCAGAAAAAAAAAGCCGGAAGTGGCACTGTGGCTCAAGTGGTAGAGCGCTAGCCTTGAGTTGAAGGGCTGAGGGACAGTGCCCAGGCCCAGAGTTCAGGCCCCATGACTGCACCCAAAAAACAAAAAGAAAGAGTCTCATGGACTTTCCTGCCTGAGCTGGCTTTGTTTTTTTGGGGGGGGGTCCAGTTGTGGGGCCCAAGCCCAGAGTTCAGGCCTCATGACCGGACCCAAAAAAAATAAATAAATAAATAAAAACAAGAAATAATAGCGTGCATGTAAGTCCTCAGTGGAGCAAATCTCTGTACAAAGTACTCTTTACACTTTATTATACACTCTTCAAAAAGGCCTGAAGGATGGTAGCTCCAAGATAGCCCAGACAAAGAAATCTGTAAGACTCCATCTCCAATTAACCAGCAAAAAATGCCAGACTAGTCAGGCACTGGTGGCTCACATATGTTATCCTAGCTACTCAGGGGGCTGAGATCTGAGGATTGTGGTTTGAAGCCAACCTGGGCAGGAAAGCCTGTGAGACTCTTATCTCCATTAAACTACTCCCCCTGCCCCACTCCCTGCAAAAAAAAAAACAAAAAAAAAAAACCAACACTAGAGGTGGAGTTATTCCTCAAATGGTAGAGTGTTAGCCTTAAGCAAAAATGTTCAGGGACAGCGCCCAGGCCCTGAGTTCAAGCCCCATGATAGACCAAAAAAAAAAAAAAGTTCATCAGGCATAGTGACTCACTCTAATCCCAGCTATAAAGAAGGTTAAGATTGGGAGGAATGTGGTCCTGGGACAGGCTGAGGGGAAAAAATAAAATCCCAAATCACAAGACTCCATCTTAATGGAAGAAGCTGAATATGATGGCATACGCTGTCATTACAGCAGAAAGTATAAAATAAGAAGATCACGGTCCAGGGCCCAGACAAACAGTGAGACTCTAAGTAAAGAATAGTTAAAAAAATAAAAGCCTAGCGGCATGGCTCAGTGGTAGAATGCCTGCCTAGCAAGCTCGAAGCCCAAAATTCATTCCCTAGTGCTCCAAAAGATAAAAATAAACCCCTGTGCAGCTGGCTCACATCCGTCATCCTTGTGACTCACGGAGGGGGCTGAAATCTGAGAATTGTGGTTCAAAGCCATCCTGAGTAGAAAAGTCCATGAGATGCTTATGCCCAATTAACTAGCAAAAAGCTGAAACTGGAGTTATGGTTCATGTATAATAGAACACCAGCCTTGAACAAAAAGAGCCAAATGAGAACACAAGGCTCTGAATTCAAGCTCTATTAATGGCATAATAAATACATAAATCAACAAATAATAAAAGGCCTCCTGCCACACACAAAGAAATATCCATAACTAACTTTAGGACATTGTTGGGCACATAGTAAGTACTCAAGAAATCCTCATGGTTATTAATATTAATCTTTCCTGCTACCAGTCTTCCCCTAGGTACTTGAGGATTTGGGCAGGTCCCTTCCACTATGGGCCTCAGTTTCCTAATTTGTACAACAAATGTATCTGACAATGCTAGCATTTCCAAAAGTGTGGCATACTGGTGGTATACTAGATGATTTTATGAGGTAAAAAGCAAATATTTATTATTTTAAGTTATACATTTATTTGAAAATACTGGAGAAAAATAAGCTAGCAAATGAGCTCGTAAACATTGTTTAGAATACAACTAGATAAAAAGTAGTCAATTTAAATATAAAGCACAGTCAGATGCTGGTGTTTTATGACTGTTATCCTAGCTACTCAGTGATGCTCATATCTGAGGATCACAGTTCGAAGCCAATCCACACAGGAAAGTCCTTGAGACTCATCTCCAGTTAACCAGCAAAATGCTGGAAGGGGAACTGTGGCTCACGTGATAGATTAGCCTTGAGGGGGAAAAAAAAAGGCTCAGGGACAGAGCCTAGGCCCTGAGTTCAAGCACCAGGACTGGCACAAAAATTAATTAATTTAATTTAATTAATTAATTAAATTAATTTTAATAAAAATAGAATGGCGACTCCTGTATACAACTCATTAAAGGTAATAAAAATATTTCTTTAAAGTAAATTAAAAACCATAACATAGGGCTGGGAATGTGGCTTCGTGGTAGAGCGTTTGCTTAGCATGCATGAAGTCTTGGGTTTGATTTCTCAGTACCACATACACAGAAAAAGCCAGAAGTGGTGTTGTGGCTCAAGTAAGAGGTAGAGTATTAGCCTTGAGCAAAAAGAAGCTCAGGGACATCACCCAGGCCCTGAGTTTAAGCCCCAGGACTGGTAAAAACAAAACAACCCAAAAAACCCCATTAAATAAATAGTAGAACAGGTGGCAGAGATATAGCACAAGTTGAAGAAGTGAATTTCAAGCAGCAGGACTTTGGGGGTGGGTAGAAACTATGGGCTGGATGACCTGGTTTTGATTATGTAATTCATGAGTGGCTTGCTAAGGGAACCCTTAATACTCCCCCACTCTCTCCCTATTTTTTTTTTCTTTTTAATAATCAGGTCTCTGCAAGCTTCGTTGCCAGGAGTTTGGGCTAATGCTCTTTCAGCACAAGTTGCAAAAATAATATAAATAACTCATCCTAGGACTTCAAACATGCCACTTCAGATGTATGGGGGAGATTCTGGGTTTGCAAAAAAAAAAAAATCGCTGCCCTCCATCATCCCTGCGGCTTTACAGGCTGGCTGCAGAGCAGAGATCAATGCTTTGGTTTTATGGGCCAGCTGGGCCACGTGACCTGGGCCCCCAAATCCTTTGCTTTATGGGTTGTTTACACATTCCTGGTGAGAAATGGTTTACATTCTGGGTCCTGAGCATACTCAGCTATGGGGGGGGGGTTGGAAGGAGGGGGACGGTGTTCCTGCAAATGGGAGTGAAACAAATCCTTGTGTGTGTGTGTGTGTGTGTGTGTGTGTGTGTGTGTGTGTGTGTTAACAGGAGACCAAGAGGGAGCAGCAGGGAGGAAGCGGAGGGCCTGGGGTGGGGGTGCACAGCCCCTCAGTGCACCTCAGTTTCCTGGTGGTGGCACCTGGAAGCTATTGCTGAGTGGGACCCTTTGCAGAGCTGGGGGACAGGTGGGAAGGAGTGCGCATGTGCAGAGTGACACAGGCAAGCCGGATGTCCTCCACGCTGGCCCTTGGCACTCACTGGCTCATTAGCATTGCTAAGAGGGTTTTAGGTTTTGTTTTGGTGCCATTCCTGGGGCTTGAACTCAGGACCGAGGTGCTGGAGGTGCTGTCCCTGAGTTTGTTTGTTTTTATCCACTCAAGGCCAGTGCTCTACTACTTGAGCCACAGCTTCACTTCTGGCTTTTTTGTTTGTTTGTTTACTGGGGAGAGGGGACTAATTCCTTGAGAAAAAAGTGTCTGAACTTTCCTGCCCCAATTGGCTTCAAACCGTGATCCTCAGATCTCAGCCTCCTCAGTAGCTAGGATTGCTTGGGAGGGTTTTATTTCAAGGCTGGAATGAAGACTCAGAGGCAAAGGGAGCAGGGGTGTTGAATGATTAAAAGCTTGCTGTGATCAGGACAAAGACTTGTCTGACCCCTCTGAGTGCCGGTGACTGGGGCTGAATTTAGAAGATGCCTTCATGTTGGGGGACAAGGAGGGGCAGGATGAGGAGAAAGCAATTCATTCTGTCACAGTTTTGCTTCTGACTTGGCTAGGTCATTGCCTGAGAATACCGCATCCCAGATGGGATTGATGCACAAGGTCTCCTGGGAATTGTCTGGACAAACTCAGGGACTCTGCCTGCTCATCTCATCCTGTTTTTTTTTCTTTTTCTTTTGTGGGTCATAGTGCTTGAACTCAGGGCCTGGGTGCTGTTCCTGAACTCTTTTGTGCTCCACTTCTGGTTTTCTGGTGGTTCATTGCAGATTAGGGTCTCCTGCCTGAGCTAGATTTGAATCGTGATCCTCAGATCTCAATCTCTTACATAGCTAGAATTACAGGCATGAGACACCAGTGCCTAGCCACTGTTCTTTTTCTTCTCCACCCCTCTACCTCATTCCACTCTGAGAAGTCTTGGTTGTCTCTGTCTGTCTGTCTGTCTGTCTATCTATCTAGATAGATAGATATCTACCTACCTGCCTACCTACTTACCTATTTATTTTTTGGTGCCTTTACTAGGACTTGAACTCAGGGCTTTGTACTCTTGCTTAATTTTCTCCATTCAAGACTGTCTCTCTACCACACCATTAGCCATACCTCCCCTTCTGATTTTTTTTTTTTGGTTGCTTGGCAATGAGTCTCTTAGATTTGTCTGCTTGAGGTTGGCTTCCAACTGCAATCCTCAGATCTCAGCCTCTTTCTTTTTTTGGTCGGTCATGGGCCTGAACTCTGCACCTGAGCGCTGTCCCTCAGCTCTTCAGCTCAAGGCGAGCACTCTACCACTTGAGCCACAGCACAACTTCTGGCTTTTTCTGCTTATGTGGTGCTGAGGAATCGAACCCAGGGCCTCATGAATGCAAGGCAAGCACTCTACCACTAAGCCACCTTTCCAGCCCCAGATCTCAGCCTCTTGAGTAGCTAGGGTTATAGGCATGAGCCACTAGCATCATCTTTGGCTTTGCTGTTCTGATTTGCTTTGGTTACCAGAAGGAAGCTCAAGTGATACTGGCCCCATGTGAAGTTAGACCTCAAAGGCTTTTCACACAAAAGAGCAGCAGCCAGGGTTAGCCTGGTAAAAGCTGGGACAACCTCAACCCAGAACAAATGATAGCCTGAAGAAAGGGGGTCCTGCCATGATCAGCAGAGAGAGCCACAGAGCTCGAGCCTAACAGAACAGAGAACCAAGCCTATAATCCTAGCTACTGAGGAGGCTGAGATCTGAGGATTGCAGTTCAAAGCCAGCCCGGAAAAGAAAAGTCCATGAGACTCTTTAACCACCAAAAAACCAGAAGTGGTGCAAAGTGGTAGAGTGCTAGCTAGCCTTGAGCAAAAGGGACAGCGCCCAAGCCAGGAGTTCAAGCCCTACAACTGACCAGCAAATAAAAAAAATAAAAAATAAACAATAGAGCATCACCCAGCCAACCTAGAAATTCCTAAGCAATACTAAATGCTAATTTTGCCTTAAGCATTGTATTTTGGGATGATAGATTTCTTTGAGTTGCTTAAATCAGACCTGGTTGTTTTCTTTTCTTCTTTCACTATCAATGAGAAAAAAAAATCCCAGGGCTGGTAAGGGGGCTCAGTGGTAGAGTGCTTACCTTGCATGCATAAGGCCCTGGGTTCCATTCCTTAGCACCTAAGCAGAAAAAGCTAGAAATGGCACTGTGGATCAAATGGTAGAGCACTAGCCTTGAGCTGAAGAGCTCAGGGACAGTGCCCAGGCCCTGAGTTCAGGTCCTGTAACAGACAAAAAAAAAAACCCTAAGGATGCAATTATAATATAATTACCAGCTGTCTTGATCATTCCCAGTTTATTCACCAAGGGCGATCCTTCACCTAGGCCTCCAACCAGAAGCAGTCCTGGGTCAGGAGGATGAGAACAGGTAGAGAAGCGGCAGAGGGGGCCAAGGGTATGTGTGTGCTGGATGTCAGCAAACACTTGTATGAAGACAGAAGGATAGGAGGATCACTTTCCTTCTTCTATGCGTGCCCAGAGTGAGGGAGATGTTCCTTTGCTAGTTGAGCTGTATTATTATTTTTAGAGTCTTCAGCTGGGTGCTTGTGGCTCACACCTAGAATCCTAACTACTCAGGAGGTTCGGATCTGAGGACTGAGGGTTGAGATTTATCTGCCTGGGCAGATAAATCTGAGAGACTCTTTTATTTTGGGGGTGGGGTGGGGGTGGTGGTCATGGGGCCTGAACTCTGGGCCTGGGCGCTGTCCCTCAGCTCTTCAGCTCAAGGCTAGCTCTCTACCACTTGAGCCATAGTACCACTTCCGGCTTTTTCTTCTTATGGGGGGCTGTGGAATCGAACCCAGGGCCTCAAGCATGCTAGGCAAGCACTCTACCCCTAAACCACCTTCCCAGCCTCCTGAGAGACTATCTCTAATAAGCCAGCCAAAAAACAAAAAAGCCAGAAGTGAAGCTGTAGCTCAAGTGGTAGAGCCTTTAGGAAAAAAGAAAAGAAGAAGAAGAAGAAAAAAGATAAAGTGGTAGGGCTGGGAAGGTGGCTCAGTGGTAGAGTGCTTGCCTTGCATGCCTGAGACCCTGGGTTCGATTTCTCAGCACCACATAAGCAAAAAGGAAAAAGCCGGAAGTGGCGCTGTGGCTCAAGTGGTAGAGTGCTCGCCTTGAGCTGAAGAGCTGAGGGACAGTGCCCAGGCCCAGAGTTCAGGCCCCACGACCAGACCCAAAAAACAAAAAGAAAAAAGAAAAAGTGGTAGCCTTTAGCAAAAAAAGCTAAGGAACAGTGGCCAGGCTCTGTTCAAGCCCCAGTTTCTTCATACACATGTGCGTGCACATATACACAGACAAATGGCCAATGAAACAATAGCTCCTTTCTCATACAATATGTTTACATAAAAAATAATTTCTATACCATAAATGCCACCTCTGATTTCCTTCCTTCCTTCTTCCCTCCTTTCCTCCCTCCCTCCTTCCTCCCTTCCTCCTTCCCTCCCCTCTCTTCCTTCCTCCCTACCTTCCTTCTTTCCTCTGCAATGACTCACCAACAGCTCCCAGTGGGTTGAGTTATTAAATTCCATCATAGGCCTGCTCTGCTGGGACTGAGGGAAGGGAAAACTAAACTGGGGAGCAGTCAGCCCCCCCATTATTGGGCAGTGGCTTCTCAAATCCCTGACCAGAGACATTGATTGGTTGGAAGAGGGCTCCCCAAATCTGCCATTGAATTGTTGGGTATCCAGCTTTCTCTAATCTCTGCCCATCCCCCAGTCTCCCCCAATCCCTCTCCTCTCCCCCACCCACCCCACCCCCCTCACCAGGTGTGAAATGGGGAAAATTTTTCAGTTGGGAGTGAATGTTGACAGTTTACTTGAAACCCTTAAAAATAAAAAATTCATCATAAGCTGACAGTGCTTTAAATTTCACTGTGCAAACAGTGCCGCCAGAATATTTAAGTTCTGCTTGAATGGAAGTTCTATTAAAACCACGTGGGCTCCCACCTGGATCTCTCTTTTGGTGACTGCTAAATCTGAGGAAATGCAGGAGGGATGTTTGAGTGGAAGGCATGGATTCTGCTTGCTCTGAGTCCTGAGTTACCGCCCTTTTTTTCTTTCTTTCTTCCTCTCTTTCCTTCTTGCTTTCGTCCCTCCTTCCTTCCTTCCTTCTTTCCTTCCTTCCTCCCCCTCCCTCCCTTCCTCCCTTCCTTCCTTTCTTCTTTCCTTCTTTTCTTTCTCCTTCATGTTTTTAATTAGCAGTTCCAAGAGCTGAGCCTCAAGAACTTGGTCTGGACTCTGACTGAGCATTGACGGTAGAGCCTTCAGGCTACCTCAGTTTAATTCTTGCCTCTAGAAGGGGCCACCAGAACCTTGCCTGACCCACTGTACCTTGCCTTCCCCATCTGTAAGATTAGGAAATTGTGGGGGAGGGAGTCTGTGTGTGATGACACAGTTCTTCCTGAGGATGAGGGTTAAATGAGTTCATTTATGGACTATGCAATAATCCCTCTGAGTGTGTGTGTGTGTGTGTGTGTGTGTGAGAGAGAGAGAGAGAGAGAGAGAGGGAGACAGAGAGAGAGAGAACAAGAGAGAGAAAGATTGAGACAGAGAGAGAGACAGAGAGCACAAGAGAGAGAGCCATTAGTTTATGAAGCCCTGATCTTTTCTTTTTTTCCTTTCTTTCTTTCTTCCTTCCTTCTTTCCTTTCTCTCTCTCTTTCTTTTTCTCTTTCTTTTTTTTTTGTCGGTCATGGGGCTTGAACTCTGGGCCTGGGTGCTATTCCTCAACTCTTTAGCTCAAGGTGAGCACTCTACCACTTGAGCCACAGCACCACTTCCAGTTTTCTGGTGGTTTATTGGAGATAAGAGTCTCAATGACTTTCCTGCCCAGGCTGGCTTTGATTCTCAGTCTCAGATTCTCAGATCTCAGTCTCCTGAGTAGTCAGGATTACAGGTGTGAGCCACCGACACCCAGCAGCCCTGATATTTTCTACTGATTCATTTTTCTGTAACCTCATTCTCTGCCTACCATATCCATTGATTTGTAAAATAGATAATTTAAGCCCTACACTGGTGGTTTGCTCTTGTAATACTAGCTACTCAGGAAGCTGAGATCTGAGGATCATGGGCTGAAGCCAGCCTGGGCAGAAAAGTCTGTGAGACTCTTATCTCTAATTGGCCTCCAAAAAGCTAGAAGTAGAGCTGTAGGCTCAAATGATAGAGTGCCAGCCTTGAATGGTAAAGTTAAGCAAAAGTATGAGGCCCCCAGAAACAGAGGGAAGCAGAGGAAAAAATACAACAGAGGGGCCCATCAGCTACACTGGACATTGATGAAAATGAACTATTCCTTCTTCATTCCTTACTATTCTCTGGAAAGTTTTTTTTTTTGGGGGGGGTGGTCTGGTTGTGTGGCCTGAACTCTGGGCCTGGGCGCTGTCCCTCAGCTCTTCAGCTCAAGGCTAGCACTCGACCACTTGAGCCACAGCGCCACTTCGGGCTTTTACTGCTTATGTGGTGCTGAGGAATCGAACCCAGGGCCTCATGCATGCAAGGCAAGCACTCTACCACTGAGCCACCTTCCCAGCCCTGGGAAGTTTTTATTTTAAATCTTATTTTGTTTGTTTGTTTTGGTGCTAATCCTGGGGCTTGACCTCAGGGCCTAGATGTTTTCACTTGGCTTTAACACACAAGGCTTACACTCTACCTTGAGAGCCACAGCTTCACTTCCAGCTTTGCTAGTAGTTAATTGGAGATAAGAGTCTCAAGGATTTCTCTGCCTAGAATAGCTTTCAACTGAGATCCTCAGATCTTAGCCTCCCAAATAGCTAGGATTACAGGCATGAACCACCGGCACCCAGCCATTTTTGTTTTTTTTTTTCTTTGTTGAGTTTTAAGAGATTTTGTACATTTTGGATAACAATTTTACCAGATAGATCTTTTGCAAATATTTCCTCCAAATCTATGGTTTGTCTTCTACTTGTGTGTTAC
Source organism: Dipodomys ordii (assembly GCF_000151885.1). Taxonomy (NCBI): domain Eukaryota; kingdom Metazoa; phylum Chordata; class Mammalia; order Rodentia; family Heteromyidae; genus Dipodomys; species Dipodomys ordii. The sequence goes on from NW_012267416.1 coordinate 1,995,389, forward strand.
AGATTTTTGCCCAAAAAGTATTTGTCTACCTCAAGCTTATAAATTCTCCTGTGTTTGTTTCAACATTTTGCTGTGTGTGTGTGTGTGTGTGTGTGTGTGTCTACCTCAAGCTTATAAATTCTCCTGTGTTTGTTTCAACATTTTGCTGTGTGTGTGTGTGTGTGTGTGTGTGTGTGTGTGTGTGTGTGTGTGAATGCCAATCCTGGGGCTTCAACCCAGGACCTGGACACTGTCCCTTAGCTTTTTTGCTCAAGGCTAGCACTCTACCACTTGAACTCCAGCTTTACTTCTAGATTTTTAGTGATTAATTGGCAATAAGAGTCTCACAAACTTTTCTGCCCAGTCTGGCTTTGAACCTCGATCCTCAGATCAAGTAGCCTCCTAAATACTTGGGATGCTAAGATTACAGGAGTGAGCCATTAGTGCTTTTTGATATTTTGCTTTTGAATTTGGGAAGTTCATGCAAATAGAATTAACTCAAGAGGGATTGTTTGAGGTGGAGGTTGATATTCTTCTTTTTTTTTTTTAAGTTTTTTTTTGGGTCCAGTCATGGAGCCTAAACTCTGGGCCTGGGCGCTGTCCCTCAGCTCTTCAGCTCAAGGTTAGCACTTTACCACTTGAGCCACAGCACCACTTCCGGCTTTTTTCTTTTTGCTTATGTGGTGCTGAGGAATTGAACCCAGGGCCTCAGGCATGCAAGGTAAGCGCTCTACCACTGAGCCATCTTCCCAGCCCCTTCTTCTTTTCCTTTTTCATAGAGCTTTCTGCTTGGTACACCATGTTTTTTTTTTTTTGAAAAGTCTTTTCTTTTTCTTTTCTTTTTTTTGTTGGTCATGGGGTTTGAGCTCTGAGCCTGGGCACTGTTCCTGAGCTCTTCATCTCAAGACTAGTGCTCTACTACTTGAGCTGTACAGCACCACTTCTGTTTTTCTGGTGGTTTATTGGAGAAAAGAGTCTCACGGACTTTGCTTCCCCAGCTGGCTTTGAACCTCAGTCCTCAGATCTCAACCTCCTGAGTAGCTAGGATTATAGGCATGAGCCACTGGCACCCAAAGATGTGGTATCTTTATTGAAATTCCATTGACCATATTTCTGGACCAGTTCTATTTCTTTGCTTTTACCAATCCTTGGATGACTACCACATTGCCTGGATGGTTATGCTTTACCCTAAGCCTTGAAATAGGGGAGAATGAGTCTTTTAACTTTGTTCTCCTTCAGGATCCTTTATATTTTCATATGAAATTTAGTTTAAGGCTGGAAATGTGACTTAGAATGGTAGAATGCTTGCCTAGCATGCATGAAGCCCTGCGTTTGATTCCTCAATACCACATCAACAGAAAAAGCCGGAAGTGACATTGTGGCTCAAGTGGTAGAGTGCTAGCCTTGAGCACAGAGAGGCTCAAGGACAGTGCCCAGGCCCTGAGTTCAAGCCCCAGGACTGGAAAAAAAATTAGTTTAATTTGTACTTTAAAAATCCTTGCACTCATGCTTGTAGTACTACATACTCAGGAGGCTGAGATCTGAGAATTATGGTTCGAAGAAGCCAACTCTGGCAAGAAAGTCCAAGGGACTCTTATATTCAATTAACCACACACACATACAAAAGCCCGAAGTGGAGGGGATGCTTAAGTGGTGGACTGCTAGCCATCAGCAAAAAAAAAAAAAATCTCAGGGATAACACCCAGGCTCTGAGTTCAAGCCATCAGACAGGCACATTTCCTGTTTCTATTCCTCCTTACTTAACTCTTTTATACTCAAAGAAATCCTTGCCAACACTTATGCATTATGAGACTCTTTATTGTGAGACTTCTTGAAATGCTTTCCATGTGTGGATCTGATGTGTTTGTTGTAGTTGTTGCTGTTTTCTCCATGGAAAATGGTGACATCCTTCATCTGGTGACGGAGATTGGTGAGGGTAAGTCTCACAAAAATTTGAATCTCAAACTGGGCACCAGCAGCTCACATCTGTAATCCTAGCTACTCAGGAGGCTGAGATCTGAGGATTGTGGTTTGAAGCCAACTTGGTGAAAGCCATGAGACTCTTCTCTCCCATGAACCAACAGAAAACTAGAAGTGGTGCTGGGGTTCTAAGTGGTAGAGCAAAGAAGCTCAGGAACAGTGCCCAGGCCCTGAGTTCAAGCCCCGCCCCCCCAATACACACCAGTTGAATCTTACAAGTTCTCCCTATTTTAACCTATTATACTAAAATAAAGCCTCACCAAAACTTAAAAAAAAATCTTGGCATAGCTTTGATAGAGATTTCATTGTTTAATCTATACATAAATTTTATGATAGTTAACATCTCAACAATATCAAATCTTTCAGCCCTAGAACTTGTATGGAAAGCTCTCCATTTCTTTTTTTTCTTTTTTCTTTTTGTTGGTCATGGGGCTTGAACTCTGGGCTTGGGTGCTGTCCCTCAGTTCTTCAGCTCAAGGCGAGCACTCTACCGCTGGAGCCACAGCTCCACTTCTGGTTTTCTAGTGGTTTATTGGAGATAAGAGTCTCACGGACTTTCCTGCCCAGGCTGGTTTTAAACCGGGATCCTCAGATCTCAGCCTCCTGAGTAGCTAGGATTACAGGTGTGAGCCACAGGCACCCGGCTCCATTTCTTTTTTGTATGTCAATGATTTATAGTTTGTAGTATAAATAACTTGCACACCTTTTATATGTGTGTGCTAGTCCTGGGGCTTGAACTCAGGGCTTGGGTGCTATCTCTGAGCTTCTTTTGCTCAAGGCTAGTGCTTTACCACTTGAGCCACATTGCCACTTCTAGCTTTTTTGGTAGTTTATTAGAGAGAAGAGTCTTAGTGACTGGGTTCCAGCCATCCTAGCTACTCAGGAGGTCTGAGAATCATGGCTTGAAGCCAGTCTGGGCAGACAAATTTGAGAGACCCATATATCTACTTAACTAGCAAAAAGCCAGAAGTGAAGCATTGGCTCAGGTGGTAGAGTGCCACTTGGGGGGGGGGACAAGCAAGGGCATGAGTCTCTGAGTTCAAGCTACTGTACTTGTACATAAGGAAGATAATAAACAAATAAACATCAAGTTATAAATATATCCCTAAGATTTTTTTTCATTATAAGAATCATTTATTTTAGAATAATGATTTCAACTGAATACATTTGGACATGGTAATATTTGACATGAAAAGTAGCTGTATCAGAATGGGTATCAGCAAAATAGCAACACATCTTATACACAGTAACTAGAAAATAGGTTTGTCTGATCATTTCAGTGTTACAAATCCTGAGGATGTTATTTACTGAACAAATTAGGTCCTACCTTGTAATTAAAACTTGTTTGGACAGTTTTACTCACCTAAGCAGGAGTATATGTTCCATAAAGAAAGAAGGCTTTACTATTTAAAAAATAATAATAAAAAACAATTATATATAACAAAAAAACTTGTTTGGAAATAACCTTTTATAAAATACTGTGAGGTACAAATCACCTATGTATTAAACATGAGTCTTTTACATTTTGCAAAGGTAAAACAGATATAACAAGTACAGTTCAGTGGCTCTTAAAGCAGCTATCAGTCAAGCTCAAGGACACATTGTTCCACGATTTCCAGTAAGCTGGGGTTCTTCATGGCAGCTGCCACCGGCTCTTTGTGGTTTACCTGCTTGTTGATGTCTTGCTCTGTTGAGTGGGTTCCTTCAGAAATGTAGATTTCCAACTTGTGTTTAAATGGCAAACACCACTGAAGTTTTACTCTTTTTTTTGGGGGGGGGGTCCGGTCATGGGGCCTGAACTCTGGGCCTGGGTGCTGTCCCTCAGC
>NW_012267416.1:2004113-2011781 GCF_000151885.1 Dipodomys ordii
CGGTCATGGGGCTTGAACTCTGGGCCTGGGCGCTGTCCCTCAGCTCTTCAGCTCAAGGCGAGCGCTCTACCACTTGAGCTACAGCGCCACTTCCCAAAGTCTTGATTTCTAGTGCTGAACAGCTACTGGAATTTCTGCTTAGTTCTCTTAACCTTCTAGTTGGTGTTTTTCCCTACTGGCCTTTGAAATCCTACTGATCATAAGACCAGTTCAGGAGTTAGCTAATTGTTGGAGGGGAACTTACACTCTTTATAGCCCTCTATCCTATCTCTGACCTCATCTAGTCATTTCAGATGAAACAGCTTTGAGATGAAATAGCAACTGCCTGAAGCTATTTTCTTTTTGAATCTCCATGTCCAAAAATGAAGAAACAGACCCAGAGAACCCAAGTGATTTGTTTCAGAGTTCATAAATATCTGCCTGAAAAATATAAATTTAGTTCTTTTAATAAATAATCCCAGTTCCTTGAAGCAAAATTAAGAAACAGAGAAAAAGTAGAATAAAGAAAATTCTGGTAATAGAACCTAATCCAGATGTTGATACATTGGGTTATAGCTTTCAAAACTTTTAAAACATGTATTTTTATATGTATATGTAGGTATATGTTTAACAATACTCTAAGCAGATAAATGTAAACTTCAATATAAGACATAGAAACACAACTATAGATAGATATACACACATGCATGTATCTATATATTGATATGTATATGGGTATATATGTGTATTTCATGTATATGACACAGGATGGCACATACCTGTAATCCCAGCATTGAGGAAGCCAAAGCAGGAGAATCTCTGGTTCAAGACCCGAGTGTCTCAAAAATAAATAAACAAATAGATAGCTCTATAATCATTTATTTATTTATTTATTTATTGTGGGTCATGGGCTTGAACTCTGGGCCTGGGTGCTGTCCCTCAGCTCTTCAGCTCAAGGCAAGCACTCTTACACTTGAGCCACAGCACTACTTCCCGGTTTCTAGTGGTTTATTCGAGATAAAGAGTCTCAATGACTTTCCTGCCTGGGCTGGCTTTAACCACGATCGACAGATCTCAGCCTCCTGGGTAGCTAGGATTACAGGCGTGAGCCCCTGGCACTCGGTTTATAATCCTATATTATAATCTGATTTTCACTGAGCAATATATCATGCATATATTTTCATTTTGTGGCTGTGTAAGTAATGAATTAAACATTCCACATTGGAGACAATTTATTCTTTTTTTTTTGTCAGTTGTGGGGCTTGAACTCAGGTCCTGGGCACTGTCCCTAAGCTCTTTTGCTCGTCTAGTTCTCTACTATTTTGAGCTACAGCGCCACTTCTGGTTTTCTGGTGATTAATTGGAGATAAGAGTCTCATGGATTTTCCTGCCTGGGCTGGCTTTGAATCTCCATTCTCAGATCTCAGCCTCTTGAATAACTAGGATTACAGGCATGAGTCACCAGCACTCAGCTTCCCTTGCGCGCACGTGTGTGTGTGTGTGTGTGTGTGTGTGTGTGTGCTGATACTGGGTCTTGTACTCTTGCTTAGCTTTTTCACTCAAATCTGCTACTTTATCACTTGAGTCACCCTTCACTTCTGGCTTTTTGCTGGTTCATTAGAACTAAGAGTTCTATGGACTTTTCTGTTTGGGCTGGCTTTGAACCCCAAGTCTCATATCTCAGTTTCCTGAGAAGCTAGGATTACAGGCGTGAGTGACTATAGTTCCTTCTCTTTCATCATTGGGCAATCCCATGCTCAGTTTTCTTCTCAGCTCCATTTTGATTCATTTAACTGCATTCAGAAATTATATTGGACATTTGTTATGTTCCAATTCTGTACATCTTTTTAAAAAATTATTATTTTGCCAGTCCTGGGGCTTGAACTCAGGGCCTGGGCACTGTCACTGAGCTTCTTTTTCTCAAGGCTAGTGCTCTACCACTTGAGCCACAGCACCACTTCTGGTTTTCTGTTTATGTGGTGCTGAGGAATGGAACCTAGGACTTCATGCATGCTAGGCAGGCACTCTACCACTAAGCCACATTCCCAGCCCTCTGTACATCTTTTTTTTTGTCAGTCATGGGGCTTGAACTCTGGGCCTAGGTGCTGTCTCTGAGCTCTTCAGCTCAAGGCTAGGGCTCTACCACTTGAGCCACAGTGCCACTTTCTATTTTCTGGTGGTTAACTGGAGATAAGAGTCTCACGGAATTTGCTGCCCAGGCTGGCTTTGAACCGTGATCCTCAGATTTCAGCCTCCTGAGTGGCTAGGATTATAGTCATGAGCCACCAGCGCCTGGCTTTTCTGTACATCTTTTATGGACAAAACAGTAATATACTCATGGAAGCTGCATTATAGCAGGGTAGACAGACAATGAGTATAATAAATAAGTAAATTATGTGGTGATAAGAGATGACATACATTGATATGGGGAGAAGATCTCTAGAGCAGGGCTAGTGGAATCAGAAATAGTGGGAGACCATTTGCCACTTTGCAAAGAAAGTCAGATGGAATGCCATTGGCTCACACCTGCAATCCTACTCAGGAGGCTGAGATCTGAAGATTACAGTTCAAATCCAACTTGAGAAGTAAAATCTATGAGACTGTATGTGCATGTGTGTGTGCTTGAACCTGGAGCTTGAACTTGGCCTGGGCATTATCCCTGAGCTTTTTTGCTCAAGGATGTCTCTCTACCACTTGAGCCATAGCTCCATTTCTGACTTTCCTGCCTGGGTTGTTGGGATTTGAATGATAGAGCACCAGCCTTGAGTGAAAAATTTAAGGTCCTGAGTTCAAGCCCCAGTACCAGCCCAAACAAACAAAGGAAGTCAAGATAGGTCTCTCTGAGCTGGAGAAACTTGAGTAAACAGGTGGTGGGAAGAAAGGAGGAGAGAAAGAAAGAGGGAGGAGGAGGAGGGAGGGAAAAGGAGAGAAGAAGGAAGGGTGATTTAGACTGAGGGACCAGCACAGGCCCTGGAGCAGACACTTCTTGTATTCAAAGAATTTCAGAAAGACCAGGATGCATGGAGCAGAGTTGACAAATGGAGGAAAATGTTGAATCAAGGTCAGAGGTGATCATGGGAGGGATAGGTCTTGCAGAGCCTTGTGGAATAGTGTAAGGACTTCAGCTTCTCCTTGAAGAACTTCCTGAGCAACAGGAGAGACATGGCCTGTTTTAGTTTCCAATCACTGTGGCTGTTCAGTGAAGGCTGGGGCCAGTGGGAGACCCATTGGCAGTCCATGGAAGCCAGCTGGCTGTCAGGTGTGGGACCATTGGAGGGATAAGAAGAGATCAGAAGGTGCTTGCTTAGTGTGCATGAAGCCCTGGGTTCGATTCCTCTGTACCATATAAATAGAAAAAAGATGGAAGTGGTGCTGTGGCTCAAGTGGTGGCGCACTTGCCTTGAGCAAAAGAAGCGCAGGGACAGTGTCCATGCCCTGCATTCAAGCCCCAGGACTGGAAAAAAAAAAGTGGTCAGGAGTGAACCCCCTTCTGCTGATGGCACCTGCCCTTTTGAATTCCTGGTCCAGTTGCTGCCATCCTGGGCTTTTGACCTGTTTTCCACTGGGTTTGGCAATAAGAAGTACTAGAGGAATCTGGAGGCGGGAAGAGTAAGGGGTTTGGAGTAGATTTTCTTGACTCCCTCCTGGGTTGGCTGAGCCCTTCTCCCAATAGTCAGTGGGGCTCTGATCAAAACCCTAATCTAGTCCCTACCTAGTAGCTCCTCACTATTCCAGGGCTGGGAAGGTGGCTCAGTGGTAGAGCACTTGCCTTGCATGCCTGAGGCCCTGGGTTCGATTCCTCAGCACCACATAAGCAAAAAGAAAAAAGCCGGAAGTGGTGCTGTGGCTCAAGTGGTAGAGCGCTAGCCTTGAGCTGAAGAGCTCAGGGGCAGCACCCAGGCCCAGAGTTCAGGCTCCACGACCCGACCCCCCCCGCAAAAAAAAAAGATCCAGGCAGAATACTGAATCATAAATGCTGCTTATGACTATAATCTAATCAGCAGGTTGAGATCTGAGGATCATGGTTTGAAGCCAGTCCTATGAAAGTCTGTGATATTCTTATCTCTATTAAACTACCAAAAAAAAACTTCAAGTGGAGCTGTGGCTCAAGTGGTTTGACCACTAGAAGCTTAGGGTCAGTACCCTGAGTTCAAACCCCAGGACCAGTACATACAAATAAATAATAAAATAAAATAAGTGGGCTGGGAAGATGGCTCAGTGGTAGAGCGCTTGCCTTGCATGCCTGAGGCCCTGGGTTCAATTCCTCAGCACCACATAAGCAAAAAGAAAAAAGCCAGAAGTGGTGCTGTGGCTCAAGTGGTAGAGCGCTAGCCTTGAGCTGAAGAGCTGAGGGACAGTGCCCAGGCCCAGAGTTCAGGCCCCACAACCGGACCCCCCCCCCAAAAAAAAAAGAAATGACATTATCAAATTATGTAAAGATATGACACAATCCAGTTAGGAATTAATCTGGAACTTCTGTTTTGGTGAGGGGTTTTATTTTAGTGAGGTCATGGGATTTGAAATTGGGGACTGGGCGCTGTCCCTCAGCTCATTTGCTCAAGGCTAGCATTCTACAGTGCCACTTCTGGTGGTTCATTCACAAAGGGGCTGGGAATGTGGCCTGGTGGTAGAGTACTTGCCCAGCATGCATGAAGCCTGGGTTCGATCTTTAGTACCACATAAACAGAAAAAGCCAGAAGTGGCACTGTGGCTCAAGTGGTAGAGTGCTAGCTTTGAGTAAATGAAGCTCAGGGACAGTGTCCAGGCCCTGAGTTTAAGCCCTAGGACTGGCCAAAAACAAAAGCAAAAACAACAATAAAAGAGTCTCACAGATCTTCCTGTTCAGGCTGGCTTTGAACTACCATCCTCAGATCTCAGCCTCTTGAGTAGCTAGGATTACAGGCATAAGTCACTAGTGTCCGGCTTGGAACTTATTTTCTATTCCCAACCATTTGTCTCTGAGCCACCAATTCAGTTTGCTACTGTGTCTTTCACTGATGTAGATACCAAATTATGTGGATTGACCACCATTGACTCAATCATTCTCCTGTTGATGGACATTTAAATTGTTTTTCAATGTGCAGTGTTTATAAACAGTGCTACTTTAAGCATTCTTGATTACTGTTTCCTTGTGCCCACTTACAAGTTTCCAAGGCTGAATTTTTCTACAGCCACCAGATGTGGGCATGCGCACCAGGTGCTGGATATGATAGGGGTGGGGAGACCCTGCTCAAGGGGTAGGAGGCTGGGGCAATATGAAGCTTGATCTTATTTAACAAGTTCTGGTCTTTGTTCTTAACAGTTCTTCAAACACAATATGTTGAAGACTCAGAGTGAAAATCAATCAAAGTCATATGGATTGCATTTACTTTGAATTATACAGGAATTAGAGCAGACATTTGGGTGCTTTTTTTCTGGGCTTCCTTGCCTTTACTGCAGGCTGCTGAGGGATGGAAGTGCCAAGTCAGGCTGGGTATCAGGTTCTAGTTCCCATTTTATCAAGATTTTGCTGTGTAGTGTTGGGCCAGAAACTCTGCTTCTCTGGTCCTTAGTTTCGTGTGTGTGTGTGTGTGTGTATGTAAAATGAAGTACCTAGAGGCAACATGGAGCTCCAGCACCGAGTGTGAAAAAGCTAATTGTATGTCAAATATCATCATATGTAATTATATATTGTAATATACTATTATATTAATATAATACATTATATAATATAGTAATATGTATTATTACATACAATATATTATGATATCTAATGAATGTTATATATCATATATTATATGTGTGATGTATCATATATATCGTATATATGATGGTCATGTAACAACCAGCCAATTCCCATTATGCAGTGGTGAGCCAATTCCTATCATGCAATAGCCAGCCAATCCCTATTACATGATGGTCAGTCAATCTCATTAATTAGCCACTATGTTCTCTGTTCCATGTTCACTGTTGTAACTCACATGCTCATCAAATGGATCATGCTTTTTTCACTATATCATCAATATCTTCCTGAGTCATTTATATTCATTTCCCATTTTGGGGGGGGGTATTTTGTTGTTGGTGGTTTGGTTTGGTTTGGTGGTAGTCCTGGAGCTTGAACTCAGGGACCTGGGCACTGTCCCTGAGCTTTTTTGCTCAAGACTAGCGCTCTTGGGATATACTTGGGACACAGCTCCACTTCTGACTTTTTTGTAGTTTAATGGAAATAAGAGTCTTCCTGCCCAGGCTGGCTTTGAACCATGATCCTTAGATCTCAGCCTGCTGAGTAATTAGGATTACAGGTGTGACTAGTTCATCCCCAGTGTTTTACATCGACTACATAGGAGCATAGCAAACACTCTTAAGTGTTTCTCATAAATGTCTTATTTTGTCCTCAATACAAGAACATGAATTTGGTATTATCACCTTATTAAAAAAATTATAGACATGCATGAATTGCACACACTGGTGGAACGTGACATTTCCATACATACACACTCCACATAGACTGGCCAGAACAGAGCATGTGCCACTGCCATCTCCTTTCCATCTCTTTTTGTGTGGAGTTTTGGAACTCCTTTCTGCTAAATGACTCCCAACATTCCCATTTCTTAGCTGGGAAAACTAAGGCTTAGAGAAAAAGTATGTATGTTGAACGTACCCCTGAAGTCCAGCCTGCTGACTGAGTGAATGGGCTATGCAGACCTGTGTGTAGTACTGGAATCACATTACTGAGAAGCTCACTTCAGGCCTCTGCTGTAGATCCTTGAATGGCTTTTTCTGGCATCTTTCATCAAAAGCCTTATTGGAAGATCTTTGCCTACATCATGATTGCTTTGGGATAAACTGTTCCAAGGCCAAGGCTGAGGAGACCCTTTGGAGAAAAATGGAGGATGACCAGCCTGGTTGGAGACAGGATGTGAAGGAACGAGGAGAAGGCTGGTCAGGAAAGGTTCACCTGGAAAATCAGGATGACTGGCTCAGCCCCAGCACACACCAATGACTCTGTTTATCTGCTCATCCTGAAGACTTTTAGGAGTCTATTTCCTTCCTGGTGATGCTAGCTCAGAGAATCAGCTGCAAAACACAATCACATACAAACACAGACACATACAAAGATATACACACAAACATGCAGACACAAAGAGGGACACATGCTGAAGCACACACAAACACACACACATTCCCTCACAGACACACCTACACACACACACACATTGCTCTCAGTGAATTAAGTATGATGGTGATATGGATTGAAAAGCCAAAAGGAGCTGTTGTAAGTAGAGGATCCTATTTACACACACACACACACACACACACACACACACACACACACACACACAAACTTCCCTATAGAGAAGTTGTTCAACAAGGCACTGATGGCTCATATCTGTAATCCCAGCTACTTAGGAGGCTGACATCTGAGGGTTGTGGTTTGAAGCCAGCCCAGGAAAGACAGTCCATAAGGCTCTTATATCTAGAGAATAAACTACTCTAAAAAATCTGGAAGTAGAGATGTGGTCAAGTGGTAGAGTACTAGCCTTGAGCAAAAAGAAACTCAGAAATAGCACCCAGGCCCTGAGTTCAAGCCTCGGGACTGGCACACACACAGAGAAACTGTTCAGTAGATTTATATAAAATTTCTTTCTTTCTTTCCTTCCTTCCTTTTCTTCTTTCCTTCCTTCCTTTCTTTTTCTTTCTCTTTCTTTC
>NW_012267416.1:2011859-2016388 GCF_000151885.1 Dipodomys ordii
TCCTTAGGGTCAAGCCTGGGGTTTGAACTCAGGGCCTGGGCACTGTCCCTGAGCTAGTGATCTATACTACATGAGCCACAGCACCACTTCTGGTTTTCTGTTGGTTTGTTGGAGATAAGAGTCTCACAGACTTTCTTGCCTGGGCTGGTTTTGAACTGTAACCTGAAGATTTCAGCTTTCTTTTCTTTCTTTTTTTAAGTTGTGAAAATACCATACAGAGGGGTTACAATTACATGGGCAGGGCAATGAGTACATTTCTTATCAAGCATTGTTACCTCCTCCTTTGATCTCAGCCTTCTCAGTAGCTAGGATTATAGGCATGAGCCACAAGTACTGGCAAATTATTTATTTATTTTGTGTATGTGTGTTTGCACGCATGTGCATATGTGTGTGTGTACTGGGGTTTTGAATTCAGGGCATTGCACTTTTGTGTAGCTATTTTTTTTTAAATCAAGGCTGGTGCTGTCTACTTGAATCATACCTCTACTTTCAGCTTTTTGCTTCATTGGAGATAAAGAGTCATTTACATTTGTTTGTCTGGGCTGCCTTCAAATCTCCATCCTCAGATCTTAGCTTCCTGAGAAACAAAGATTACAGGTAAGAGCCATCAGTGCCTGTGGGCCATAAATTATTTCTTCCCTTAACTAGCCTGGGTTAATTGAATAGTACTGTAATAGCTTTGTTATTTTGAAAAAAATTACAAGTATGTTCAATGTTGTTAAGAATTCCTCAAAACTAGATAGATATCTTTGAAGATATAACAGTGTTTTAACATTCTGGTTTTAACTCAGTGCCAGTGGCAAGCCTGTAAAATCCTAGCTAGTCAAGTGGCTGAGATTTGAGGATTGTAGTTCAAAGACTGTGAGAGTCTTATCTCTGATTAGCCAGAAAAAAAGCTGGAAATGGAGCTGTGATTCAAGTGGTAGAGCACTAGCCTTGAACACAAAAGCTCAGGGACAGTGTCCAGACCTTGAGTTCAAATCCCAGATCTATCACATACACACAAACTTCTTATCTCATACTAGGTCCTGGAAAACAGTGTTTTGCAAATGTCAGTGCCCAGGAATGGCTGGGCATCTTGTTACAATATCGATTCTAAGGGTGGGCTGGAAGGTCTCCCCTGCAAAGTTGGTTCTGGTTTGGCTGAGGCTGATGTCATTTTGATGTCATCCATCTGCAGGGGAGGAGGGAGTAGCACAAGACACAAGACACAAGGTTCACCTGTCATGGTATGGCTGCTCCCTAGTTATTGCATCAAATGTTTTACCAAGAGCTCCTAGGGAGGTAAGAAGCATTTGTTCAAACTCTCTATTGACAGATGAGGAAATTGAGGCCCTGTGAAGGGGATGCCCTTCCAGACTCTTAAGCCAGAACATGGCTAGAGATTCAGCCCTCCTCTGCTTCTGTGCAATCCTAGAGCTTAGTTAATTTCCATGCTGGGACCAGTGAAGGCTCTGAGAATGGCTGAGGTTGTGCATAGTAGGTCTTCTCTCTCCAACACCCCTAACTGCAAATTTGTTTTTCTTTGTTGTTTTTTTTTTTATAATTTTATTTTTAAAAAAAGAACAGCACCAGGCACGCACGTGGTATTCAGGTAAGGGGTAGGTTTATCCAGTAGACCTGCTGAGACCAGGCAAGGTTGGCACTCCACGTGGCTGGGGAAGGCCTGGGAATGAGAGAGAGCTGGGAAGAGAGGAAAGAGAGAGAAAAGAGCCAGAAAAGAGCAGAGAGAGGGGTAAGAACAGTAGCACTCACGTGGTATTCAGGTAAGGGGTAGACCTGCTGGGACCAGGCAAGGTTGGCACTCCACGTGGCTGGGAAAGAGAGAGAGCAAGAAAAGAACAGAGAGAGAGCTAGAATAGAACAGAGAGAGCAAGAAAAGAGCAGCAAGAGCAGAAAAGAAGAGCAAGAGCAAGGGAGGAAAAAGGATGCAAATTTGTTTTTGAGGAGGGGGGGTCAGTTGAACTCAGGCACTTGAACTCAGGGCCTGGGCACTGTCCCTGCTTCATTTCTGTTTTTTATTTATTTATTTTTTTGATCCAGTCGTGGGGCCTGAACTCTGGGCCTGGGTGCTGTCCCTCAGCTCTACAGCTCAAGGTTAGTGCTCTACCACTTGAGCCACAGCGCCACTTCCAGCTTTTTTCTTTTTGCTTATGTGGTGCTGAGGAATGGAACCCAGGGCCTCATGCATGCAAGGCAAGTGCTCTACCACTGAGCCACCTTCCCAGCCCCCCACAGCTTCATTTCTGGTTTCCTGGTGGTTCATTGGAGATAAGAGTCTTCTAGACTTGCCTGCCCAGGCTGGCTTTGTACCATGATCCTCAGATCTCAGCCTCCTGAGTGGCTAGGATGACAGGTGTGAGCCACACGCCAGATTTTTTTTTTTTGCTTTTAACAACAATTATGCTTGAGGAATATTTCACTTCCCATCAAGAAAGAACCAGTACCATTAGAAAGAGAGGCAAGAAGATGTATTCATCGAAAGCAACAGTGTTATTAAAAATCTACCCAGATTGTATCATCCCACAAAGCCTTAGGCCCTTCCTGCTAGTTAAAAGATAAGTGATCAAACATTTAGAAAGGTGTTTAAGATAGACTAACACCACAGCACCCCCCTCTACCCCTTGACAAAATCCAAAGGTCTAAAAAAAATTACAGAGATTTCTGTGCAGGGTAAGAGGTTCCCCCCCTCTTTTTTTGCATTGCTCTGTATGAATCTGATTTTTTTTTTAAATCTCCAGAGCAGAAGGCCACACACTGAAAAAACATTACGTTTAGACCCCGGGCTAGGTGATACCAGAGAGGCTTGGGTCCCTGGGAGAAGCACCAATTAGATCCAAGCTTGGGGTATGTATACTTCCAAATTCCTTATTCATCTAGGGGCACAGCCTACCTGCCCCCTTCTCCCCCCACAGGGCCTAGGAATCAGCAGGCTGCCTGGAGCCAGTCCGCATCCTTAAAAGATGATCGCCCTGGCCTGTGTGCCTAATATGACTGCTTTGAAAAACGAACCAACACACACACACACATGCACGCACGCACACACACACACACAAACAAAAAACCTAGCTTCAAAGTCACTCCTGTCTAGACTGTGCCAGGATTGATTATCAGAGCCTTGCTCTGATTGAAAGCACAGGGGGACACAGTCATTTGCGTTAATGTAATTAAAACAAAATAGAATAATGTATATAGGCCAGGGAGAAGAGCAAGCATCGCGAGAAGGTAGGAGGAAATGCCAGTTCTGGATAATTTCTTCTCCACACCAAGATAGCTCATTGAGACTTGTGCCTGCTTCTGTTTCCATGACAGCATCAGGCTCTGTACCAGCCCTTACTTTGCTTGAGGGCCACCAAGGAAGAAATGTCTTTGAGGATGTTTGCAGAGCCTTAGCCCAGGAGATGGGAAGCTAAAGGAAAAGATGCCAGATGCTGTTGGCTTAGGCCTATAGTCCTAGCTACTTAGGAGGGAGATCTGAAGATCGTGGTTCAAAGCTCTCCTGGGCAGGAAAGTCTGAGACTCTTATCTCCAATTAACCACTAGAAAACCAGAAGTGGTGCTGTGGCTCAAAGTAGAAGAGTACCAGTCTTGAGAAAAAGAGCTCATGGACAGCACCCAGGTCCTGAGTTCAAGTCCCACGACTGTTCAATAACAATAGAAAGGGAGTAAAAGGTCTCACAGAGAAAAGAGGAAATGGTTGTGACTGTTTGCTGCTAATTTCCAGCGTCTCTAACACAAGCCCAGCTGCAGCAAGGTCTCACATCAAATTGGACTCCATAAGAAAGCATTTGGATAAATGGTTCTTATTTCTCAGGGTCATATCTCATGCCTGTAATCCTAGCCACTCAAGAGGCTGAGATCTGAGACTCCAATCCAAGCAGGAAAGTTTGAGATTTTTATTTCCGATTAACCACAAAAAAGCCAGAAATGGAGCTGTAGCTCAAGTAGTAGAGTGCCAGCCTTGGCAAAAACCAAACAAACAAGGAAACAAAAACAACAAAAAACTTAGGACAGTGCCTAGGCCCTGAGTTCAAGTCCAGGAGTGGTATAAGATAAGCAAACTATGTCTAGGTAGACCTGGACCTCATATTCGGACCTACCTTTCCTGCCATGTAGCTTCTGGTGAGTTCTGGAAGGAGTCAGGTGATATTTTTACACCTCATCTCTGCCTCCTCCTTAGGGTCAAGCCTGGGGTTTGAACTCAGGGCCTAGGCACTGTCCCTGGGCTTCTTTTGCTCAAGCCTAGCACTCTACCACTTGAGCCACAGTGCCACTTCTGACTTTTTCTGTTTACGTGGTACTGAGGAATTGAACCCAGGGCTTCATGCATGCTAGACAAACACTCTACCACTAAGCCATTTTCCCAGCCCAAGCTTCTCCAATCCTCTTTGAAAAAAGTAGCAAAGGCTGCAGAAACAAGCACCCTGGGTGGCTTAAACAACTGTCTCACAGTTCCTCAGGCTAAGATGCTGATTCCAAGGTGTGAACTACTCTGAGGTAACTATCTTTCAAGTCTCTCTCTCTGGCTT
>NW_012267416.1:2017668-2027528 GCF_000151885.1 Dipodomys ordii
TCAGCTCTTCAGCTCAAGGCGAGCACTCTACCACTTCCGGTTTTCTGGTGGTTTATTGGAGATAGTAGTCTCACGGTCTTTCCTGCCCGGGCTGGCTTTGAACCTCAATCCTCAGATCTCAGCCTCCTGAGTAAATTTCCTCTTCTTATAAGAATGCTAATTGTGTCGAATTACCTTAATGATGTCATTGTTAACTTTTTTCTTTATGCAGATCCTGGGGCTTGAACTCAGGGCCTGGGTGCTATTTTATAGCTTTTTTACTCAAAGCTAACACTTTACCACTTGAGCCACCCCTCCACTTTTTTTTGTTGTTGTTGTTGGTTAATTGGAAATGAGTCTTTAGGATTTGTCTGCTTGGGTAGGCTTTGATCCAAGATCCTCAGATCTCAACCTCCTGAGTAGTTTGGATGACAGGCATGAGCCACCAGTGCCTGCTTTGCCTGGCACATACTCTAACTTGATTTCCATCTGTAAAGGCCCTAATTCCAAGATTTCATTTTGAGGTTGAAGGTTAGGACTTGTTATGAATGGAATGACACCCCTCCCCCTTCCCACTCACAAGTTGGAATTTTATGCCCCAATGTGATGACATTAATTAGTTGGTGGGACC
This sequence comes from Dipodomys ordii, assembly GCF_000151885.1. NCBI lineage: Eukaryota > Metazoa > Chordata > Mammalia > Rodentia > Heteromyidae > Dipodomys > Dipodomys ordii. The sequence goes on from NW_012267416.1 coordinate 2,018,279, forward strand.
TTTTGGAGTTATCAGGTTAGAAATGATAGTCTAAGCATTCACACACAGTCAGACTAAAGGAGGATGCTCTTAAGGGAGGGACACAAAGGCGCAATGCCTACGTGCTTCTGAGCTTATAAAATAGTATTGATCCAAATGAAAGCCAGGAAATGGATATAGATTTCTTTTTTCCTTTGTTGTTGTTGTTTTCTTTTTATCTTGTTTGTTCACCTAAGGGGGGACACAGAAATGGAGGGACAAAAAGTAAACAAATGTAGCAGTGGTACTCACTGGATACTACATGGAAAATGAACTCTACAACTTGTGGGTGGTAGGGGCTGGGAAGGTGGCTCAGTGGTAGAGTGCTTGCCTTGCATGCCTGAGGCCCTGGGTTCGATTCCTCAGCACCACATAAGCAATAAGAAAAAAGCCAGAAGTGGCGCTGTGGCTCAAGTGGTAGAGTGCTAGCCTTGAGCTGAAGAGCTGAGGGACAGCGCCCTGGCCCAGAGTTCAGGCCCCATGACCGGACCCAAAAAAAAAGAAAAAAGAAAAGCAGCAAGGGCTCTTCCTGCCAATAAAAAAGACACACACACACACACACACACACACAATCAGCCAGGCGCATATGGCTCATGCCTGTAATCCTAGCTACTCAGGAGGCTGAGATCTGAGGATCACAGTTAGAAATCAGTCAAGGTAGGTCCATGAGACTCTTATCTCCAAGTAACCAGCAAAGAAAAAGCTTAGGGGCAGTGCCCAGACACTAAATTCTAGCCCCAGTACGCCCAGATGGGCACCAGTGTTTCACACCTATAATCTTAGCTACACAGGATCCTGAGATCTGAGAATCGTGGTTCAAAGCCAGCCTGGGCAGGAAAAGTTGTAAGACTTTTAGTTCCAAATAACTACCAAGAAAATCTGGAAGTGGAGCTGTGGCTCAAGTGGTAGAGTACCAGCTGTGAGCAAAAAAGCTAAAAACAACACACAGGCCTTGAGTTCAAGCTTTAATACTGGCACAAAAAAAAAAAAAAGAGGGCTGGGAAGGTGGCTCAGTGGTAGAGTGCTTGCCTTGCATGCATGAGGCCCTGGGTTCCATTCCTCAGCAGCACATAAGCAAAAAGAAAAAAGCCAGAAGTGGCGCTGTGGCTCAAGTGGTAGAGTGCTAGCCTTGAGCTGAAGAGCTGAGGGACAGCGCCCAGGCCCAGAGTTCAGGCCCCATGACCAGACCAAAAAAAAAGAGCCTGAGCTTGAGAAATGAGAACTGAATTCCATCTCGGGAAATATAGTAATATAGCATTTTCCCCCTCCTCTTCCTCCTTTTTGATTCCCAAATGCCATTAGCATTTTATTGTGTGTTTTTACTAGCTATTACTTTTTGCAGATTTTGTTATGCAGACATTATCTCAATTTTTTTTTGTTCTTTGTTTTGTTCCTCCCTCCACCTGTCTTTTTTTTCTTTTGCAATCCCAGGGCTTGAACTCAGGGCCTGGGTGCTCTCTCTTAGTTTCTTTGTGCTCAAGGCTAGCACTCTACAACTTTGAGCCACAGCTCCATGTCCAACTTTCTGGTAGTTCATTGGAGATAAGTCTCACAGACTTCCCAGCCCAGGCTGGCTTCAACCCTCACTCCTCAGATCTCAGCCTTCTGAGTAGCTAGGATTATAGCCATAAACCACGGGTAACTGGCTGCTTTGCTGTGTGTGTGTGTGTGTGTGTGTGCGCGCGCGCGTGCGCAGCCTGGGCTTAAGAAATGAGAAGCAAATCTCATCTCAGGAAATATAGCAATATAGCTCTTTTTTTAATCCTCTTCTTTCTCCTTTTTGTTTGATTCCCAAATGCCATTAGCATCAAACCCCACCCTCAGCCCTGTAGCCTTCATCCCATACGATTCTTGCAAAAATCTTACAGGATATGAACTATTCACATCCCCATTTTATAAATGAATAAATTCGCTTGACATCCGTGGCTCATGCCTATCATCCTAACTACTCAGAAGACTGTATCTGAGGTTGATTGAGGTTCAAAGCCAACTGGGCAGACAAATCCAAAAGACTCTTAACTTCCACAAGAAAAAAAAAGCTGGAAGTAGAGATGAAGCTCAAAGACTTGAGCTAAAGAAACAAACAAATAAAATAACAACAAAACCAAGCAAGAGCATAAAGCCCTGAGTTCAAGTCCTGGTACTGGCACACAAATATACACACACACATGTATACATGTGTATATATACACATAGATACAAATTGAGGCTCAAAGAATATGAGGAAGGGCCAGGGGACAGAGCTAAAAGTTTAATCTGGTTTTTCCAGGGCACTGTCCCTGAGCTTCTTTTGCTCAAGGCTAGCACTCTAACACTTGAGCCACAGCACCACTTAAGGCTTTTTCCTGTGTATGTAGAACTGAGGAATTGAACCCAGGGCTTCATGAATGCTAGGCAAGCATTCTACTACTAAGCCACATTCCCAGCCCTTGTCATATCTCTTTCATCTGGACTTCAAGGGTCCATGATTCTCCTCCTGTAGCCCAAAGCCTTAGCCACAAAGTGATCTGGTGTGAGTGGGAGAGGAAAGCACTCTTGTGAACCTTCAATGGTGAATTTGCTTAGGAGCCTTTTTAGCAATTGCTAAGTACAGATTAGAGAACCATTAATGAATTAATAGATGAATAAATGTATCAGTCACCAAAACTAGCTACTTTTGTCACCATATCACCCATCTGCCAGGCATGGGCTCAGCTTTTGAACAACGAATTCTCATTTCTTTTCCTGTTTCCCCAAACCTAACTTCTAAAGTTGGGCGTATTATAATTCTTATTTTACCCCTGGGAAAAACTGAGATACAGGTCCGCCTGAACCCCAAAGTTCTTGGTCCTTGGACTTGCAGGTATCCAACCTGGCCCACAGTGAGGCTGTTTTCCATTGATGCTTGGATCACCCAGAAACCCTCCATGTACAGTGGGGGTTGAATAACAACAGAAACAAATGGCTGGGCGCTGGTGGCTCACACTTAAGAAATCCTAACCACTCAGGAGTCTGAAATCTGAGGATTGGGGGTTCAAAGCCAGCCGGGGGAGGAAAGTTCATGAGATTCTTAGCTCCGATTTACCATCAGGAAACCAGAAGTGAAGCTGTGGCTCAAAGTAGTAGAGTGCTAGCCTTGAGCAAAAGAGCTCAGGGACAGCACCCAAGTCCTGAGTTCAAGCCCGACTGCTAACAAAAGAATAAATTGTTCAATGTTTCCATCAAACCTCCCTTTATGTAGAGGTCTGTAAGATTCCTTTTATCCAGTGCCTGGCACACAGTAGGTGCTCAATAAATATTTAGGGGGAGAGATTGGCCTTCTGGCCCCTCATGTGAGCTCTGAACATAAACTTCAGCTCAGAGCACTTTGAAGTGTTTCCTTAAGGGACAGCTGTTTTCTTGTTATCCATGACCCCATCCCACCCCCTCAGCTCCTTTTGGCCCCCTGGGCCCATCCAGGCCAGGGACCTGGGGCACCCCCCCCTCTCCCCCTCAGCCAGAGCCTAGAGATAAGAATGATGGATGGCCAGTAGCAGGAGCCAGTCTAGCGATTCCAAAGCCCCTCGGAATTTGACTGGAGAGAGTAGGGGAGGGGTGCGGGCAGAGTCTCAAGTGTCCCTATCTCCCGAGGGATCTGGACCCTACTGGAAGCTTCAGCACCCCCACCAGGATGCCTTGATCTCTGTCCATGTTGACATGGATTCCTGTCGGCATGTGTAAGACACCAGGACCGTGGAGCTGCCGGGGAGGCTTCCGTCTGTCTGTCTGTCTCCAGATCAGGCTTGCTTCCCGACTTATCACTCCAGCTCCATCATGAATCGCTAATTAAGAAATTGATTGACATGCCAGAGGCTCACAGCCTGTAAGCCTAGCTACTCAGGGAGGCTGAGATTGGAGGATTCGCAGTTCAATGCCAGCTTGGGCAGGAAAGTCTGTAAGACTCTTATCTCCAATGCACCACCAAAAGCTGAAAGTGGAGTTGTGGCTCAAGTGGTAGAGTGCCAATGATGAGTGGAAAAAGCTCCGGGACAGTGGCCAGGCCTGGCTGTGCAAACCCCAGGACCTTCTCTCCCCCAAAGAAAAAGGAAAAACAAAAGAAATCATAATGTCCAGGCCTCATTCATAAAATACTTCAACTCTGCTGAGATCCCAAGTATCCAAGAGGAATCGGCAGGGGCTGAACACAGGATGGATGGCGCCTGGATGGTTAGGCAGACACAGTTCTTAGATTCAGGCAATAATGAATGCTGGTTTGTTTGATTTAAAAGCAATGATCTGGGCTGGGAATGTGGCTTAGTGGTAGAGTGCTTGCCTAGCATGCATGAAGCCCTGGGTTCTATTCCTCAGTACCACATAAACAGAAAAGGCCAGAAGTGGCGCAGTGGCTCAAGTGGCAGAGTGCTAGCCTTGAGCAAAAGAAGCTCAGGGGCCATGCCCTGAGTTCAAGCCCCAGGACTGCCCTTCACTCCCCAAACAAAGCAATGATCCCCAAGCCAAATGATTCAATATGTCTTAAGAAAATGGGAGATCCATCCACACTAGGAGATATCTATATATATCTATATCTATAGATATATATCTATAGATATATAGACTATATCTATAGATATATAGATAACTAAACTGTAGCTTAGGTTATAGTAGCCTTGCCTTCCAAATATGCTTCACATTTGGTGAAGCATATCTTTTTTTTTTTTTTGGTTCCGGTCATGGGGCCTGAACTCTGGGCCTGGGCGCTGTCCCTCAGCTCTTCAGCTTAAGGCTAGCGGTCTACCACTTGAACCACAGCACCACTTCCAGCTTTTTTCTTATGTGGTGCTGAGGAATCGAACCCAGGGCTGCATGCATGCAAAGCAAGTGCTCTACCACTGAGCCACCTTCCCAGCCCAAGCATATCTATTTTTATTCTCCACCAACTCCAGGGTAATAGTGAGGCTTGGCAGTACTCAGTAATGATTGGGTGCTGGGCACTGATGGCTCAATTGTGTCATCCTCGCTTACTCAGGAGGCTGAGACCTGAAGATCATTGCTCAGACCCAGCCCAGGTGGACACATCCGAGGGACTCATTGCCCATGAACCTACAAAAAGTTGGAAATGGAGATGTGTCTCAAGTGGTGGAGTACCAGCCTTGAGCTGAAAAGCTAAGTGAGGAGTTCAGGGCTCTAAGTTCAAGTGGCATATCACAGGAGTCATAATTAATAACAATGATTGGGTAAGCGAATGAATGAATGTCTGCCATTCAAATCCACTTTTGATTGTGGAGATATTCATTACATCCAATGCTTTACCAATAGGAATACAGTAAGCGTTTCAGAATTTGGGTTCATTGTTGAGCAGCAGTGACTTGTGTAGCTCCCTAGACCCCCAAAGATCACTATTGAAATCCTGTGGTCAGAGCTAAGGCTTGACTTTATAGATGGGCTCTGGGATCCTGGGAAAGGTCAATAGCTTCCTCAAGGTCACTGAGCCCATTCAAAATGGACTAGAGCTTTGGGGAGAATTTGAACTTACCTTTTAATGCTTTTTTTTTTTTTGGTAGTTGTGGGGCTTGAACTCAGGGCCTGGGTGCTGCCCCTGAGTTCCTTTGCTCAAGGCTAGTGTTCTACCACCTTGAGCTGCAGTACCACTTCCAATTGTCTGGTGGTTAACTGGAGATAAGAGTCTCACGGATATTCCTGCCCAGGATGGCTTTGAACTGCTATCCTCAGATCTCAGCCTCCTTAGTAGCTGGGAATATAGGTGGGAGCCATCAGTGCTGGTCGAACTGTTCAATGATCTGTGTGTGTGTGTGTGTAGGTCCCGGGGTGTTGTCCTAGGGCTTTTTTTTTCTTCCTTATTCATAAAGTTAACATTCTACCAATTGAACCACAGTTCTACTTCTGGCCTTTTTGTTGTTGATGTTGGTCTGGGCCTGGGTGCTGTCCCTGAGCTCTTGAGCTCAAGGTGAGCAATCTGCCACTGAAGCCTCAGTGCCACTTCTGGTTTTCTGGTAGTTAATTGGAGATAAGAGTCTCATAAACTTTCTTGCCTGGGCTGGCTTTGAACCACGGTCCTCAGATCTCAGCCTCCTGAGTAGCTAGGATTACAGGTGTGAGCCACCAGCATCTGGTCTCAATGACCTTAATTAAATCCACCTCAACTCTAGCTGTGGCACCATAAGAAGTGTGACTTTAGGGTAACAGTGTGGCTGAAGTGGCAGGTGTCTACTAAAAGAGCTTGAGAGGAAGTGGCGCTGTGGCTCACATGGTAGAGCACTAGCCTTGAGCTGAAGACCTGAGGGACAGCGTTCAGGCCCAGAGTTCAAGTCCCATGACCCGAAAAAAAAAAAAAAAGAGCATGAGACCCTCCATTCAACACCCCCATACTGTAAAACAATAAAAAATACATTTTAAAAGGGGGTGACTTTAAGAGCCATTCTGAATCATTCACCCAGAAAAGTAAGACCTGCCCAAACCAGAAATCTGGGATTGTGGTCCCAATGCTAAATGATTGCAAGGTCTCTGTAAACCACCTTTCCTCTTGAGCCTCAGTTTCCCTAAGATAGAACATTGAGCTAATGATTCTTGCCTAGATCTTGGAGTGAGGACAAGAGTTGTAAAATGGAGACACAGGATAGAAACTTTAGAATTATTCAGTCTAAAATGTAGCCTTAAAAAAATGTATTCCATGGGCCTGGGAAGGTGGCTCAGTGGTAGAATGCTTGCCTTGCATGCCTGAGGCCCTGGGTTCGATTCCTCAGCATCACATAAGCAAAAAGAAAAAAGCCAGAAGTGGCACTGTGGCTCAAGTGGTAGAGTGCTAGCTTTGAACTGAAGAGCTGAGGGACAGCGCCCAGGCCCAGAGTTCAGGCCCCACGACCAGACCCCCCCAAAAAAAATGTATTCCAGGGGCTGATGGCTTATGCCTGTCCTTCTAGCTACTAAGGAAGTGGAGATCTGAGAATCATGGTTCTAAGCCAGCCTAGGTAGGAAAGTGTTTGAGACTTATGTCCAATGAGCTAGCAAAAAGCCAGATGAGGTAGGGGAGGGAGGAGTCAGGGAGGACTCATTATCTTGCTCATATAACTGTAACCCCTTTATACAGTATCTTTACAATAAAAAAAATTAAAAATTAAAAAAAAAGCCGTATGTGGAGCTGTACTCAAATGGTACTGTCAACCTTGAAGGAAAAAGTTAAAGGACAGGGCCTGGGCCAGTACTAACACACACATACATACTAAAGATATGTTTCTACTTTTTTAGAAGATGAAATCAAGTTTCATCTCTATATAACTTACGTTGAGTAAATTTGCTTAATTACACAACGGTGACAACTTTCACTCAGCAAATGTCAATTAGCAGTTGTTTCCCAGGAGTTCTGGATTTCAAAGGAAGGAAGGGAGAGCTATAATATATTCTTGCTATATTCAGTTTGTTGAAATAGTTTGTTCAGATTGGTAAAAACTCCAAAGAAAAATTATTTACATGTGAAGTATGGAATCTCAAAAATTATAAACAAAAGGATCAATACTGTTCCAGGGGGAATTTTTATTTTGTTAAAGCAATGGTCATATATGATCCATTTACAATAGTAAAACTACAAATAACTCAATGGGAAAAAGAAAAGGTCTTTTTTTGGGGGGGGGGTCTGGTTGTGGGGCCTGCACGCTGTCCCTCAGCTCTTCAGCTGAAGGCTAGCGCTCTACCACCTGAGCCACAGCGCCACTTCCGGCTTTTTTCTTATGTGGTGCTGAGGAATTGAACCCAGAGCCTCATGCATGCAAGGTAAGCGCACTACCTCTGAGCCACCTTCCCAGCCCAAAAGTTAAGTCTTAAAAGCAGTAGTGAATAACAAATTAAAACAAGGAAGCCAGGCACTGGTGGCTTATGCCTGTAATCCTAGCTACTCAGGAAGCTGAGATCTGAGGATAGCATTTCCAAGCCAGCTTGGGCAGGAAAATCTGTGTGACTCATCTCCAATAAACTAGTCAAAAAAATTCAGAAGTGGTGTGGTGGCTCAAATGGTAGAGCACTAGCCTTGAGAAAAAAGAATCTCAGAAACAGTGCTCAGGTCTTGACCTCAATCCCTAGGACCGGAAAATCAAACAAAAAAAGGGTGAGTCCTGAGTTCAAACCCCAGTACCAGCACAAACAAGTGACAAGTCACTTTCCACCTAGCTTTGCCTTCTTCCTCTCTGTCTTGGAGAGTAATTGCATGGTTCTTTCACCTAGTGCCTGCCCTACCCCTCCCCACCCCTACCCCCACCCCTCAGCAAAATTAAATCCTTCTCCTTCTGATAAGAGTCCTGGATCCTGTGACAAAACCAGAAATAACTGGTAAAATGCCTGGCTACAAGGCCCTCCATTCCCATAGGAACTGACAGCTATAGACCTAAGAGTCTAGCTGTGGGGTCAAAGGGCATTTGGTAGATTTGTGTGTGTGTGTGCATGCGCTCGCATGCATGCTCATGCACATGTGCACACACTAGTCCTGGGGCTTAAACTCAGATCCTGAAAGCTGTGTCCCTGAGCTTTTTGTACAAGGCTGGCACTCCACCACTTTGAAACACAGCACCACTTCCAGCTTTCTGGAGATTAACTGGAGATAAAAGTCTCATGGAGCCCTGTGTTGGTGGTTTACATGTGTAATCCTAGCTACTCAGGAGGCTGTGATCTGAGGATCATAGTTCAAAGCCAGCTTGGACAGAAAAGTCTGTGAGACTCTTATCTCCAATTAACTACCCCCAAACTGGAAGTGGAGTTGTGGCTCCAAGTGGTAGAACATTAGCCTTGAGCAAAAAAGCACAGAGACAGTGCCCAGGCCCTGAGTTCAAGCCCCAGGACATCCCCCACCCCTGCAAAAAAAAATCTTATGGACTTTCCTGCCCAGCTTGGCTTTGAGCCACAGTCCTCAGATCTCAGACTGACTTTGAGCCATGATCCTCAGATCTCGGTTTCCTGAGTAGCTAAGATTATAGGTGTGAGCCACTGGTGCCATCCTTTTGGTGTATTTTAAAGCAAATAACACCACTACTATAGGAAAGCTATTTGCAGTCACATCTGGGCCAATAGATTCATTTTTATTTTTTATAAAAGGGAAGCTGGGCCAGGTGCTGGTGGCTCATGCCTATAATCCTAGCTACTCAGGAGGCTGAGATCAGAGGATCACCGTTTAAAGCCAGCCTGGGCAGGGAAGTCTGTGAGACTCATATATCCAATTAACCACCAGAGGGCTGGGAAGGTGGCTCAGTGGTAGAGTGCTTGCCTTGCATGC
>NW_012267416.1:2027983-2050626 GCF_000151885.1 Dipodomys ordii
CTCAAGGCTAGCACTCTACCACTTGAGCCACAGCACCACTTCCGGCTTTTTTCCTTTTTGCTTATGTGGTGCTGAGGAATCGAACCCAGGGCCTCATGCATGTAAGGCAAGCGCTCTACCACTGAGCCACCTTCCCAGCCCTTTTATTATATCTTGATATGCAAATGCAATGGACAGAAGGTTGTTAATATGTTTGACTTAAAAAGTCTTTGTGCTTGTTTTAATCTGCACATTTCCCTTGACCAGAAAAATCCACTTGGGAAGAGACAGAAGAAAGGGAAAGGCATTTGTAGGCAGGATTCATTCCAAGTGCAAACCTGTATTCTACCTAAAAATAAGTCCTGTGGTTAAACAGACTCTTTCAAAATTCCCAAGGCAAAGCTATAAAATGAGAGTTAAACTGAAGGATAGGAAGAACTTTCCTTGTAAACAGCAAAGTAGTAAATATCTCAGATTCTGAGTCACCTAATGTCTTTTTAGTGACTCAGCTTTCTACCGCAGCCCCTGGCAAAAGGCAAAGGAGGAGCAAAACAAACGGTACTGCTGGCTTGTGCAATCCTGGCTACTTAGAAGGCTGAGATCTGAGCATCATGGTTCACAGTCAGCCCAGGTAGAAAAGTTCCCCTTGAGACTCTTAATCATTCAAAAATGGGTAATGGAACTGTGGTTCAAAGTGGTAGAGTACTAGTCTTGGGGAGGGGGGAATTCTTTGGGATAGGGTCTAGGCCCTAAGTTCATGACTGACTAAAACACAAAGGGTGGAGCTGCCAGGCACCAGTGGCTCATGCCTAAAATTCTAGCTACTGAGGCAGGAAAGTCCGTAAGATGCTTATCTCTAACAAAACGACTCAGAAAAACCTGGAAGTGTCAATGTGGCTCAAGTGGCAGAGTGTTAGCCTTGGGCAAAAAGAAGCTCAGAGACAGAGTCCTGGTCCCCAGAGTCCAGATATATATTCCTGAATCACCTCCCTAACCTTGAATTTCCTTTCAACATCCCTGTACAGACTCTGCTTCCACATCTTTGGAAGCTGAGCAGCACTGATTGGTGGAATATGTGTGTGTGTGCGCGCGCGCGCGCGCGCGCACACACACACACACACACACACACACAGAGTCCTAGGGCTTGAATTCAGGGCTTGCCTGCTGGTCAAAGCTAACACTTTACCACTTGAGCCTCAACTCCACTTTTTTTTTTTCTTGTTTGTTTCTTTTATAGTTCATTGGAGTAGTATTAGAGTCTCACCAACTTTCCTGCCTGGGCTGGCTTCGAACCATGAGCCTCAGATCTCAGCCTCCAGAATAGCTAGGATGACAGGTGTGTGCCACTGGCACCGGACACTGGAAATTCTTGTTCAACAGATCTCCATTTTTCCCTGAGAGACCCAATGCTGCCTTAGCGCCCCATCTCCTACCCCATTATCATCTTTCCACAGGATGCTTTTCCAGGATAGGATGACAGTGGACATCACTCCAACCACAGGCCCGCTGTCCCAATTGCACCTCTCCGCCCAAGGGACAAGGAGCGGAGGCCACACCCCTCCTCTTCCTGCTGCCCACCCCCAACACTGCTCTAGTTGTCTGTAAGGCTGGAAGACTGTGACCTAGAGTTGCTGTTCCTGCCCAGCCAGATGAGAGTCCTGAGGGTGAGTCAGCTCAAGCCCTGATGACATTTGGATAACAGGCAGCCTGGGAGGCAGGTGCGGCCTCCACTTCAGGGATGGGCTTGGGACACGGAGGAGCCTGCTCGCTCCATTCCCCTCAGGCAGAAGAGGGGTTGGGGTTAGGAGAACATCAAGAGGAAAGGTGCCATTGCCTATGTGCCTCTGATCATACGCAATAATGTTGATCACAATGAACTTCTGGAGATGGAAACAAGAGATACATTTTTCCCTCATTGGTTTTGTTTTTTCTTTTTTCTTTTGTTTCTTTTGTTGGTTTATCTGTCACATTCCTTCCACTTTTATCTTCAGGCATTAAAACTAGAAAGACTCAGAAATGGAGTCACACAGGGTGAACAAATGCAGCAGTGTACTCACTAAGTTGAAAATGAACTATACAAATTGAGGGGAAGGGGGATGGGAGGGAAAAACTGGGAGAGCGAGTGAGGAAAGGGGTGACATTGTTCAAAGAAAACTATACTCTTTACCTGACTTACATAACTGTAACCCCTTTGTACATCAGCTTTATAACAATAATTTTATTTATTTATTTATGGTTGTGGGTCCTGAACTCTGGGCTGGGGTGCTGTCCCTCAGCTCAAGGCTAGTGCTCTACCACTTGAGCCATAGTGACACTTCTGGCTTTTTCTGCTTATGTGGTGCTGAGGAATTGAACCCAGGGCCTCATGCATGCAAGGCAAGCACTCTTCCACTGAGCCACCTTCCCAGACCCAATAAATTTTTTTTTTTGGGGGTCTGGTCGTGGGGCCTGAACTTTGGGCCTGGGCACTGTACCTCAGCTCTTCAGCTCAAGGCTAGCGCTCTACCACTTGAGCCACAGCCCACTTCGGGCTTTTTTCTTTTTGCTTATGTGGTGCTGAGGAATCGAACCCAGGGCCTCATGCATGTAAGACAAGCACTCTTCCACTGAGCCACCTTCCCAGACCCAATAATTTTTTTAAAATGTACTCATTACCTGACTTATAATTATAACCCCACTGTATATCATCTTTAATAATTCAAAAAAAATGTAAAAAGGCAACTGTAATCAACAACCAACTATTCCAATACAATTATAAACCAGGCTCAAATATTTTCCTACATTCATAATAAATATGTATGCTAAAAAGAAGTCAGGCACTGGTGGCTCATGCCTGTAAATGTGAGTTAGTCATGATGCTAACTGTGACCTGAGAATCACGGTTTTCAATACCAGCCCAGGCAGGAAAGTCTGTGAGACTCTTATCTCCAATTAAGCACCTGAACACGGAATGTGGCTCAAAGGGGTAGGAGTGCTAGCCTTGTGCAAAAAGAAAGCTCAGGAACAGCACCCGGTGCTGAGTTCAAGCCCCACAACTGACAAAACAAGAAAAATAAAAAGAAAGGCCTCAGTCCTCTGAGAATTACTTTGGAGAAAGAAATATGTGAATCTGATTCTTTGTTTCAGGGCTGGTCCTGGGGCTTGAAATCAGAGGCTGGTGCTGTCCCTAAGCTTTATTTTTAGCTTGAGGCTAGCAATCTACCACTTGAACCTCAGCTCCACTTCTGGCTTTTTTGGGAGGTGTTTAATTGGAAATAAGGTCTTATGGACTTTCCTGCCCAGGCTGGCTTTGAACCATGATCCTTAGATCTCAGCCTTCTAAGTAGCTAGGATTATAGGTGTGAGCCACCAGCTCTTGCCTGGATCTGATTCTTTTAGAACCTTAGTCTTCAGGAAGCTTCATGGAGAGGCAAGGTACAAGAATTGTCTAGAAAAGGAGCAAGGGCATCCAGCAAATGCATTATGTGCTTCCCAAAGCTGAGGGGACCAGCAAGATCTGATAATGCCCTTGGGAATCACTCAGAAGATTCTGGGTCTTTCCAGGCTCTTCCACTGGAACCAGCACCCCTGAGTACTATACCTATTTGCTGACAAATTCCTTTATCATTGGAACTCAGATTGCAAACATTGGATCCTCAGATCTCAGCCTCCTGAGTTGCTAGGATTACAGGTGTGACTGGCACACAACTCAATCATTTGTTCATTTTTTTTGTGGCTCATTCATTACAAAGAACATTTCTGATCTCTCCATTCAGTCCTGCGCATGTTTCAGGCTAAGCTCCAGAATCATCTTCCTCCAAAGTTCTGACATCAATGTGGGCTCTTTGTGAAATGTGGCTTAGTACCTTCTGCTTTCTTTTCTCATTGTCTCTCTGTCCCTCTCTTTTGTTGGGAGATAGGCACTTGATGCTTTGCTTGTTGCCTGGCGCTCTACCAACTGAGCCACGTTTCCAACCCCACCTTCTGCTGTTTTGCATTAGCTTGTGGTTATAGCCAGGCTGCAGGCTTGGCTGACTTATTCTAGGCCCACCATATCCTAGGCTATGTTTGCAAAAACATTTTAATGTTCTTTTTAAAAAAATCAAATTGAAAAAGGCTAAAGTCATAGCTAAAGTGATAGACTGTCTGCCTAGCAACTGTGAGACACTGAGTTCAAACCCCTCTACCACTGGAAAAGAAAAGAAAAAGCCAAGTACTCCAGTGGTGCACACCTGCAATCCTAGCTACTCAGAAAGCTGAGGTATGAGGACTGCAGCTTAAAGTCAGTCCAGTCAGGAAAGTCCATCAGACCATCCAATTAACCAACAAAATTCTGGAAGTGGATCTGGGTGCCAGTGCCTCAATCTTGTAATCCTAGCAATTTAGGAAGCTGAGATCTGAGGATTGAAGCCAGGAAAGTCCATGAGACTCTTACCTCTAATTTAAAACAAACAAACAAACAAAACCTAACAAAAAGCCAGAAGTGGAACAATGGCTCAAGTGGTAGAGAGCTAGCCTTGAGCAAAAAAAGCTCAGTGACAGCACTCAAGCCTTGTGTGCACATGTGCGTGCGCACATACACACACACACACACACACACAATCAGAAGGGGAATATAACAATAATAAATATTGCCAGGCACCAGTGTCTCATGCCTGTAATTCTAGCTTCTAGGGAGGCTGAGATCCAAGGATGTCGATTAAAAGCCAGCCTGGGCAGGAAAGTCTGTGAGACTCTTACCTCCAATTAAACACCAAAAAGCCAGAAGTGATGCTGTCCTCCAGTGGTAGAGAACTAGCCTTGAGCACAAAAGCTAAAGGACAGCTCCTAGGTTCTGAATTCAAACCCCAGGACCCACACAGACAGACAAACAGATAGATAGACAGACAGACACAGACACACACACAATAATAAGTATATAACAATGAATTTAGCCAATCTGATACACCACACAGAGGCAGATATTTGCAAATGCTTACTGATGAAGGAAAGGGTACTTGGCAAAAATGCCCAATATCCACCAATGTCCAAATGTGGCCCTGACTGGGTTGTTTGTGCCCTGTTGCTCAGCCCAGTCTCTCTCTCTCTCTTTTTTCCCTGCCAATCCTGGAGCTTGAACTCAGGGCCTGGGCACTGTCCCTGAGTGCTCTACCACTTGAGCCACAGCACCACTTCCAGCTTTTGCTGTTTATGTGGTACTGAGGAATAGAACCCAGGACTTCATGCATGCTAGGCAAACACCCTACCACTAAGCCACATTCCCAACCCTCAGCCCAGTCTCTTGCACAGGTCTCTGCCCACTTCTGGAAGTCCTGTGAGGCTACACACTATTTCCTGATCCCTCACGTGTTGAACACGCATGTCACAGAATTAACAGTCTAAAGGCCCACATGAGGGCACCTCTTACATGTGAGCTATGCTGTGTACCCTTGTTTCTATCTGCAGAGTCTGCCTAAGCAGAATCAAACCTGGGCACTTAGAATTATAAACTTATGCTAGGGGCTGGTGGCTCACACCTGTAATCTTAGTTATTTCAGAGGCTGAGAGCTGAGGATCATAGTTCAAAGCCAGCCTGGGCAGGGAAGTCTATGAGGTTCTTATCTCTAATGAAACACCAGAAAACCCCAAATAGAGCTGAGGCTTAAAGTGGTAGAGCACTAGCATTGAGTGAAAAGGCTCAGGACAATGCCCAGGCCCTCAATTCAAGCCCCATAACCAACAAATAATTAAACAAATTTGTGGGAAGTGAAAACTGGAAGGGATGCTTCCTTCATTTCAAAAACATTTCTTGAGCACCAATAATTTGTAGACAAGTATTCCTTATCTTTATCCTTCAAGGCTGGGGTTCTACCACTTGAACCACAGCTCTATTCCTGGATTTTTTTTCCTTTTGGTGATTAATTGGAATAAAGAATCTCACAGATTTTCCTGCCTGAGCTGGCTTCGGACCTCAATCCTCAGATATCAGTCTTCTGAGTAGCTGGGATTACAGGCATGTGGTGCCATGGTTGCCTAGACCAAGACATATTCCTTTTTTTTTTTTTGGGTCCGGTCGTGGGGCCTGAACTCTGGGCCTGGGCGCTGTCCCTCAGCTCTTAACTCAAGGCTAGCACTCTACCACTTGAGCCACAGTGCCACTTCCGGCTTTTTTCTTTTTGCTTATGTGGTGCTGAGGAATCGAACCCAGGGCCTCAGGCATGCAAGGCAAGTGCTTTACCACTGAGCCATCTTCCCAGCCCCCCAAGACATACCCTTACAGAAGGACTTCAAGAGGTTTAAGAAACCTTTCATGCCGGGCCCTGGTGGCTCACTCCTGTAATACTAGCTACTGAGGAGGCTGAGATCTGAGGATCATGGTTCAATGCCAGCCGGACAGGAAAGTCCAAGAGACTCATCTCCAATTAACCTCCAGAAAACCGGAAGTGGTACTATGGCTCAAGTGGTAGAGTGTGAGCCTTGAGCTGAAGAGCTCAGGGACAGCGCCTAGGCCCAGAGTTCAAGCCTCAACAACAACAAAAAAGAATCCTTTCATGTGGAAGAAAAATTTGGGATGTGCAGGTGAAACTGAACTTTCTAGAAACATGGACATTCAAATGCTAAAGGTTAAGGTCTCCACAATGTCAAGACCACTCATTAAAGGTCATTATCCAATTTTTTTTTTTTTCACAGTAGAAAAAAACTGAGGCCCAGAATTGGGAAATGATGCATCTGTCATACAACTAGACAAGGACAGAGACAGGGCTCCCAGTCCTTTGGTGTCTTCACAAGAATACCCTAAGCCAGGCATCTGTAGTTCACACCTGTAATACCAGCTACCCAGGAGGCTGAGATCTGAGGGTCACAGTTCAAAAGACAGCTCAATGGCTGGGAATGTGGCTTAGTAGTAAGTGCTTGCTTAGCATGCATGAACCCTGGGTTCAATTCCTTAGTACCACATATACAGAAAATGCCAGAAGTGGCACTGTGGCTCAAGTGGTAGAGTGCTAGCCTTGAGCAAAAGAAGCTCAGAGACAGTGGCCAGGCCCTGAGTTCAAGCCCCAGGACTGGCAAAAACAAAACAAAACACAACAAAACAAAGAAACAAAGCCAGCCCAGTCTGTAAGATTCTTATCTTCAATTAACCAGCAGAAAGCAGGAAGTAGAGCTGTGGTTCAAAGTGGTAGAGCGTTAGCCTTGAGCAAAAGAGTTCAGGGATAGCACTCAGGCCTTGAGTTCAAGCCCTACCTCTAAGAGAGGGGGTGGGGGAGGAGGGAGAGGGAGAGGAGAGATAAAGAGAAATACCCTCCACTCATTGGCTAAATAGGAGCCATCAACCGAGGTGCTTCTTTGAGCCTCTGGATTCCAAACCTTTGGATTTCAAACATCCCCTTACTCACTAAATACACATTCTCTTTCTCCACCCCCCCTCTTCCGGTTGTCTTTCTCAACATTCCCCCACGTTCACCCATGGACGCCCATGGCTGAGCCGGCCTGGAGTCAAATGCAGATAACCTCTCTGAGGGATGAATAAACATCAGTGGGTGTCCGGAGCCGAAGAATGTAGAAATGGATTCTTTTCCTTCTGAGCACTGGACATCTGGCAGATTGTGTCAAAGTTGCCGTGGCCTGGGGCCCTCTGAGTTCCCATCTGGATGAACCCCACATAATTTCTCACTGCACAGGAGCAGGACGCCTCTCACAGGACTGCAGTCTGCCTCTTTCTCTCTCTCCACTGGCCTTCCGTGGCTCCCAGTTCCCAGCCAGGGGTGGCCAGCTGTGGCTAGCCTCCACTTGAGCAGCACGTGTTTCACAGCATACCTGTGGGAAGTTTGATGTAGAGACAAGTGGTTTGAATTTAATACGAGGACACAGGGGAGCTCATTAGAAAGCTTCATGGTGATCAGTGGATATTTATTTGATCCTACTTTTGAGAGAACTCAATCTCAGGAAAAAGAGTACTGGATTTGAAATCCAGCAACACTCCCCCTCTTCCCCTTAACTACTTAAATTTTTTCTTCTTTCTTGCACGCACACGTGTGTGTGTGTGTGTGTGTGTGTGTGTGTGTGTGTGTGTGGTGTTTTTCTGTTTTTGAAGATGGGGTTGAACCCAGTACCTTGTGCATGTAAAGCAAGCATTCTACCACTGGATACTCCCAGTTCCTAAAGTCAACCTTTCTTCCTTCCCTCCTTCCCTTCCTTTTACTTTCCTTCCTTCCCTCCCTTCTTTCTCTATTTTCTTTCTTTCTCTTCCTTCCTCCCTTCTTCCCTCCCTTCCTTTTGTCTATTTCTTCCTTCCTCTCTGTCTCTGACTCTTTTCTCTTTCCAAAATTATAGTCAAAAGAATTAGGCAGGGCTGCCAAAGTGGCTTAGTGGTAGAGTGCTTGCCTAGCATGCATGAAGCCCTGGATTTGATTCCTCAGTACCACATAACAGAAAATGCCAGAAGTGGTGCTGTGGCTCAAGTGGTAGAGTGCTAGTCTTGAGCAAAAGAAGCTCAGGGACAGTACCCAGGCCCTGAGTTCAAGCCCCAGGACTGGCAAAAGAAAAAAAAAAGAATCAGGCATAAATGTACTAAAGCTCTATTGAAACTTATTTTTTAAACCTTAAGACCCAAACAAGTGGCTGAAGATTGACTCTTGGGGTTGTAGATTCGCCCTCATCCCTAGTCCTCATGCTAAGGAGACCGAAGATGGATGGCTGGGAATATCTGCAGACCTGCCACCACCTAACCTGTACATACAATGTCTGGAAAGGGAGTGTGAACAACTTCATGCAATTCTCATTGCTGTTTGCTAGTCTTGCTTCAGCTAGGACAAGTGCCAGGATCATTTCAGAATATGTGTACAGTGTCCTGGAACCTATTTTCGGAAACAGAGAGTGTCACTGAATCACACTCCTGTCATGCTGGCTAGGAGTACGGATTTGTTTCTCTGCTGATTAAAGAAATAAAAGGCAGAAATGTGTTTAAAGTGGACAGAGCAAGTTAACTTGGACACAAAAGTAGACCATAGGCTCTCCACAGTTTGAGCCCTCAAAGCAGGGGTTCAATGGAGTCCATACCTCTTCCTGAGCTTTTTGCTGGTGGATGATGGCTCATGTGTGCACCGCCTTAGCTCTTTTCATTGATTGAGCCACAACCCCCGGCATTATGGGAAGGAGAAACACTATGAATAGCCATGTTATTTCCACCATTTTTTTTTTTCCAGTTCTGGGGACTGAATTCAGGGCCTGGGCACTGTCCCTGAGCTTCATTTTTGCTCAAGGCTAGCACACTACCCCTTGAGCCACAGTGCTTCCAGCTTTTGCTATTTATGTAGTACTGTGTTCGCAGAGCTTCATGCATGCTAGGTAAACACTCTACCACTAAGCTACATTCCCAGCCCCATTTTTGTTATTGTTGTTTGTCTTGGGGCTTGAACTCAGGGCCTAGGTGCTGTCCCAGAGTTTTTTGCTCAAGGCTGGCACTCTACCACTTTGAGCCATAGCTCCATTTTCAGCTTTTGGTAGTTAACTGGAGATAACATAATTAAGTGTACACAGGAAACAAACACACACACACACACTCTCAAAAAAACAAAGTCAGGCACCCATGGCTCACGCCTGTAATCCCAACTACTCAGAAGGCTGAATTCTGATGTCTATGAGACTCTTATTTCCAATTAACCAGCAAAAACCCAGAAGTGGAGCTGAGGCTCAAGTGATAGTGTACCAGCCTTAAGGAAAAAAAAAAACCATAAAAAACCTGAGAGAAAGCATCCAGGCTTTGAGTTTAAGCTCCAGGAATAGGGAAAAAAAAATAAGATAGGAAAATAATATAGGTTCTGAGTGGGAAAGGGCAGACATCAGCAGGAGAAGGAAGAGCTCAAGAAGAAGTGAATAAGGATGGATATGGTAAAAGTAAATACAAAGAAGGGTGTTATACACACACACACACAGCACAATGAAACCTGTTAAAGAAATGGAACCTGTTTTAAGAGATGTTTTAAGGGCCATGTACCAGTGGCTCATACTTGTAATCCCAGCTATTCAGGAGACCTGAGGATTTTAGTTTGAAGTCAGCTTGTATATAGGACAGTCTATGAGACTCTGATCTCCAATTAACCAGCAAAAACTAGAAGTAGAGGTGTGGCTCAAGCAACAGAGCTCCAGTCTTGAGTGAAAAAGCTAAGAGACAGTGCTTAGGCCCTGAGTTCAAGCCCAACCTAAAAAAAGAAAAAAATAATGGATTAAATTAAAAATAAATAACAAAAATATTAGGAAGTGTACATATAAAAACCCTGTCAATCAGAAGAAGATTCAAAGGCCCCTTCTCACTGATAACAAAATAATAGAATCTAAGTTTCTTTTTTTTTTGGGGGGTCCGGTAGAGGGCCTGAACTCTGGGCCTGGGCGCTGTCCCTCAGCTCTTCAGCTCAAGGCTAGCGCTCTACCACTTGAGCCACAGTGCCACTTCCGCTTTTTTTTTTTCCTGGCTTATGTGGTGCTGAGGAATCGAACCCAGGGCCTCATGCACGCAAGGCAAGTGCTCTACCACTGAGCCACCTTCCCAGCCCAGAATCTAAGTTTCTTAGAGCAAAAGGTTCTAACAGATCCCAATCCTGGGGCTGTTGGGAGTATTGGGTGCTGGTAGCTCTGTCTAGAACATAAGCCTGCAATGAATATTAGATGAAATACATGGCTGGATTTTTTGCTCAAGGCTAGCACTCTACCACTTGAGCCACACCTCCACTTCTGGCTTTTGCTTCTATTTTTATTTTTTTCATGGTTTGAAGCCAGCCCGGGCAGGAAAGACTATGAAACTCTTATCTTCAACTAACTACCAAATAGCTGGAAGTGGAGTTATGGCTCAAAGCACTAGCCTTGAGCAAAAACATTTAACAGGCCCTGATTTAAGTCTCAAAAACAAAAACAAAGGAATAAGTGAGAAGGTGATTATCACACTTCCAATTCAGGTTGCTTGGCTTTCTCCAACTCTGGGTAGTCAGCCTTGGTGATTTATCATCTAGCTTTTATTTGGAAATATATTTGTTCACACACAGAACAATGGATGTCTATGTGTCCATTTGGTGGACTGCTATTTTACCATCCATTAGCTGCTGTTCTGTTCATCATTGAGCACACCCATAGACCTTCAAATTCACATATCCACCACTGGTCTAGACTGCCAGCTTTCATAGATGTATTGTCCTTGTCCCCTTTAATCTGATTACCCACTCCTGCCCTACATACTCAGACAGACACACACACATAAACACTCTCTCTCACACATTGGAGAGGGACACAGAGTTTGGGTGCTGTCCCTCAGCTTCTTTTGCTCAAGGCTATTACTCTACCACTTGAGCCACAGCTCCACTTCTGGATTTTTTTTGGGGGGGTGGTGGTGGTGGTGGTGGTAATTTATTGGAGGTAAGAGCCTCATGGAGCGAGGCGCTGGTGGCTCATGTTTGTAATCCTAGCTATTTAGGAGGCTGAGATCTGAGGATTGCAGTTCAAAGCCAGCCTGGCCAGGAAAGTTCATGAGACTTTATCTCCAACTAAGCACCAAAAGACCAGCAATGGAGCTGTGGCTCAAGTGGTAGCGCACTATAGCCTTGACGAAGAAAAAAAAAGCTCAGGGACAACACCCAGGCTGAGTTCAAGCCCCAGAACCAGTACACACACACACACACACACACACACACACACACACACACACACACACACACACACGCACGCACGCACGCATGCACACTAACAATACTCCAAAATGTACTCAGAATATCACCAATCTGCACACAGAACAACTATGGTTTGAAAAAAAAAAAAACACAAACTGGGTGCTGGTGGCTTACACCTGTGAGCCTAGCTACTCAGAAAGCTGATATCTGCGGATCACAGTTCAAAGCCAGCCTGGGCTGGAAAGTCTGTGAGACTCTTATTGCCAATGAGCCACAGGAAAACCAGAAGTGGTGCTGTGGCTCAAAGTGGTAGAGTGCTAGTCTTGAGCAAAAGAGCTTAGGGACAGTGCTTAGGGTCTGAGTTCAAGCCCCATGACTGACACACACACACACACACACACACACACACACACACAAAACACACACACACAAAAGCAGCAAAGAGTAAGGAAGCATAGGAACCTGAATTGAAACCTGGACAGTGCTCAGGACCTGTCACCATAGTGGAGTATCAGGACCTGGCTGTGATTTCCAGGCCACATGTGCCCTGCTGTATCCAATCAACAGCTCTATGACCAGCTGGTCCTGGGGAACCTGGAGCCAATCATGAAAGACACAACACTACAGTGGCAGCTAAAGTGGCACAATGGGGGACCTGGAGGCCAGGTGATATCCTTGCTGGGATTCGCTGGTCAGTAGTGAGCAGAAGAGCTGCAACCAGGCACTTCTCCTTCAGTGAAAGCCCTCTGGCAGCCCATAAATCAGGATCAGCCCTGCTGATCCTGCTTACTAGATTAGTTGACTGAGTAACTCCATATGTATTATCACCCAGTGGCTTACAGAGCTGCTCTGGAAGGCTCCAAGGCCTGACTGATGTGGGCCCAGGGGAGGGGAGACCAATGTTGTCTGAGCAACTCAGCCTATAGAGATGACCAGCTCTACCTTCTCCACTGGGCTGAGCCACTCTACACTTAGCTCTGACCCTGTTCTGCATTTTGCAGGCTCTATTAGAGGCAAAACTTTCTGGCAATTTTAGGAACATCCATTAACAAAGAGTCTTAAAGCTGGGTACCAGTGGGTCACACACCTGTAATCCTAGCTACTTAGGAAGCTGAGATCTAAGGATCCAAGTTCAAAGGCAGCTTGGGCAAGAAAGTTTGTGAGATTCTTGTTTTTTTCTTTTGGTCATTCATGGGACTTGAACTCTGGGCCTGGGTGCTGTCCCCGAGCTCATTTTCCTCAAAGCTAGCTTACTACCACTTTGAGCTACAGCTCCACTTCCAGTTTTCTGGTGGTCAACTGGAGAAAACAGCCCTGCCTTGGATGGCTTTGAACCTCGATCCTCAGTTCTCAGTCTCCTGAGTAGCTAGGATTACAGGCCTGAGCCACCAGCTCCCTGCCTGTAAGACTCTTATCTCCTATGAGCCACCAAAAAACTGGAAATGGAGGCATGGTTCAAGTGGTGGTGTGACCCTTGCCTTGAACACAGAAGTCAAGGGAGAGCTCCCAGGGCCAGAGTTCAAGCCCCAGTATCAGTACACGTGCATGCTCTCTTCTCTCTCTCTCTCACACACACACAATAGTTTAAGAGTGAAAGAAAATTCAAGAATGATAACTATGATAGGTGAGTTGTGAGAGAACAAGGAAGGTGAATTCGGAGGCAAATGAAATTGTTATCTGTGATGGTTAATTTTGTAGAGGAAACTTATAGGCATCAATTGGATTCAGTTTAGATTCACCCAGCTGATTAGTAAAGCACACCTCTGGGTCTGGGGGCTTTCTATAGAAGATTAATTCAAGTGGAAATTCCTCCTAAATGTGGGTAGCACCATCTCATAGGCTGGCTTTCCACACAGAAGTAAGGGGTGTGTGTGTGTGTGTGTGGTTGGGGGGAAAGGTGTGTGTGTGTGTGTGTGTGTGTGTGTGTGTGGTTGGGGGGAGAGAATCCTGCAATCCAGGCATTCTCTTTCCCTCTCTTACCCCTCTTCCTGCTTCCTGGCCACCATGAGTTGTTCTGCTCTGTAATGGTTACCTGAAATGTGACACTGAGCAAAATAAATCCTTTCTCCCTTATTTCTGTCAAGTATTTTGTCACAGCAGCAACAACAAAAATATATGACTAGCACATAGCCCAATCCTCCTCTTTCTACCTCTTTTATTTTTTGGCCAGTCCTGGGGCTTGAACTTGGGGCCTGAGCACTGTCGCTAAGCCTCTTTGTGCTCAAGGTTATGACTCTACCACCTGAGCCACACAGCTACTTCTGGCTTTTACTGAGTAGTTTATTGGAGATGAGTCTCACAGGGAGCCGAGCATTGGTGGTTCACGCCTGTAATCCTAGCTACTCAGGAGGCTGAGATCTCAGGATCATGGTTCAAAGCCAGCCCAGGCAGGAAAGGCCGTGAGACTCTTATCTCCAATAAACCACTCAGAAAACTGGAAGTGGCACAGTGGCTCAAGTGGTAGAATGCGAGCCTTGAGCTGAAGAGCTGAGGGACAGTGTTCAGGCCCAGAGTTCAAGTCCTATGACCGACAAAAATAAATAAATAAAAAGTTTCACAGGGACTGGAATGTGGCTTGCCTAGTGTGTATGAAGCCTTAGTACCACATAAACAGAAAAAGCTGGAAGTGGTGCTGTGGCTCAAGTGGTAGAGTGCTGGCCTTGATCATTGAGAGGCTCAGTGACAGTGCGCAGGCCCTGAGTTCAAGCTGCAGGACTGGCAAAAAAAAAAAAAAAAGAGTCTCATAGCCTTTTCTTCCTGGGCTGGCTTTGAACTGCTACCCTCAGATCTCAGCCTTCTAAGTAGCTAGGATTAAGGTGTGAGACATGGGTGATGGTCTGCCTTCCACCTCTTCTTCCCCCTTCTCTCCCATTCCCTTTACTCCACCTGTCTCCCTGTTCTTCTACTTTCTCCTTCCTCCTTTTACAGCTTCCCCTCCTTTCCCCCTCCCCCTCTGCCTTCTTCTCCAGGGCCTCACCATGCTAAGTAAGTAACAGGCTTTACCACTGAACTAGACATCCAGCCCAAGGTTGCCATCTTTACTTGATGAAACAAACAGCTGGCTTCAATGGGTTGCTGACTGTGTGCTAGGCACCAATCCACCTTTTGCTATGTGAACTTGCTAATAAACTCGTGGGATAGGTATTGATCATCTTTGCCTTATAGACCAAGCCACTGGACCACAGAGCAAACAATTGACCAGGGCCTAAGATCACAAAATTTCAATCTTGGGGCCACAAAAATACTAACAGAGCCATGAACTTAATCACATCTGTGGATGTTGATTCCTTGGTACAAGAATGTTAGGGTAAGGAAAGATGAAGGCTATAAATGGTGTTTAATTTGAAGCTGAGCTTTGTGATAGGAAAGACCAGGATAAAAGACCCAGCACTGGCATTTACTAACTTGTACATCACAAACAAGTCATTTTAGTTCTTTGCCTCAGTTTATCTACCTGTAAAATGGAGATACTCAGAGCTCCCTTCCTCATAGAAGAACAGGTTCCTAGCCAAGCGCCATTGGCTCACACCTCTAATCCTAGCTATTCAGGAGGTTGAGATCTGAGGATCACAGTTCAAAGCCATCCTGGGTAGGAAAATGCATGAGACTTATCTCCAATTACCCACCAGAAAACCAGAGGTGGCACTGTGGCTCAAAGTGGTAGAGTACTAGCCTTAAGCAGAAGAGCTCAAGGACAGCACTCAGGCCCTGAGTTCAAGTTCCATGACTAACAACAACAACAACAACAAAGATCAGGTTCCATTCATGTATTTAAGATACTATATTAGGGCTGGGAAGGTGGCTCAGTGGTAGAGTGCTTGCCTTGCATGCATGAGATGCATGAGGCCGTGGGTTCGATTCCTCAGCACCACATAAGCAGAAAAAGCTGGAAGTGGGGCTGTAGCTCAAATGGTAGAGCACTAGCCTTAAGCTGAAGAGCTGAGGGACAGTGCCCAGACCCATGTTCAGGTGCCATGATCGACACACAGACACACACAGACACACAGACACACACACACACTATATTAAGGATGAGATTTGAGAACTGAAGTTCAAAGCCAGCCTACGCAGCTAAATCTGAGAGACTTATCTCCAGTTAACCTGAAAAGAGCTGGAAGTGCAAGTGTGGCTCAAATGGTAGAAGGCCAGTCCAGGTAGCTACCCATTGCTTTCGCTCCAACCTGGCACAGGCCTACCATGAATGACCCAACAACAGATATTTGGTGGTGAGAAACTGAATGAGTGAACTTTACAAGGAGCCTCGCCTCCTGCCATCCCTTCTTGCCCAGCCCCTCTCCGGCTGCAATGTTTATTATTCTCTCACTGTGGGAAAGTAAGTACAGCATAAAATGTGCCATATGAACCAATTATAAGTGCACACTTCAGTAGCATTAAGCATATTCACATTTGCATGCAACCTCATTGATACCAACTTCTAGAACTTTCTCAGTACACCAACCTGAGATTCGGTACTTATTAAACAGTAGTACCATCCATCCCTTCCCCCAGCCCCTGGAAATCCACCATTCTACTTCCTGTCTCTGAGAACATCACTCTTGTAGATCTCCAGTGAGTAGAGTCACATGGTATTTCCTCCAGTGATGGTGATGGTGTGTGTGTGTGTGTGTCCAAGTCCTGAGGGCATGGGCACTATTCTTGAGCACTTTTGCTCAAGGCTAGCACTCTACTACCTGAACCACAACTCCACTTCTGGTTTTTCTGAGGTAGTTAATTGAAGAGTCTTTTGACTCTCTGATCCTCAGATCTCAGCTTCCTGAGTAGCTAGGATTACAGGCACGAGCCACCAACGTTCGGCTAGTGATGAATCTTAACAAATTAGCTCTGCTAGTCTGTAGTACCTCCTTGTTAGGTCAAACATCCAAGTAAATGTTGCTATGATAATATTTTTGGATGTGATTAATCACAGGGGCAAATTTAAATGGGTAGATTTAAATTAATTTTAAACTTGATCTTTCCTAAAGGGAATGGGCTTTATCTAATAATTTGGTGAACTTCAGAGCAAAGACAGAGGTGACTCAAATTCTGCTGCCATATAGAAATTCTACCTGAGTTTCCAATCTATAGGCTTGAGGTTGCAACATCAGCTCTTGCTGGAGCTGTCAGGCCTGACAGCCACATGTATGTATATACACATACAACATACTCATGTATGTGTATATATGTGTGGACACACATATACACATTTAAATGACTTAAATGAATAGACATATGTGTGTGTGTTTGTGTGTATGTGACTACTGGGGCTTGAACTCAGGGTCTAGACACTTTTCCTTAGCTTATTCTGCTTCATACTGGTCCTCTACCACTCAAGCCACACCTTTAGTTCCAGCTTTTTGTTGGTGTGTGGGAGATAAGAGTCTCCCACTGGCTTTGAACTGCAATCCTCAGAACTCAGCTTCCTGAATAATGAGGATTATAGGCATGAGGCACCGGCATAGGACACACGTATGATGTCTTGGTTCTGTTTCAGGAGAAGCCTGTGACACTGGCCATACTTCCTGCATGTGGACCTGATACTCAGCTGCTCCAGGAGCTCAAGTTCACCTGGCAGGAAGTCCCAGGACCCTCCAAGGATTCAGGTCAGGCCTGGGGTCTCATATAGGATGCCAGGTTCATTCTCTGGCTGCTGGCAAAGGAGGCTGTGAAAAGGGGGAGAGGAACTATGAGGAGACTGTTTCGGGAGGTGGTTAGGAGTCTGCCCCCCACCTTTTTTTTTTTTTTGCCAGTCCTGGAGCTTGAACTCAGGGCCTGATCATTGTCTCTGAGCTTCTTTTGCTCAAGGCTAACACTCTACTGCTTGAGCCACAGTGCCACTTCTGGCTTTTTCTGTTTATATGGTACTGAGGAATTGAACCCAGGGCTTCAAGCATGCTAGGCAAGTACACTGCCACTAAGCCACATCCCCAGCATGCTCCCTCCCTTTTTTGATGCTAGTACTAGAGCTTGAACTCAGGTCCTGGGTGCTGTCCCTTAGCTATTTTTCTCAAGGCTAGCAATCTACCACTAGAGCTATAGTTCCACATCAGGCTTGTTAGTGGTTAATTGGAGATAAGAGTCTCACACTGGCTTCAAACCACAATCCTTAAAGCTCGGCCTCCAGAGTAGCTAGGATGACAAACATGAACTATCAGCACCCAGCTCATCGTATTCTTCTCAGTCATACTATTTTCATTTTTAGCTGTGTGGCTCTAGTCAAGTGGCTTAACCTCTCTGAGTCCCATTTCCTGATTTGTGAAAGGAGGATTAAAACACAAACACCACAGTGATAATGAAATGCTCTATGGGGATGGCTATGGACAGTCAATGGAGGAAAAAGTAAATGATATATCCACCTCCGTGCACAGCGGTTATGATTAGTAACCACTCGTTATTATTTGTCATTGTTATTATTTGGGCTGGCCTTGATCTGAGAAGCTACCTGAGACTGGGGGTAGAGGAGTGAACCCCCACTGCTGCCTCTTCCCCACCCCCACCTTACTGGCCCCCCCTTTGAAGTCTCCAGGGGCCTCCAGGCCATGATAAATGTCCCAGCCCTATAGGTTATGACTTGCTGCCAGATTTGACGTTAACCATCGGTGCTCTGGCTATGTGTTTGAAGAAAGTGGCTAAATGCTGCTGGGGCCGATGGGGAGATAGCGGCCTGCTCTAGAAGCTGGGCTTTGAAAGCTCCTTCAGCTGAGGAGGGGGGGGGGGAAGAGGGGAGGGGAGGGGAGAGAGAGAGACACACACACACACACGTATAGAGACAGAGACAGAGACAGAGAAAGAGAGAGAGGGGACACACACACACACACACACACACACACACACACACACACACACACACGGAGAGGAGGCAGCTCCACACAGCTGTTTAGTCTACCAATCACGGTGGTGACAAAGAGTCTGCACTGGCCAGGGCTGCTGGCTGGGCAGGAGGGGCCCCACCTTGCAGCTATTGAGGGGGGGGTTCCCTTTCTTTTCCTTGGGTGCTTGTGTTGTGGGTGTTTTTTACATCTTTCCAGGCTACCAGAAGATGGGATAGGAGAAAGATCAGACTGGCAGAGTTTAGGCATGTTATGGAAAGGCTCATAGTCCAGGGTGTGGACACCCATCTCTGCCTCTTCTGTCCAGGAAAGGTCCTTGCTGGCCTTCGTTTCCTAGTGTTTAGGAGTGAAGCAAAGGCTAGCACGTCCTTCCCAGGGCTCAGGGAGGATTCAGTAGGCCTGAACTAATGCACAGCAGGGGCAGGGGGAATCTGACCTTCAGCACCAGTCAAGGACATGTGGTTAAAAAACTCAGACACCTACCAAAACTCCAGATACCTAGCAGCTTCTATTTCATCCAACACTTGGGAAGAACTAGTTCTTTCCTTCCTCTCCCTCCCTCCCTCCTTCCCTTCCTCCCTCTCTTCCTCTCCTTTTGTCAGTCAGGGGACTTGAACTCAGGACCTGGGCATTGTCCCTGAGTTTTTTTGCTCCAGGCTAGTTCTCTAGCACTTTTAGCCACAGCACCACTTCCGGTTTTCTAGCTAGGATTACAATTTTGAGCTACTGATGCCCAGATCTTCTTTTCTTCTTCCTCCCTCCCTCCTCTTTTCTGTCTTTCAATTTCATGCTGGTTCCAGGGCTTGAACTTAGGGCCTGAGCACTGTTCCTGAACTGTTTGTTTTGGTCAAGGCTGATATTCTACCACTTAACCCACAGCTCCACTTCCAGCTTTAATTGGAGATAAGAGTCTCACAGTCTTTCC
The DNA here is from genome assembly GCF_000151885.1 of Dipodomys ordii. Classification (NCBI taxonomy): domain Eukaryota; kingdom Metazoa; phylum Chordata; class Mammalia; order Rodentia; family Heteromyidae; genus Dipodomys; species Dipodomys ordii. The sequence continues at coordinate 2,047,330 of NW_012267416.1, forward strand.
TGCCGAGGCTGGCTTTGAACTGTGATCCTCAGATCTCAGCCCCCTAAGTAGCTACAATTATAGTATGATCCACCAACACCTGGCACACTGGTTTTTGTTTTTGTTTTTTTTTTCTGTTGGTCGTGGGGCTTGAACTCTGGGCCTGGGCACTGTCCCTCAGCTCTTTAGCTCAAGGCTGGTGTTCTACCACTTTGAGCCACAGCACCACTTCTGGTTTTCTAGTGTTTTATTGGAGATGAGTCTCGTGGACTTTCTTGCCCAGGCTGACTTTGAAACGCAATCCTCAGACCTCAGCCTCCTGAGTAGCTAGGGTTATAGGCATGAGCTCTGGCACCCGGCCCACCTGGTCTTTTCAAGAACTTTAATCACAGGCAGAGTGGTGCTGTACTGAAACACCAGCCAGGTACTATGAAGAGGACATGTCTCAGTTGGCCAAAGATCGAAGCATTATTAAAACCAATTTATACTGGGGAAACTGAGGCTCAGATAAAACAGATTTACCTAGAGTCAAGAATCTATGACTGGTGCCAATGGCTCACATCTCTACTCTTAGCTCAGGAGGCTGAGGACTGTGATTCAAAGCCAGCTTGGGCAGAAAGGTCTGTGAGACTATTACCTCCAATGAACCACTAAAGAGCCAGAAGTAGAGCTGTGGCTCAAGTGGTAGAATGTGCCAGCCTTGAGAATAAAAGCTCAGGGACAGCACCTAGACTTGGAGTTCAAGCCCTAGGAATAGTGTGCATATGTGCGCACGCATGCACGCGTGTGCATACCTTCAGGTTTGTCTCTTGGGTCACATGTGTTGCTCCAAGGAAAGGAATTGGGACAGGGGCAGGAACTGGGCGTCCACAGCCACTGGCTAACTTGAGATTTTCCTCTGTAATATGGAAAGGAGGATACTTGACTTATATGGTTGTTGGGAGCATTAGATAAGCTAAGGTATGGTGTGTGTGTGTGTATGTGTGTGCACGTGCGTGCATGCACTCAGAGCCCGAGTGCTGTCCCTGAACTTTTTTGCTCAAGGCTGGCACTATATCATTTGAGCCACAGACCCACTTCTGGCTTTTTTGGTGTTTAACTGGAGATAAGAGTCTCATGGACTTTCCTACCCTAGACTGGCTTTGCGCTGCAATCCTCAAATCTCAGCCTCCTGAGTAGCTAGGATCATAGCTGTGATCCACCACTGGCTCCTGCCTATAATAAGGGCTTTTTAAAAAAAAATTTACATTTTATTTATTTTTTGCCAGTTGTGGGGCTTGAACTTTGGGCCTGGGCACTGTCCCTGAGCTCTTCAGCTAAAGGCTAGTGTTCTACCACTTGAGACACAGTGCCACTTCTGACTTTTTCTGTTTATGTGGTGCTGAGGAATCGAACCCAGGGCTCATGCATATGAGGCAAGCACTCTACCACTGAGCCACCTTCCCAACCCTATAATAAGGTTTTAATGAAGGGTAGTTGGTGAGATTGTTCAGTACTTATTCCATGCTGACCTCCTCGGAGACCCCTAAAGTGGAATCAGAGAGGGGCTCTGCCTTCAAAGCACCAGGAGGAGTCAAAATCGGCCAAGTAATGCTGCAGCGACAAACAGCCCAATCTTATTTCTACTAATGACATGTGTTCAAGGTGAGTTAGTAGGAGCTTCTGTTCTTCTTGTAGGGGACAGAGACTACCAGGTAGAATCTCCACTCTGACATACTTTGAAGATCACTGTAGCAAAGGGAAATTAACTCAGGGACTCACACACTGATGCATAGTTTCTACAGCTAATGTGTTTTAGTCTCATGGTTGTACCGAACCTTGAACAGAAAAGTATGTCTACCATGTTCCATGTGTTCCATGGTCTAGGAAGGAAGGCAGGTATGTCAACAACTTCTCACAAGTAATGTGGGCCCATGGGTGAGAAGTTGCTTTGTCGATTTTTAATTTTTAATTTTTGTGCTGATGGTAGAGAGTAGGACTTGAACTCAGGGCCTGGGCACTGTCTCTTAAACTATATTTACTAAAGGTTAATGCGTTACCAGTTGAGCTACAGCTCCACTTCTGGCATTTTTGGTGGTTAATTGTATGTAACAGTCATACACTTTCCTGCCCAGGCTGGCTTTGAACCACAATCTTCAGCTCTTAGCCTCCTGAGTAGTTAGGGTTACAGGCATCAGCTGCCATCTTTTTTTTTTTTTTAAGTCTTTTGTTTCCATGCCTTGGAGTTCATTTCAGTATGTATATTAGAAATATAAAGAGGCACTTAGGCACCTTATCTTGTATATTGATGAGAATTGTGCATTTTCCTGGGAAGAAAGACTTTAACTTTCATTACTCAAGACTTAGGCCACCAAGGGCTGGGATGTAGCTCAGTGGCAGAACGCTTGCCTAGCAAGTGCAACGTCCTGGGTTCAATCCCCAGTACCAAAAAAGAAAAGACAAAAAAAAAATACAGTTTAAAAAAAAAAAAAGACCTAGGCCACCAAATGGTCTCTACGCCTTTCTTATGACATTAGTCTTTGTGTTCATTGCAATGTTTTTTTTTTTTTTTTTTTTTGGGTCCGGTCGTGGGGCCTGAACTCTGGGCCTGGGCGCTGTCCCTCAGCTCTTCAGCTCAAGGCTAGCGCTCTACCACTTGAGCCACAGCGCCACTTCCGGCTTTTTTCTTTTTGCTTATGTGGTGCTGAGGAATTGAACCCAGGGCCTCGAGCATGCAAGGCAAATGCTCTACCACTGAGCCACCTTCCCAGCCCCTCATTGCAATGTTAATGCGCAAACCACCTCAACAGATCAATTTGGCATTTGTCAAAAATGCCAGTTCCCAGGCAGGCAATGGTGGCTTACAGTTGTAATTCTCACTACTCAGGAGTTTGAGATGAGAGGATTGCAGTTCAAAGCCAGCCTGGACAGCAAAGTTTGAGACTCTTGTCTCCAATTAACTAGGGGAAAAAAAAAAACAACCAACCAACCAAAAAACAGTAGAGATGTGGCTTACAAGGTAGAACACCAACTGTGAGCAGAAAAGGGGTTGGGGATTTAGCTCAGGGAAGAGTACTTGCCTGGTGGGTACAATGCCCTGAGTTCCATCCTCAGCTCTGGAAAAAAAAAAAGCTAATACACTGAAACTTATTTATACCTGGAGGCAGGCTTTAAGGATAATCACTACCTGGTCCTTCTTTAAAAAGAGGAGCTGCAGGCTGGGAAGGTGGCTCAGTGGTAGAGCGCTTGCCTAGCATGCATGAGGCCCTGGGTTTGATTCCTCAGCACCACATAAGCAGAAAAAACTGTGGCTCAAGAGGAGGAGGAGGAGGAGGTGAA
>NW_012267416.1:2050715-2099363 GCF_000151885.1 Dipodomys ordii
CTGGTGGCTCACACCTGTAATCCTTGCTATTTAGGAGGCTGAGATCTGAGGATCAGAGTTAGAAGCCAGCCTGGGCAGAAAACTCTGTGAGACTCTTGTCTTCAATAAACTACTCAGAAAAAGCTGGAAATGGTACTGGGGCTCAACTGGTAGCTTTAAGAAAAAAAAATCTCAAAAATAGGGCCCAGGCCCTGAGTTCAAGCCCCAGGATCAGTGCATGTGCATGTGTGTGCACATGTGCATAGCATAGGCCCAGCCCCAGCCCTGACCAACTGAATCCCAGTTTCTGGGACTGGCTGCAGGCAGTCTGCATTTTAGCCTAGCTAAAGCCAGATGCTGGTGGCTCACATCTGTCATCCTAGCTATTCAGGAGGGTGAGATCTGAGACTCACAGTTCAAAGCCAGATCTTGGGGGTGGCTGCCCTGAACTCCCATCCTGGTGGAAAGGAAATTCTCCCCAGGAGACTTCTGGAACTCTGTGATGAGGAACAAGGCGGTCATCAGGCAGGACTGGGCACAGCCCCAAAGGATAGGGAATAACAGAGTGCTCCCCTCGGCTCCCCTTCAAATCCAAGACCCCTACACATAAAAGATTGGTGTGAACATTGCTTTGCCCTTTGAACTGGGCTTGGACAATATCCCTGCTGTGCACGCGTGTACACACCCAAACCCACACTCACACAAATTGGATGACCATAGAAATGCTATTTTAAAAAGATCATCTCTAAGGAAAGACACTGGTGGCTCATGTCTGTAGTCCTAGCTACTCAGGAGGCTGAGATCTGAGGATCTTACTTCAAAGCCAGCCCCAGAAGATATATTTGAGAGTTTCTTTTATCCCATTAACCAGTGCAAAACCCAGAAGTGAATTTGTGACTCCAGTGGGAAGAGTGCCATCCTTGAGCAGAAAAACAAGTGAAAGTGAGAGAACCTGAGTTCAAGCTCCAGGGCTAGCACAAATCAAGCAAATAACTAATTAAAAAAATCATCTCGGGGCTGGGAAGATGGCTCAGTGGTAGATGCTTGCCTTGCATGCATGAGGCCCTGGGTTCGATTCCTCAGCACCACATAAGCAAAAAGAAAAAAAGCCGGAAGTGGCGCTGTGGCTCAAGTGGTAGAGTGCTAGCCTTGAGCTGAAGAGCTGAGGGACAGCGCCCAGGCCGAGTTCAGGCGCCACAACCGACAAAAAATAAATAAATAAATAAAATAATCTCAGAGCTTTCTTCATCTATAATATGAAATGATGAACAAGATAACGGAAGGATTAAGAAAGTGAATCCTGAAGGACTCGGCTCACCCCATTCTACCCCCAACACACATAGCAAATATACAAAGCTACCTGCTCATTACCTAGAACTCAACCAACTAGACCTGCCTTGCCTTGTCTTTTAGCACCACCTGCTGGTGCAGATGCAAAATGCTTCATGTTGCCATTTGATGAGATACGTGGACAAATCTCTTAGTTGCTTCACAGACCCCTACCTTCTGTGAGCTTCACCCTCACTATGTGCTACATGAACATGGTGGACTCCTTCTGCCCTGTATCCTATGGCTGCCTGGCTTGGGGTATTCAAATTCCTCTCTTTTCTTTCTGCCAGTCATGGGGCTTGAACTCAAGGCCTAGGTGCTGTCTCTTAGTTATTAAGGCTAGCCACACCTCCCCTTCTGGCTTTTTGGTGATTAATTGGAGCTAAGAGTTTCACCTGAGCTGGGCACCAGTGGCTCATGGCTGTAATCCTAGTTATTCAGGAAGCTGAGTTCTGAGGATCTCAGTTCAAAGCCAGCCCAGGCAGGAAAGTCTGTGAGACTCCTATCTCCAATTTAAACACCCAGAAGAAAGCCAGGAGTGGAGCTGTGGCTAAGGTGGTAGAACACCAGCCTTGAGCAGAAATAGTTACACAGGTAGGTCCTGAATTCAAGCCCCATTTAGGTGGGAGCGTGCGCGCGTGCGCGCACGCACACACACAAAGAGCCAGGTGCCAGTGCATGTATGTAATCCTAACTACTCAGCGGGCTGAGATCTGAGGATCGTGGTTCAAATCAAGCCAGGGGAAAAAAATCTGGGAGACTCTTTATCCTTATCAACCACCAGAAAACAGGAAGTGGAGCTGTGGTGCAAGTGGTAAAGTGCTAGCCTTGAGCAAAAGAGCTAAAGGACAGCATCCAGATTCTAAGTTCAAGCCCCAAGATTGGCATGCATGTACCCATGCATGTGCATCACACATACACACACACACACACACACACGGGCACCAGAACATCCAGACACATGTCAGGAAGCAATCATGCCAGGCTTATCTCCTGTCCCCTCTGGAATGCTTGGGAATTTAGTTTCCAGCCTCCAACTCTCCGTGACTCTTCCACTGCAATTCAGACACTGGATGGTGTCTACCTGAGCCAGGATGAGTTTCTCTTCCACTTTCCCTAGGAGCTGGTGGGAACTTGTTGAAATGTCTTACTTTAGGGTGACTTCTATTCCAAAAGCTCACTGGATTTGCGTTGCCGGTGATCTACAGGAACTGCCAAACTTGATTTTGAGCAGGTGATTTTTGGAGACAGCAAGCCCAGCGGGGCCTGCTTGGTCACTGAGGTGTGCAGGCTGTTTGCTCCTCTGGATTGTAGGTCAGCCCATGGGGAGGAAGAGTTAGCTGCATGTCGCCTGGCCATTTCATGATGCTACAGCGGCCTCTGCTGGCCATCCATAAAGCTACAGGCACTCTTGTCTGGTCCTAGTAGATTTGTTTCTTTTTCTTTCATTTCTTTTCTTTTCTTGCCAGTACTGTGTGAATTCAGCGTCTGGGCTATCCTTGAACATTTTTTTCCTGAAGCCTACTGCTCTACCACTTGAACCACGGCTTTATTTTCAACTTTTTTGGTGACTCATTGGAGATAAAAATCTCCTGGACTTGGGCACTGGTGGCTCAACCCTGTAATCCTAGCTACTCAGGAGGCTGAGATCTGAGGATCGTGGTTCGGTCAGCCTGGGCAGGAAAGTCCGTGAGATTCTTATCTTCAGTAAACCACCAGAAAACCAGAAGTGGTACTGTGGCTCAAGTGGTAGAGCGCTAGTCTTGAGCTGAAGAGCTGAGGGACAGTGCCCAGGCCCAGAGTTCAAGCCCCACAACCGACAAAAAAAAGAAATGAAAAAAACTCTCATGGCCTGTCCTGCCAGAGCTGGCATCAAATGTTAATCTTCAGATCTCAGCCTCCTGAGTAAGCTGGGATTGCAGGCATGAGCCACCACCACTGGCATCCAACTAATCCTGCCTTTGCTATTCATTGGCAGAAGGACTTTGAAAAATACTTTAACTTCCTTGGCACTTGAGGGAATGCTGAGAAGAGTTTGTTTTTGTAATGCTGATCCTAGTGCTGGATGCTGTCCTTGAGTTTTTTTCTTCCTTGCTTTTATTTATTTTTTTTGTCAAGCATGGGGCTTGAACTCAGGGCCTGGGCACTGTCCCTGAGCTTTTTTTTTTTATTTTTTTTAAAATATTTTGTTTTTATTTATTTTTATTTTTTTGGGGGGGGACCGGTAGTGGGGCCTGAACTCTGTCCCTCAGTTCTTCAGCTCAAGGCTAGTGCTCTACCACTTGAGCCACAGCACCACTTCCGGCTTTTTTCTTTTTGCTTATGTGGTGCTGAGGAATCGAACCCAGGGCCTCAGGCATGCAAGGCAAGTGCTCTACCACTGAGCCACCTTCCCAGCACCTCCCTGAGCTTTTTTGTTCAAAGCTATTGCTCTATCACTTTGAGCCACAGCTCCACTCCGGGGTTTCTGGTGGTTAACTGGCAATAAGACTCTCAGTGACTATCCGGCTCAGATTGGCTTTGAACCACAATTCTCAGATCTCTGCTTTCTTAGTAGGTTGGATTACAGGCATGAGCTACCAGCACCCAGCTCCTTGAGCTTTTTTTTTGGGGGGGGACCGGTCGTGGGGCCTGAACTCTGGGCCTGGGCTCTGTCCCTCAGCTCTTCAGCTCAAGGCTAGAGCTCTACCACTTGAGCCACAGCACCACTTCCGGCTTTTTTCTTTTTGCTTATGTGGTGCTGAGGAATCGAACCCAGGGCCTCAGGCATGCAAGGCAAGCGCTCTACCACTGAGCCACCTTCCCAGCCCCTTCTTGAGCTTTTTTTAACTCAAGGTTTGTGATCTACCATTTGAGCCATAGCTCCACTTCCAGGTCTTTGGTAAGCCTCATGATTGACAAATTAGGAAAAAAAAAAAAAGTCTCACGGGCTTTCCTGCTTAGGCTAGCTTCAAACCACGATCTTAAAGCCTCAACCTCATGAGTAGCTACTTAAACTCTTCTAGAGGGCTTCTTTGAAGCAGGAACCCCTCGGCCCCAGCCCCTGACTCAGCCGGCCTGGGCTTATATCCTCCTTCTCTAAGGGGCAGAAATCCCACAGAGCAGTAGGAGTTATAGCCCCATGGCTATAACTATAGGGATGTCTGCCTGCCAAGAGTGGGAACAGGCATCTAACATCTTTCTCAGCTCCCATATTCCTCTCACAAGACAACAATCAGCTAGCATTAGTGGAATTTCTCAGTGTGGCGAGGGCAATAGAAGGAGCAGCTTGCAAACCCCGGGGGAGCCTATGTGCAAGCTCAGATTTGGCCCTTGGATCAGCTTTGTAGGGTAAGGTCTGAACAGTGACCCCTCCCTCCCTCTGGGCTAAGTTTCTGTCCAGTATCTGTTACCTAGGTAACTGGCAGACCTGGAAGCAGTCACCTCCCTCCCCCCCCCACCCCCCAGGTCACAAGCCTCCTACCTGACCTTAGGAGGGTTTCAGACCCTGAGGTCACATCCAGATCCAGTGTGGGCCACACCTTTCCCTCACCTGGCCACACCTCTTCCAGTCCCTGGCCTAGATAAGTCTAGGCCCAGAGGTGGGTTCCCAACCCCCCCTTCCTTTTTAGTTATGCTTCTCTACCATGCATGGTGGGGGCAGCAGTTCGGTAAATAAACTTCTTTTCCTGCCTGAATACACGTGGCTTTCTATTCATCGGCTACCTAATGAAACCTACCTATTTAATATACCTTACCTGTAGAAAAGCAGAATTCTCCACAATAGTCTCGAAGTAACCAGAGAAATAAACAAATCCTATCCATTGTTGTTACACTGTCTTTTTAAATGTTCTATTTCTATTAAAAATGATCAGGTATGCAAAGAGATAGTAATCTTGACAACTAGGGGAAAAGGTGGCTTTTGTGAGTGAGGCCAGAGATCAGATTTAATAGATTTCAAATTACTAAGATAATAATAGTAACAACAACCACATGCAACAAATACAGTCTGTTAGAAGATAAGCCCTGTGGTAGAGGTAGGGAAGCTAGTGAAGGTGATTGAATAAAACGTGCAGTAAATTAAAAAGTGCAAAGATCCCTACAGTTGGTGGCTAGTGCCTGTAATTCCAGCTTCTCAAGAGGTTGGGATCTGAGGATCAGGGACTAAAGCTATCTTGGACAGGAAAATCCATGACACTTTAATCTCTAACAAACTAATCAAAATGCTGGAAATCGAGGTGTGGTTTAAGTGGTAGAGAGCAATCGTTGGGTCAAAAAACAAAGCTTAAGGACAGGGCCAAGACAATGGCAAGCGTATACATTAGTTATATACTTAGTATTTCATGGTGACATTTTCATACATGTTTATAAGGTATTCTATGCAGTATCTCTGCTTTGTCACGCTCCCTTCATTATGTTGTAAAATAGTTTCAACACGTTTCATTGTTTTATTATCATGCATGCAAATCATCAATTTTGACTATGTTTATTTTCTTTCTGTCAAAGTACTATACAAGCATTTATAAAAACAGAGCAATGAAATCTGTTGAAATTATTTTATGAAGGAGGGGGGATGAGGAAGAATTATTGAGTTCGATGAAGTAAACTGTATTCTTGTATTAAAATGTCACCATGAAACTCCCTGCACAACTAACATATTTTAATAAAAATATCTGTAAAAAAAAGAACTGTTAGTCAATATTCTACTTAATGGTGAAACCATATGTATTTATGCCCTAAAATCAGCAACAAGTTAAAGATATCTACTCTCACCACTTTTTTAAAAATTTTATTTATTTATTTATTGGGTCTGGTCATGGGGACTGAACTCTGGGCCTGGGCGTGTCCCTCAGTTCTTCAGCTCAAGGCTAGTGCTCTACCACTTGAGCCACAGTGCCACTTCTGGCTTTCTTCTTTTTGCTTATGTGGTGCTGAGGAATCGAACCCAGGGCCTCAGGCAGACAAGGCGAGCGCTCTACCACTGAGCCACCTTCCCAGCCCTATTCTCACCACTTTTAAGTTGCACTGTACAGCAGTAGCTAACAAGGTCAATTTGACAATAGAAATCTAAGTATCTATGTAGATAGGAAGGAGAGTAATTATCTTTTGTGCTGATAAACATTATCTTTTAATTTGTGCCATCCTGGGGCTAGAACTCTGGGACCACATGCTGTCTCAAGAGTTTTTTTACTCAAGGCTAGAGCTCTACCACTTGAGCTGCAGCTCCACTTCTGGCTTTTTGGTGGTTAACTGGAAATAAAATTCTCATGTACTTTCCTGCCCAGGCTAGTTTCCAACTGCAATCCTCAGAAATCAGCCTCAAGAGTAGCTAAGATTACAGGCAGCAGCCACTGTCTCCCAAAGCTAATATTATCTTTTATTTAGAAAATCACAAGAATTTACTAAAAATTATTATAGTCAATAACTGAGTTCAATGAAGTAACAGGATAAAATATTCATTTACAAAATAATTGAGCTTGGCAGTATTTTCACAATAAAAAAAATAATTGAGCTTGGGGCTGGGAAGGTGGCTCAGAGGCAGAGTGCTTGCCTTGCATGCATGAGGCCCTGGGTTTGATTCCTCAGCACCACATAAGAAAAAAGAAAAAAGCCGGAAAGGGTGCTGTGGCTCAAGTGGTAGAGCGCTAGCTTTGAGCTGAAGAGCTGAGGGACAGCGCCCAGGCCCAGAATTCAGGCCCCACGACCGGACCCCCCAAAAAATAATTGGGCTTATATATGTGAGCAGTGAACAATTTAAAAATAATGTAGGGAGTCCATTCTATTTACACTTGTATAAAGATAAAACAGTTAGGGCTGGGAAGGTGGCTTAGTGGTAGAGTGCTTGCCTTGCATGCATGAGGCCCTGGGATCGATTCCTCAGCACCACATAAACAGAAAAAGCCAGAAGTGGCCCTGCGGTTCAAGTGGCAGAGTGCTAACCTTGACCAAAAGCAGCTTAGGAACAGCGCCCAGGCCCTGAGTTCAAGCCCTAGGACTGACAAACAAACAAACCCTTAGAAATAAATGTATCAAAAATGTAACCTTAAAAAATGAAAACTACTCTACACAACTAGTCTTGGAAGCTCCCCAGATTTTACTTGATCCTTATCTCCTTGCCTCTGAGGAATTTACTTTCAAATTTTACAGAAAGAAATTATTTCTTCTTTCTTTTATATTACTATACATGCTCTCAAATTGAAGTTTATACATACAAATAGGCCCCATAATTTCCATTTTTTTGAGGAATAGGTCAGGTTCACAAAAAGAGGCATAGAGAACCCATACACTTGAGGACTGAATATCAAGAATGAAAGTTTCCTACCCAGTTCTTACCAATCATGTTGTATATAGTGGATCATCCAAAATGACAGGAAACCTTTAAGAGAGAAGTAGGGGATCTAAGATATGAGGGAGGGAGACAATATATTTATTCCACAGTCTAATGGATAAGGTCTGGTAAGACAAGTCTGTGGTCTCTTAGATATGTAGCCTAGAGTTATTGAGAGGGACTTTTAGGATCAGAGAAGAGGTAGGAATTCAAAACAAAGTAAGGCATGCAAAATGGAAAAAACAAAAACAGACTAGATTGGAGTAAGTGATAAAGCTCATCAACATAGGCTTTCCCTAAACTTCACTCCTCTGCCCAAATCCACATTCATCCTGATCCCCCCCCAAACCACCATCTCTTTGAAGAGCAATGGAGGTGATGCATCATACTCTAAGAAACTTCTGTGAGGAAACTTTTCACTAGTCAGTTTTTTTTTTTGGGGGGGGGTCCGGTTATGGGGCCTGAACTCTGGGCCTGGGCACAGTCCCTCAGCTCTTCAGCTCAAGGCTAGCGCTCTACCACTTGAGCCACAGCACCATCTGGCTTTATTCTTTTTGCTTACAATGGTGCTGAAGAACCCAGAGCCTCAGGCATGCAAGGCAAGCGCTCTACCACTGAGCCACCTTCCCAGCCCTGAAACTTTTCACTAGTTTAGCTGAAGAAGGAGAGCACAGCAAAGGCTCACAGACAGTGCCCAGCATCTGAGGACCAACAGCAAAAAGAAAGAAAGAAAGAAAAAAAAAACCTTTAAAGGAAAGGCAATATTTAGAAACAAATAACCATACACATCTTAAGATTTCATGGATGGAATCTGGGAGTTTTGGGGAAATTAATTGTTCGATTTTGAGAAATCTAAATTGACAGGAGGCTTATACTGCCTAGTTATCTAACAATCCTGCTATTTTATTCCAGTGTATACATTAGAGCCTTGGAAAATGGTTCAACAATCAGTTGACTGGAGATAAAAGCCAGCTTACCTAATGCTCCCTCCCAATACATTTCCATTTTCTGGTTGGTCTCACAATGTTTCAGGAGGCACACAGTGATTTTCAAAACAAAACTCATCTTACCTCCCACAGCTTGGAGAGCAATGTCCAAATGCACGGACTGCCAGGACCTAGGGTCGGGGACGGGTCACACCCCCGCGACAATTCCGTGGCTTCCGGAACGGCGCGGTGCATTGTGGGAGTTGTAGTCTCCACTGGAGAAAAGAGCCTCTGAAAGTGTGGGTTTGGGGGAGAGAGAGACAGAGAGAGAGAGAGATAGACAGACAGACAGACAGACACAGAGAGAGATAGAGAGAGTCAGAGAGAGAGAGAGAAAGAGCGAGCGAGAGCGCGCGCGAGCACAGGCCGGAAGATCCCTTTTGCGCATGCGCCTTCCCGCCCACTGTGGGTGTGTTCAGTCTGCAAATTCGGGTTTGCTTCCTTCTCGCTTGCCGCTGCTGGAAATGCTCTGAAGAACAGCTTTGCAGTCCGCAGTTCGAGCTCCAGGGCTGGCGCCCGGCCTCTCTCCGGTGGACCTGCGGAGCTGTAAGTTGAGGGGATCTCATGCTGCAGTGGCGATATCAGGTACGAATTGTGAGCTGGGCTCCGGACCAGAGTCCACCATCCACGTGTTCCTCGGGTCTGCGCTTGATGATTTGCTTGGGGTTCGTGAGTTTGTGCTGCCATTAGCCCGTGTGCCTGCAGATGCCACAATCTGGCTCCCGAGCTCCGAGAGCAAGTTGGGGGTTTCTCCAGACCTGGAGAGTCAGGAGCTGTGCATTTATATTCCATGTTCAAGAGGTTTTGCTGTTAACCTATGTGACTCGATTCACTTTCCCTCGCTGTAAGAAGAGCACGGTAACAATTCTAGTGAAATTGTGAAGTGTGTGCCTGCCTGGAGCCCTCTTACAGTGCGAGGGACTGACTCTGCGTTGTTTCTCCTAGAGGGGTCTCCACTTTGCTCCCTCTTGTCTTGTTAGCCTCCTTAGCACTCCTGGCTTGAGTTCATATGTGTTTGTACATAACCTTGTTTCTAGAGACAGTTCTACAAGGGGTATTAGTGTTTGATGGTTCTAGTTTGTTTGTTTGTTTTTTTTAAGGTCGTGGAGCTTGAACTCTGGGCCTGGACGCTGTCCCTCAGCTCTTCAGCTCAAGGCTAGCGCGCTACCACTTGAGCCACAGCATCACTTTTGGTTATCTAGTGGTTAATTGGAGATAAGAGTCTCATGGACTTTCCTTCCCCGGGCTGGCTTTTCACCACGATCCTCAGATCTCAGCCTCCTGAGTAGCAAGGGTTACAGCGTAAGCCACCGGTGCTGGGCAATGGTTTTGTATTTTTAGGGATGAATGAAGACTAGCCATGTTTGAAGGAGGGCACCCTATGAATAGACCTTGTCTACTCTGACAAGTCCTACAGAGCAGAGGCAGAAAAGCTCAGGAAGGGGAAGATGTTTTTACCTTCCCTTGCCTTAAACAACAATTGGTTCTACTTCCCAGAGCACAAGATTTACATGATGCTGTTTCCTCCAACACTCTTGATCACTTGGTGCTGTTGGAAGGTTTAGACTAACTTTCTGGAGAGGAGAGGGGTTGGCCTGAGGAATGAGGGAAAGCCTAGTTATCAGAGATGACATGAAGCTGTGGTTTGAAATGGAGAGATAACTATCATAACTGAAAGTATCTGTCTATGTACTAATCCCTAATCCTATTCTCACAAATTTATTCAGCCTCTTCCCACCATCATTTCTAGTACATGATCTCTTAAACTTATCCCAAATGTCTCATCTATGGATTTGCTAATGCTAGCTCTAACATGTTAGTTCAGGAAGTGTTGGTCAGGAATCTTTGGCCTAAGAAAAGTTGCAGAAGTAAACTTGAGGTAATATATCCTGCTCAAGGTTGTAGGCTTTGTAGATGTTACATATCCTGAAGTTTTAGCTAGTGTTATCCATTTTGCCATATTCTGCTGAAAGAAGTATTATTTCACTTAGGAAATCTTTTTGGAAATTGAAGTCAAGGAAACAAAAGCATTTTTTTTTAATTTTATTTTTTTGTCAGTCGTGGGTGGGGCTTGAACTCTGGGCCTGGGTGCTGTCCCTCAGCCCTTCAGCTCAAGGTGAGCACTCTACTGCTTGAGCCACAGCGTCACTTCCGGTTTTCTAGTGGTTTATTGGAGATAAGAGTCTCATGGACTTTCCTGCCCAGGCTGGCTTTGAACCACAATCCTCAGATCTCAGCCTCCTGAGTAGCTAGGATTACAGTTGTGAGCCACTGGCGCCCGGCAGCATTTCTTAAAAATATATTAAACATGTTGATCCAGTTTTTACACTCTGCACTTCTTATACCTTTTGCAAATCCATGTTAATAACATGGATATACTACACTTTATTCATCTCTTCTTGACAAATTACAATTTCTCCACTATAATCATGAGCCTATTTTACATCACTTAAAATGAGAGAGACTAGCTGGGTGCTGGTGGCTCTTGCCTGTAGTCCTAGCTACTCAGGGGGCTGAAATCTGAGGATGGAGGTTCAAAGTCAAAAAAGTCCGTGAAACTCTTATCTCCAGTTAACCACCAGAAAACGGAAGTGATGCTGTGGCTCAAGTGGTAGAGTGGTAGCCTTTAGCTGAAGAGCTCAAGGATAGCACCCAGAGTTCAAGCCCCAGGACTGACAGAGAGAGAGAGAGAGAGAGAGAGAGAGAGAGAGAGAGAGAAAGAGAGAGGGGGGGATAGAGAGGGAGAGAGAGGGAGGGGGGAAGAGAGGAGAGAGGGAGAGAGAGGGAGAAAGGGAGGGAGGAGACTGCCTAAAGGTATATTCCAAACAATTGATAAAATATATTTTAAATACAATACAGTGCTCTTTTTCTGTGTGCTAGTCCTGGTTCTTGAGCTCAAAGTCTGGGTACTGACCCATGAGCTTCTTTTGCTGAAGGCAAATGTTCTACCACTTAAGCCATGTCTCTAATTATAGCTATTTTTGATATTTTAATGGAGATCAGAGTCCTCAGACTTTCCTGCCCCAGCTTGCTTCAATCTGGGATCAGTTATAGCCATGAGCCATCAGAGCTCAGTTACAATACCCTCTTTAAAATTCAGATTATATTTCTAATAAAATAATCTGAAAAGCTGGGCGCTGGTGGCTTATGCCTATAATCCTAGCAACTCAGGAGGCTGAGATCTGAGGATTGCGGTTCAAAGCCAGCCTATACAGGAACATCTATGCCTCCATCAGAAAGAATTACATCGTGGGGCTGGGAAGGTGGCTCAGTGGTAGAGCGCTTGCCTTGCATACCTGAGGCCCTGGGTTCGATACCTCAGCACCATATAAGCAAAAAGAAAAAAGCTGGAGGTGGCGCTGTGGCTCAAGTGGTAGAGCGCTAGCATTGAGCTGAAGAGCTGAGGGACAGCGCCCAGGCGCAGAGTTCAGGCCCCACAACCGGACCCCCCCCCCCAAAAAAAAAGAAAGAATTACATCGCCCCATTTGTTAGGAAATGGAAAGACTTGGAAAAAGTAAGTAAGTAAGCCAGGCCCAAAGAAACATAGATCCCATTGTTTCCCTTATTTGCAATAGTTTGTATATGTATGGGACAAGTAGAAAAGGTCAAAAGCTATGTACATATGAGCAGATAAGATGAAGTTAAGCGAAATGAACCCCAAGATAGGGACACAAGTGGTTTTTTCTTTCTTGCTATTGTTTCTAACTTGTGACATCCATGAGACTCTTATCTCCAATAAACCACCAGAAAGCTGAAAGTGGCTCTGTGGCTCAAGTGGTACAGCACTAGCCTTGAACTGAAGAGCTAAGGGACAGCACCTAGGCTCTGAGTTCAAGCCCCACGACCGACCAAAAATAAAAAAATCCGAAATAGCAAACTTCAAGTTTTTAAGGAGAGATGTTCAGTCATTACTGTTTATAAGGACAGTCCTGTAATAACCAGCAGGGGCTGAAGGCCTCCCCAACATTGCCCCTTGGGCCAGCCCTCCTCCAGTAGCAGTTGGGCTTGGGAGGAATAGCCGTTGGAGTGGGGGCAGGGCCAATGGGAGGACTAGCCGTTGGAGTGGGGGCAGGGGCACAGCCTATATATAGGCTGCAGTGCTCCAAGGAAAGGGGTGGTGGAAAAGACAGAAGAGGACAAAAGAAGAGAGCAGAAGCAGCAGCCTGAGAGAAGGCAAGAGGCCTGAGGCCTGTGGGAAGGTGAGAAACCTTCGGAGCGGCCTTCTGGAAGGCAAGAAGCCTGAAGCCTGTGGTGAGGTCTGCAAGAAGATGAGAGTCCTGGAGGGCTGTACAGAAGGAGGAAGGGAGGAATAAAGATCAAGGTTGCCCCTTTGGAGGCTTGGAGGGTTTGCAGACCGACTAATGGGAGGTGTGTGTGGCTGTCCTTTGGAGGTTTGGAGGTCGAGCCTGCCCTTGGTTCTAGGTAGCTAGCCCAGGACAAGGTAGTCACAGGTCCCTTTCTAGTGTAAATAAAATTCTTTTGTCACTTTTAACTGTGCCTCTGTGGATTGTCTCGATCCAGGGTCATAATGTTCCAAATCCCAAATGAAAAAGAAAATATTCCACCCTGAAATCTGTAACACTCCTTGTTTCAAGTATTGTGATTATGGACACTTAGCCTATAATAAAATCTTAAGTCTTTTTTCAGAGTAAGAAAACATTCCTGTGATGTAGAGAAACCCAATACTAATGTGCAAACATTGCTTTTAATAGTTCCTGTTATCTTTTCTAGCAAAAACAACCTCACTGAAGTCTACAGAGTACTTTTTCAGTTTTTGTAGATGCCACTGTAAAGTTCATATTTTATTGTAAGAGTTTCCATTCTATGAAATTGTGTCAGAAACAAAGCAGAACTGTGGGTAATAGCATTTTCCCGTGTAATAAACTAACCAACAAGCATAAGCAAAAGCACATAGGTATTTATTTAAGTTTTATGGATATACATTTTGGGGTGTCCTCAGCTTGGTATTTTGTGGTAATATTGTTTAAGTAACATAAGATTTTAATCTTTTGGTTCTTTGGCTGTGGTTGTTGGTTGGGACAGTGTAAATCCTATGAGTAGTATTTCATGTTGCATATTTATTACGACCTGTGTCTCCAGCAGGATTGCCAAAGTTCTTCATATGACTGTTTAGGAAAGTGAGCATTATGGACTTCTCAAACCATCATCTTTACTGATGTCTCTTTGGCCAGAGCAGGTTAAATGGCAAATTTCAAGTTATTGCTCAAGGGTCCTCTGAGCATTTGGATATAGGGAAATGTGTCAGTGGCAACCGTTATTAAAAGATTATAACACAAGAAGTATGTATTATATATATTTTTCCTGTATAAGTTGGGGTGAAAAATACTGAGTTATAGTATACATGCTTTCTATGGTGTTTAAAATGTAAATGAAGTAGGTAGAGTACAAATGCTCAATGGAGTCCTAGGATACCTTTGCTTTAAAACAAAAATAGTTCATACATCCCTAAGTATATTTCAGTAGTAACTAGTTTTAGTGAAGATGTGATTTTTTTTGTTTCAGTTATTTTTATGGGAACATTAGTTTTTATGTATATTAACCCAGAAATGCTTTGCTTTTATAATATCTATTTCCCAACTAATGAACTGTGGATTCATCTTTTTTTTTTCCGGTCATGAGGCCTGAACTCTGGGCCTGGACGCTGTCCCTCAGCTTTTCAGCTCAAGGCTAGTGCTCTACCACTTGAGTCACAGCGCCACTTACAGCTTTTTTTTTGCTTATGTCGTGCTGAGGAATTGAACCCAGGGCCTCATGCATGCAAGGCAAACACTCTACCACTAAGCCACCTTCCCAGCCCTGTGGATTCATCTTTAATGGAGGTTTTAATGTTCTACTTGAGACATAAAAGATTCTTCTTCAATAAGAAGACTATGTTTTTCCAGCCCATGTATAATGTTTTGAGAAGGAAAATCTGGGGCAAAATCACATAGGTCCTTTCCTGACTACCTCGTTTGCTTTCTCAGCCATGTTTCCAGAATCTTCTGTTCATTGTCAACCGTCGGAAATAATGAAAGGATCGCTGGTGAGTTGCTTTTTATTTGTCACTTTGTTTTACATTCCATTTTATGAGCCTAAGGGTATCCAAGACTTGAAAAACAGAAAAACAGATTCAGCTTTAGGATCATGTTCATAAATATAGCATGTAGATTTAGGAGATTATAAAATCTTACGTTCTGTCTAATTTGAATCCAGACTTGCATAAGATTTTTTCTGTTTTATTCTGATGTGAGAAAAAATAGTATGTTATTCAGTGATGTCAAGGAGTTAACTTCTCATGGAAGGTGAAGGTTCACCAGCAATGGGTCAGAGATAACATTGTCATGAGTTTAACAAACTGTCTTAATGAAGTTTTACTGGAGTTGCTGAAATAGTGTGGGCACACACATATTGGAATGTTCTAGAGGACTGAGTCACCTATAGGCTCCTCAGTTCTCCATACATCTTTTTTTTTGCCAGTCCTGAGGTTTGAACTCAGGGCCTGGGTACTGTCACTGAGCTTTTTTTGCTCAAGGCTAGCACTCTACCACTTGAGCCATAGCACCACTTGTTTTTTTCTGTTCATGGGGTACTGAGGAATTGAACCCATGGCTTCATGCATGTTAGGCAAGCACTGTACCACTAAGCCATATTCTCAGCCCTATACATACTTCTTGGACTGATTTTTGGTCTTTGTTTTACTTGAAACTTATGCTATATTTGATGATACAGTGTATGGTCTTTTTAGAAATCTGTCCATTTCATTCTAAGGTATCTTCATAAGACTTTTTTTCTTAAATTTCCTTTCCATTCTCTGTTTCCTGCTCACTAGCTTTCTTTATTTCTCTCTTTGTATCTATTTTTATCTGTATTTTTTTTCTCTTTCTTTCTCTCAGTCCCTATTTCCTCTACCTGTCTCTCACTTTTTACTTTTCTTCAAATGCTCCATCGGGAACCTGTTTTTCTTTTCTTTTTTTTAATTGTGAAAATACCATACAGAGGGGTTACAATTACATGGGCAAGGTGATGAGTACATTTCTTATTAAGCATTGTTGCCTCCTCCTTTTCTCCTTCCCATCCCTTCTCATCTCCCGGGAACCTTTTTTTCTTACTGATCAATTTGCCTTTACTGACGTGACACTTAGAGTTGACATTTTTTTTTACCTATTAAATAGCAAAGTTGTTGTTGACTATAACCCAAGGCAGTTCTGTGGGATTCCAGAACCAAAGAAAATTAGAAAAACACAAGGACATATACAGGTAGTAAGATGGGGGGAAATTAATAACCCCAAGGCATACTAGCACTTGGGCACCAGTCCCCACAAGCAAGCTTGAGTTTACACAGGGAAGGTTACCATGGATACATGTATATTAATATTATATTATTTATTATATTATTTTATATTATATTAACTATATTATAATCTGAGCTAAAACAGAGATACTTGTTCCCTTGTTCTTTTGAGAGGAGACTGCAGCCCAGAGAAAGTCAAGACAAGAAGTCCACCTTACCTAGCCTTCAAGGTCAACAGCTCCCAAGGTTCAATTCCCAGCCTTTCCATCACTAAGGAAGGGGTGTGGCACTCCTTAACTCTCCGTACTGTTGTCTGTTTTAACCCTTCGGTGGCCAGCTCTCAGCATAATGAATGCTGTTGGCATGGAGTTCCAACCTCTCAATCCTTTTCCATTTTTTGCTCAACTTCAGAATTCCCTACAGAACATTACTACCTTCTACCCATTGATACACAGCCAAAAAAATGGATTTTTCCCCATTCTATTGTTTTTGGTCTAAACTCAATTGATGTGGTGCTGTAATTTTTTTCTTCTCCTTCCATTTGAATATTTTCATTCACTGCCACTATAGGAGAGAAGCTGGTTTTGATAATAAACAATACAATGACTAGGTTTTTTTTTTTTTTGCTTTTTTTTGGGGGGGGGTCGGTCATGGGGCTTGAACTCTGGACTTGGGCGCTATCCCTGCGCTCTTCAGCCCAAGGTGAGCGCTCTACCACTTGAGCCACAGTGCCACTTCTGGTGTTCTAGTGGTTTATTGGAGATAAGAGTCTCATGGACTTTCCTGCCCTGGCTGACTTTGAACCGGGATCCTCAGATCTCAGTCTCCCGAGTAGCTAGGATTATAGACATGAGCTACTGGTGCCCGGTGTGATTAGAGTTTTTAATATTTCAAATATCACTGGTGATAAAATCTCACAAACATTTGCTCAGTCATAGACATTTCAGGAGGGAGAGGAGGCGGGATCCTGGTGTGGGTTCCTCCTGGGCCCGGCCCCAGTGTGGTGGTGCAGTACGAGCTAACATGTGTGGTATTGTATCCTTAGAAATCTACTGGGAGAGGGGCTGGGAAGTTGGCTCAGTGGTAGAGCACTTGCCTTGCATGCCTGAGGCCCTGGGTTCGATTCCTCAGCACCACATAAGCAAAAAGAAAAAAGCCGGAAGTGGCGCTGTGACTCAAGTGGTAGAGCACTAGCCTTGAGCTGAAGAGCTGAGGGACAGTGCTCAGGCCCAGAGTTCAGGCCCCATACCGGACCAAAAAAAAAAAAAAAAAGAAATCTACTGGGAGAAATGATTCAGGAATATGTGACACACTTGAACAATAGTGAAAAGATGTAAAAAACTGAAAGCAGGATTCACAGATTATAATAATTTGTATCTTTTCTCCATGTGTGTTTCTTATTAATACTATTTGTAGTGTATGTTTCCAGTTAAAAACTATTTTAATATGTTTCCAAACACTTTTAATTTGGTATTCCAATAGGAAAAATAGATATGTCACTGACATCTGATAAAATTCACAGAATCTAAAATTTGATTTTTCCACATTCCCTTTGAAGACAGGTCTTGCTGTGTAGTCCAGAACTCTTGAATTTATGTCACCTAGCCTGGCTGGTAATCCTTCTTGAGTTTCCCAAGTTTAGGGAGTATAGATGTGTTCTAGCCTCTGTAGCTACATTAGCCATTCTTAAATGTACAATTCACTGATATTACCTATGCCCATATTGTACAGCCATCCCTTCCATCCATCTACGTATTTTTCATCTTCTACGTGTGAAGCTGTATAATCATTAAATAGGCAGCTCCTCCTCCCCCTGTACCAGTTCACTGGAACCATCTTACTTTTTTGCTCTCTGAGTTTGTTGATCCTTGGAAGCTTATTAAAGGAAATCATACCATGGCTGTTCATTAAAAACTGGTGGATTTTATTTAGCACATTGCATTCAAGTTTCATCCCTGTTGTAAAATTTTCTCCTTTTTTTAACATTGATCTATTGTTTACATGCTTCTGTCTTTTGGTTATTATGAAGTTATGTGAAGTGATCCTCCTCCCTTGTGGTAGCAACAAGTCATCAGCCTGTTCTTTTTTTTTTTTTTCCGGTCATGGAGCCTGAGCTCTGGGCCTGCGTGCTGTTCCTCAGCTCTTCAGCTCAAGGCTAGCACTCTACCATTTGAGCCACAGCACCATTTCTGGCTTTTTCTGCTTATGTGGTGCTGAGGAATCGAACCCAGGGCCTCATGCATGTGAGGCAAGTGCTCTGCCACTGAGCCACCTTCCCAGCCCCTGCATTTTATTTCTAATAATTATAACTTCTTCTAACTATGGTTGATTTTCTTCACTAAGGAAATAGTTTAGGCTAGCACCTCTCAATGGAGGAATTGTTTAATTTATTGTAACAATAGAGGTGCTGTACAGAGGGATTACAATTACATGTGTCAGATAATGAGGACACTTCCTTTCATACAGTGTCTTCCATTCCTTCATTCTTTCCCAGTCCCTCCCTCTCATCTCTACCCACCAGTTGTATAGTTTACTTTCCTCAGTGTCTAATGACCTCCACTGCTGTGCTTTCTCACCCTATTTTCCTTGAGTTCTATGGCTTTCCCTACCCTCCAGAAGATATACACCATACATAATCAAAAGCTTTTGTTTTCACTTCAAAGGTGAAGTAAGAAAGTGGTTACCTTTAACATTCTATAAATCACAGTGGTAGAGTACATTTCTTCCAGATCTTAAAATGCAGGTGTATTATTAATGAATTATCATTTCCTGAAAATACCTTCAATCTTCAATGGATTGTGAATTGCAGGTTACTTTCTTTCAAAACTTTACAGTACATTTCCTTTTTGTGTATTGTGCAGCATTCTCCTCTGGTATTTTCAAGCATGGCTGGATTGGGACGATTGTTAGCCATTCTTCATTTGTAATGGGTTCAATGTGAGAGTCAAAAATCTTCCTTTAGAGGAGGCTGCAATGCTTGATAAGAAATGTACTCATTATCTTGCCCATGTAATTGTAACCCCTGTGTACAGTATGTTCACAATTTAAAAAAAATCTTCCTTTTAGCCTCTACACAACAAATTAATACTGTATTTAATTCAAACTTTAAAAAATTTCTTCTGTTTTTTTAGGTCATTTCCCTCTTTTTTGCTTTTCTCTCTCCTGCTTGTGGTGGTTAAATTTCTATTTTTGTCATCTTGAATGTTTCATAAACCTCTATTTATTTGCCTCCATCCTTCCCTCAAGGCTTATTGAAAATCAAATCCCAACCCACCTATATTTTGTATTGTAGGAGGTAGGTGATACTCACAAAATTTCATGCTAGCATTTCTTTTTTACTTAGGAAGGCAGCATCAAGGTATCTGTGACCACACTTCAATCTTTAGAAATTTAAAAACAAAATGATTAACATAGGTTATTTTTATTGTGGGAATGAAGTCAAATCTTTTTTTTTTTATTGTAAAATACTGTCCAGAGGGGTTACAGTTACATGAGTAAAGTGATAAGTACATTTCCTATCCAGCATTGTTACCACTTCCTTTGTTTTTCCCCTACCATCCCTTCCCTCTCCACCTCCTCACCTCCCCAGCTCTTGACACCCCCCCTCCAGGGCCCTCCCCCCTGTCCCCGAAGTTGTAAAGTTGGTTTTCAACATACTGTCTTGTACATCTCATTGTTACAATGGGTCAACCTGTATCCCTATTTAAGCATTTTGTTTTTTCCCTTCTCCTCCCCAAATTAGAAAAATGTATATACAAGATGCAGACCACTGGAATCAAATACAGTGAAAACAGGGGTTATACTGTAGAGGAAGAACATACCAAAGAAACAAAAAAAATCACTTAGTACATTATAAATACATTAAAAACAATAGCAAGAAAGAAAAAACCCTTTGTTTCCCAGTCTTGGGGTTCATTTCACTTAACATCAAACATCATCTATTATCTTTTGACCTTTTCTGTTTGTCCTAAACTTATACTAGTAATTGCAAATAAGGGAAACCATGGGACCTATGTTTCTTTGGGCCTGGCTTACTTCACAATATAATTTTTTCCAAGTCTTTCCATTTCCTAACAAATGGGGCTATGTCACTCTTTCTGATGGAGGCATAGAATTCCATTTTATAAATGTACCACATTTTTTTGATCCATTCATCTTCTGAGAGGCATCTGGGTTGGTTCCATGTCTTAGCTATGGTAAATAATGCTGCGATAAACATAGTTGTTTGGTAGCTTTATTATACCTTTTTTTATGATCGTTTGGGTAAATGCCCCGAAAGTGGGATTGCTGGTTCATATGGGAGCTCTATTTGAAGTCTTTTGAGGAACCTCCATACTGCTGTCCAAAGTGGTTGAACAAGTTTACACTCCCACCAACAATGCAGTAGGGTTCCCTTTAGGCCACATCTCTCCAGCATCTGTTGTTTTGTTATAGATTTCTTGATTATAGCCATTCTAACTGGGGTGAGGTAGAATCTCAATGTTGGTTTTGTTTTGTTTTTTTTTGGGTCTGGTCGTGGGGCCTGAACTCTGGGCCTGGGCGCTGTCCCTCAGCTCTTCAGCTCAAGGCTAGCGCTCTACCACTTGAGCCACAGTGCCACTTCCATTTTTTTTCTTTTTGCTTATGTGGTGCTGAGGAATCCAACCCAGGGCCTCATGCATGCAAGGCAAGCGCTCTACCACTGAACCACCTTCCCAGCCCTCAGTGTTGTTTTGATTTGCATTTCTTTTATGGCTAGACAAGTTGAGCATTTCTTCATGTGTCTATTGGTCATTCTTATTTCCTTTTCAGAGAAGTTTCTCTTTTTTAGCCCACTTGTTTATTGGGCAGTTGTTTCTTTGAGGATTTATTGTTGGGGGATTTAATTTTTTGAGTTCTAGGTATATTTTAGATATGAGACCCTTGTCCATTGTATGGCTAGTGAAGATCTTCTCCCAGTCTATGGGCTTTCTATTGATCTTGCTAGCTATGTCCTTTGCCATGCAGAAGCTCTGCAGCTTCATGTAATCCCATTTGTCCGACCTTTCTTTGATTTGTTGTGTTTCTGGGTCTCTTTTAAGAAAATTTCGGCCTGTGCCAGGGAGACCTAGAGTTTCTTCTATTCCTTCCTGTAATTTTTTTTTTTTTGGTCCAGTTGTGGGGCCTGAACTCTGGGCCTGGGCGCTGTCCCTCAGCTCTTCAGCTCAAGGCTAGCGCTCTACCACTTGAGCCACAGTAGTGCCACTTCCATTTTTTTTCTTTTTGCTTATGTGGTGCTGAGGAATCCAACCCAGGGCCTCATGCATGCAAGGCAAGCGCTCTACCACTGAGCCACCTTTCCAGCCCCCTTCCTGTAATGTTTGCAAGGTGTCTGCTTTGACTCCGAGGTCTTTGATCCATTTGGAATTGATTCTGGTGCAGGGTGATGTATAAGGATCTGGCTTTAGTTTTCTACAAGTGATTAACCAATTTTGCCAGCACCGTTTACTGAAGAGGCTGTCTTTCTTCCATTCTATTTTTTAGCTCCCTTATCAAAGATTAGGTGGCTATGGGCCTGTGGGTTCATTTCTGGGTTTTCAATTCTATTCCATTGGTCCTGAGGTCTGCTCTTGTGCCAGTACCAAGCTGTTTTGATTACTATGGCTTTGTTGTAGAGTTTGAAATTTGGTATTGATATTCCTCTAGCACTGTTCTTTCTGTTAAGGATCGTTTTTGCCATTCGGAGTCTTTTATTGTTCCATATGAATTTTTGGATTGCTGCTTCTATTTCCTTGAAGAATGAGGTTGGAATATTGATAGGTATCACATTGAATTCATATATAGCCTTTGGAAGTATTGCCATTTTCGTGGTGTTAATCCTCCCAATCCAGGAGCATGGGAGGTTTTTCTACTTCCTAAATTCTGTTTTAATTTCCTTTTGCAGGTTTTTATAGTTTTCATCGTAGAGGTCCTTCAATGAAGTCAAATCTTACCAAAGCAACTATTATCTACTTTGAGTACTGTTACTTCCTTTAACATTCACCTGGGAATTATGTTTTTTCAAGATCTACTAATATGTATTTAATGTGATGTTCTGATTGCCTATGAGAGCACTTTTTTTGTTTTATTTTGTTCGTTTTTAAATAAGTTTTTATTGTAAAAATATTGTACAGAGGGGTTACAGTTACATGAACAAGATCATGAGTACATTTCCTATCAAGCATTGTTACCTCCTCCTTTGTTTTTCCCCTACCCTTTCTTCCCTCCCACCTCCACAACTACAGAGTGTAGTTTAGTAGAAGATCTAAACAGGCTTTTAATAGAAGATCTAAACAGGCTTTTCAGTTAGGCAAAGTATGAAAATGCAGGAAAAGTTCGTTTATTGTTACCCTGGTATGTAGTAAATTTTAGCAAAATAAGCTAAATACACTCTTTCAGACGCCTACTTAGACTTAATGTTGTTTTGCCAGATTATTAGCTCATATCTCTATTGCTAGCACCAGAAATGTGTTCTCACGTGTATTTGTAACTTTGTATTTGTAACTACCAAGTTCATATGGAGGCAAATCTTTCTACTTTGATTTTTCTTTCTCTCACTGTATAGGTAACAGAGTAAGTTCCAAACATTTTATTTAAGAAAAAAGCATTCATGTATAAGAATGAAATTTCAGACTTGGTGTTCTCATGACTCAGGGCTAATTAATGATGGAAATGTGCCATTTCAGAAGTTGGTGTCCTTTGATGAGGTGGCTGTGGATTTCAGCTGGGAGGAGTGGCAGGACTTGGATTTTTCTCAGAGGACCCTGTACAGAGATGTAATGCTGGAGACCTACAGCAACCTGGTGTCCTTAGGTGAGCAAACGTCCTATTAACTTGCAAGGTCAAGTGCTTTGTTTTTGTAGATATATGAATATTTATGGGGTTTCTTTTGGTGTTTTTTTTGGGGGGGTCCGGTCATGGGGCCTGAACTCTGGGCCTGGGCGCTGTCCCTCAGCTCTTCAGCTCAAGGCTAGCGCTCTACCACTTGAGCCACAGTGCCACTTCCAGCTTTTTTCTTTTTGCTTATGTGGTGCTGAGGAATGAACCCAGGGCCTCAGGCATGCAAGGCAAGCGCTCTACCACTGAGCCACCTTCCCAGCCCCAATATTTATGTTATTTAGGTATAAGATTCCAGTCCATGGGAAGTGTCACTTTTTTTTTTTTTAAGAAAAACTTCAACTTTATGTAACTCCTGAGGCAGTTTTATTCTTATTCTTCAAGAAGCCATACCTTTAGAACAAAGGTTCTAAACTATGTATATCACTACTAGAAGTATGATCTAGTTTGACACTGGATGCCTGTAATCCTAGCTAATCAGGAGGATAAAATCTTAATATTTTGGTTTGAAGCCAGCAATGTGTATGAAGTACCCATGAGACTCTTCTATCCAATTAACCACTCCCAAACTGGAAGTGGAGCTGGGTCTCAAACTGGTAGAATGCTAGCCTTGAGCAAAAGAACTGAATTGAAACCATATAACTGGCAAAATAAATCCAAAGCTGGGAGAAAGTCAACCATGGAGCTGGTGAGAAATAAGAAACAGGATGTCTGAGATCTTAAAGCAATGATGACCCAACATGAGCAATAGGTCTCCACTTTTTTTTTTTTTTTTTTGTCAGTCATGGGGCCTGAACTCTAGGCCTGGACGCTGTCACTCAGCTCTTCAGTTCAAGGCTAGTGCTTTACCACTTGAGCCACAGTGCCACTTCTGGCTTTTTCTGTTTATGTGTACTGAGGAATCGAACCCAGGTCCTCATGCATGCAAGGCAACCACTCTACTACTGAGCCACCTTCCCAGCCCAGGTCTCCACTATTTCTTAATAACAGGTCACTGTGTTCCTAAACCTAAGTTGATTGTCAAGCTGGAGCAAGGTGCAGAACCATGGATAGGAGAAGCCTCAGACAAGAATTTCACAGGTAAGATAAAGCATCTTGTATAGATGTTGAAGCCAGAACCAAGTTGGTAAGTTCATGATCCTGTATTGAGCAATAATGTTCCTAGTTCCACTGGGCCCTATGTGTGGCAGAGAACTAGGTGATCCTTTGTGTCAAAGACTTGTGAATCAAGAATTCATGGGGAGACATCCTGAATTCAGTGTGGCAGTCGAGTTAAAGTTAGCAATTCTTTCTCGGTGTGGAAATTGTTCTGACAAAAAAGAAAATTAGAAATGTCGAAAATGAGATTTCATTTTCTTTGAAACTAGGAGTATGCAGGGTTAGGTAATAAGGAGTACACCAGGGCTGCTACCCTCTGATAAGGAAAATAGCCTATTGGAGGTGGGGAGATACTGGAGTTCACAACGAGATCTTTTAGTGTAGAGAGGATGATTAACTAGGTCGTGAGCTGGAGTGTCTTTGATCTTCCATGCTTCTGCGGGGCAAGAGTGTCAAAAAAGGAATTTTGATGAGACTGTCTAAGATGGAGAGAAATGAACTTTAAAATTCCCACAGATACTTAAAGTAATTCTTATGAGAAGTTAGAATTGAAGAGATGTAGGTATTAATGCCTACTGTCAGGAACCATCCCTGCTTAGGTGAAAGGCAAAGGAATATATAAAACACAATTATAGTCTCCAAATCTAGAAAATATTCCAGTTCCTCACCTAATGATTGAGAAGCAAAGCAGCACAATATATAAATTATTTCAAGAAAATTAAAGAACAAGTTGGCATTGTACAGAAATTAATAGCCATATGGTCTAGAAATGTTAAACTTAATTTTTTTCCATTTGTACAGGGGTAAACGCACTGTATTAAATATGTAAGGTCTTATCTACGTGGGTTTGATTACAGAAACTAATAAAGTATTCTCTAAATAATGAAAAAAAAAAAGAAAATTAAAGAACACAAAGCAGCTATTCC
This sequence comes from Dipodomys ordii, assembly GCF_000151885.1. Taxonomy (NCBI): domain Eukaryota; kingdom Metazoa; phylum Chordata; class Mammalia; order Rodentia; family Heteromyidae; genus Dipodomys; species Dipodomys ordii. The sequence goes on from NW_012267416.1 coordinate 2,075,467, forward strand.
CCTATGGTCAAACAAAACAATATTTGAAACAAACAACCCCAAGAATACTAAAGGCAAATTTTAAGTGTTCAGCTTAAAACTTTCACAGTGCTTAGTTGAATAATTTGAGTAAATATTTCTTCTGATATAAAAAGAAAAACTGAAACACAGAAAAACATTTTCCATTGCTAAATAATCAGTATTATTTTTTAATTAATACATTAGGGAGAAATCATGTATCATAAATTAATTCCTATTTTGATCATTGAAAATCTGTAACAGAATGGGAGAAAATATCTTCATCTTTATATTAAGGAATCTTTGGATCTCATTTATGTTTTTGTCTTTTTTTTTCTTTGACACATTTTAGATGTCCAAGAAATGGAGGAGGTGATTAAGACCTGCCAGGAAGGTCCAGATGAATGTCTGTGTGAAGTAGCAGTCACAATTAGTAACCCAGTGGAAGAAAGAGTGAGATTGATAACAACTTTTAACTTGGGCTCAACTCATAAGCTTGAGCTGATGAGGAATAATGGGAACTCTTTAGGGATGAGCACTGAGGAGTTCATTGAGTGTCAGGACATGCTTCTCTATAGTGAGCCTGATGAGATGCATGCTGCGTATACACCTGGTGTGTCTCCTGTAGTTGAACAATCCTTCAGATATTCTGAGTATTTTAGTCAAAATTATGCGAATCCAAATGAGCTGCAGTATTTTGAATTTGGTGGAGAAGGGAAGGTATTAAACTCAGAGACTATATTCTTTAGACATAATTGGGTCTGTATGGGAGAGACCTCCTATAACCATAGTGAATATAGAGAAGACTATGATAAGTCTGCTCTCCTTGCCGAAGAGATACTTCAAGGAGGGAGGAAAACACCTGAATGTACTTTATGTGGAAAAACATTCTACGTAAGACCTGTAGTCACTACACATGAGAAAATGTACAAAGGAGAGAATCCTTGTACATGTAATGAATGTGAGAAGTCTTTCAATAAGGAAATGCACATTAGAAAACCTGAGAGCAAATATCCACAGAAGTCCGATGAGTATAAGCAGTGTACAAAATCTCTCTCTCAGAAGTCAGACTTGACTTTCCAACCTCAATCACCCATAGATGAGAAACCCTTTGAATATGAGGAATGCAGGAAATTTTCCACCCAGAAGTCAGGTCTCAGCAGGCATCAGAGAACTCCCAAAGATGAGAAATGTCATGAATGCAACAAATGTGGAAAGTCTTTCATACAGAAGTCATACCTCACTTTGCTTCAGAGAACACACACAGGAGGGAAACCTTATGAATGTAACACATGTGGAAAATCTTTTGCCCGGAAGACACATCTTACTGTCCATCAGAGAACACACACAGGAGAGAAACCTTATGAATGTCAGACATGTGAAAAGTCCTTCACCCGGAAGGCAAACCTCCAGAGACACACGAGAATTCACACAGGTGAGAAACCTTTTGAATGTAACAAATGTGGAAAAACTTTCAGACGGAAGTCAGACCTCACTTTGCATGAGAGAAATCACACTGGAGAGAAACCTTATGAATGCAACAAATGTGGTAAGGCTTTCAGAGGGAAGTCACACCTCACTTTGCACCAAAGAACACATACAGGAGAGAAACCTTATGAATGCAACAAATGTGGAAAGACCTTCAAGTGGAGTTCACACCTTGGCATGCATAACAGAATTCACACCGGTGAGAAACCTTATGAATGTAACAAATGTGGAAAAACCTTCACCCAGAGTTCACACCTCAGCAAGCATAAGATAATTCACACAGGTGGGGAACCTTATGAATGTAACAAATATAGATCTTTCAGGCAGAAGTCTTCCTTCACTTTGCAGCAGAGAACACACACAGGAGAGAAACTTTATGAATGTAACAAATGTGGAAAGTCTTTCAGGCACAAATCAACCCTCACTTCACATCAGAGAACACACACAGGAGAGAAACCTTATGAATGCAACAAATGTGGAAAGACCTTCAAGTGGAGTTCACACCTCAGTAGGCATAAGAGAATTCACACAGGTGAGAAACCTTATGAATGTAACAAATGTGGAAAGTCTTTCATCCAGAGTTCACATCTCAACAAGCATAAGAGAATTCACACTCGTGAAAAATTTTATGAATAAAATAAGTGGAAAGTCGTTCACCTGGAAGAAAACTCAGTTTGCATCAGAGAACCCACACAGGAGAGAAACTTATGAATGGAGCATATGTGCAATCTTTCACCCAGAAGGCACAGTTATGGCTCATCATTGAACACACATAGGAGAGAAATCTTATGAATAAAACAAATGTGGAAAAAAATTTCAAGAAGTCACACCTCAATTTGCACCAGAGAACATACACAGGAGAGAAACCGTATGAACGTAACAAACGTGGAAAATCCTTCACCAAAAAGGCATGGGTTGGTGTTAATACAACACACAGGAGAGAAACCTTATGAATGTTATAAATGTGGACAGGTATGCCTTCACCTGGAAGGCATACCTCAGTGTTCATCAGAGAACTGAATCACACAGGAGAAAAGAAAACTAATGAATACACCAAATGTGCAATGACTTTTAAGCAGGTGTCAGTCCTCAGTGCATCTGAGAACATATAAATAAATGAGAGAAATTCTCAGCATAATAAATGTAGAAAAACATTTAGCTGGAAGTCTTATCTCTACGGGTATCAGAGACCTGGTAAATGTAAACATTAGAGGAAATCTTTCAAGCCCAAGTCAGGCTTTAGCAAGCATCAGCACTCACAGGAAAGAAACCCAATGCAGGAAAATACTTTTCAGGAACTGCTGCAAGTTATACAGAGAAGCTCTTCATGGCAGAAGTAAGCTAGGTGTAACGACAACCATTCTTTCCTTTTTCTTTTTTTTTTTTTTTTTGGGTCTGGTCATGGGGCCTGAACTCTGGGCCTGGGCACTGTCCCTCGGGTCTTCAGCTCAAGGCTAGTGCTCTGCCACTTGAGCCACCGCGCCACTTCTGGCTTTTTTTTCTTATGTGGTGCTGAGGAATCGAACCCAGGGCCTCAGGCATGCAAGCAAGCGCTCTACCACTGAGCCACCTTCCCAGTCCGAAACCATTCTTTCCTATTGGGCACTCGCTGAGCCAACATTTCTCACCCTCTTATTGTGATGAGTGTGGATGGTGTCCTTGAATGTTATTCAGAAGATTTGGACACAAGTGATGGGTGTTAATTTCTTCCAGGCTTGAGAAATAATTAAGAGAGTGAAGTTGTTGAGTTGTGTCTTTTATAATACGGAATAATTTGTCAAGGTGATTTTATAAAGTCAGAAATAAGAGCTCTGGCCCCTTGAGATTGGACTCAGATCATCCTCCAAGGTGGTTTGGGGAGTCATGGATGGGAAAAGACTGTTATGATTTCAGACAAGGACATAAGAGCTTCGATTTCTCTACTGCTCCACTAAAGTGTCCCACTGTATGTGCGCTCAATGCGTTATAGCACAAGTGACTTACTATTTCCAGTTCAGTGTTTGAATAGAAGATCTGATGGAAGATACCACTCCTTGTTTATTACAAAATGTGCACAGTTGTGAAATTTTTCTCTTCACCTTTTGTCCTCAAGTTCATGAAACATTCAGAAAACATGGAAGGGCACACATTTGGGGATATATTTGCTTTTTGTATGGGTACAAGTCCTGTAGCTTGAGCTCAGAGCCTAGGCACTGTTCTTAAGCATTTTTGCTCAAGGCTAATGCTCTACTATTTGAGTCACAGCTTCATTTCTGGTTTCTTTGGTTGGTAAATAAAGACAAGAGTCTGAACCATTTGGTTTTGGATGAGTAACCCCAAAATAACTTCAGTGCTTCCTTTATATTGAATTAATCACTGGTAATGAGTCACTTGTGATTGATTCATCCTTAGTTCATTCTGTTGTTCTGTTGAGTAAGTTGTTATAATAAACCAGCGTGGATAATATGAAGAGCCTGTGTTTTTTCACTTTTCTGGAGGCTGAAAGTGAAGTTCTGAGGAGGATGAGTTTCTACCATCACTCCAATTTCTCCAGCTCCATTCAGATAATTGTACCAAAACACAATGAAGACATGGTTTTATTAAACTCAATTCTGGTAGTAAGGAAATAATTGGAAACACGGCAAAAATGAGGCCCCAGAAGCTTGTTAGAAGGTGGTTGCCAAAATCCAAGGGATGAGAGAGACAGAAGTAGGACTGTGCTAGATATTTGGTAGGGTAAAATTCAGGTAAAAAGTCATCCTAATCACGTATTTCTCCCTAGGTATAGTCATACAGTATTTTGAAGCATAATACTATGTACTATGATTTCATTCTGCAGTGTTTCATATCCAACACCAAGAACACATATTTCTTTATGATGAGAAGAATACTGTCATTTGCAATCTCAGGGCGGGCTATGGAAGATAGTATATTAAGTCAAATAACCAGATATAGAAAGATACTGAGCAATCTCAACACAAAAAAGGAAATTAAGAAAAATAGACAAGGAAGTGGTGCTGTGGTTTAAGTGGTAGAGCGCTCGCCTTGAGCTGAAGAACGCCGGGAAAGCACCCAGGCCCAGAGTTCAAGCCCCATGACTGACCAAAAAAAGAAAAATAGAGACAACTCACAGAGGTGGAGAATAGAATAGGTGACCATGTGACAATTAGTAATAACTTTTTCCCAATCAAACATTTCATTTGACTACACAATGTGTTCCATGTTTCATTGAGCATTGGTTGTGTACCAACACCTGGAAAGCATACATTTCTTTTTTGATGAAAAGAAGGCTGTCGTTTGTAATCTCATAAAGGGCTATGGGAGGTAATGCATTAAATGAAAGAACCACGCAGAGAAAGACACTGAGCAATCTCACACAAAAATGGAAGCTAACAAAAATAGAACCAACTTCTCACAGTTGAGTGTAGAATATTTGTTTCCAGAGGTATGGAGAGATTGGTCCATATCTTCAGGATCCTCTGTTCAAGATTTTGTTCTTCTTTATCCTTGAGTCAAATGGATCTGAGTCAGCATGGGCTTTTGAGGATTTTCCATTGTGTCATGTGCTTAAACATCCTAGAGTGATTATGTGGGCAAATGCCTTCAGTAATAGGAGTTCACATAGGAAGAACAGATCAGACAGATGATGGTGACAGAAATCACTGTAGCCTGATATCCTTGGTTTCTAATTGAATGTGGAATCTATGCAATATATAGATTACTCTGCCGAAGTTCATATTTGGAGTTGTAGAAATGTTACCTAGGTTCTTCTAATTGGCAAACCATGGGCAAAGAAAGTTGAACCTCAATTCTATTTCCTTTATGTGGTTAAATAATTTGTAGCTCAGATAATAACTGCTGTTTCCTGTGATCTCAGTCCAGTCTTGAGGGAAGTACAGAGCAAAAATTGAAAGTTAGGGATTTTTTTTTGAACACTTTCTCAGATTCCCAACACTGCTGAGTGATGGTAACGAGAAAAGAATCTTAATTGGGTGCTGGAGACAGAGCTCCTTCAACTCTTCATTCCCCTGCATGATGTCATGGAATCTAGATTCAAGAGCAAGTCTTAATCTTTTTTTCTTTCTTTCTTAATCCCTTTCTTAAATACTTCTGCAACAAAGTGATGCTGGGAAGACTGATGCTCTAGGAGATAGCCTGAGCTAGGGGAAAGCTCATGAACCCATTCCTACTGCTTTACATTTCAGTTTCTGACCAAAAATAGGGTATTTTCTAAACAATTTCCCTGAAGGACAAGAGGAAGAGCACACTTGTATATTCCTCTCTCAGCATCTTTTCATTGACCAAGACCTTTCCAGAGCCTTCATGATCTGTAGGTGACCCCCGCCCCTTTGACTAGTGTTCTACTTGGCTCCCTAGATGGCTCAGAGTTCAGAACATCCTGAACCACTTGCCACTTGATGTCTGTGCCGAGAGTTAACTTTGAATGATCAGCCCTGATGAGCTAATCAATGGAGGCCTTGTGGCCTACTGAACTGATTCTTGGAGGATGGTGACAACTTTCTGCTGAGTACTGATCTGAGCCACAGAGTGAGCAAGGCAACAAAGTCAACTGAGATCATGTACTCTCCTGGTCAGGTCATACTCACCAAACCCGGGTCTCAATCAGTCTTAGCCTCACTAAGTGCTTCAGGACAAGATTCCTAGTCACTGCTCCAATCCTTAACTCACACAAACCACTCACTGAGGACCACCCAAGCTGTTTTCCCTCCATCACCCAGTGTCCACTCCACTGTCCCGATGATGCTACCTGTGAGCACTTCTGTAGCCCCCTAATACCAGGGGTTAACAGTATTCTCTCAGCCACTATACCCTGAAAATCCACCTAAAATGTCTGGATTTCCATTTCTAGTATTCTTTATTTGGACATAAGAAGAAGATGATTTGTTTCATGAAACTCTATTACTATATTTACCTTTTTCTTTTATTTATGCCAGTAGTTAGCTTTAAGCTCATGGCACGTTAGTCTCCTTTGGCTTTTAAGGTCAAGCTTGGCATTCCTTGTGCCACACCTGTCATTGTTCTATTTCAGATGCCAAGTCCTCTCATCTGATGAAGGCAGCCAAGGTGTGCTCTCTTATTTTCTCTCTTCCAAGATGTTTTACAAAAACATTAGAAAAACTAGAATATTTTAAATTAGGGAAATATAAAGTTTCATAGCAAAATTTCTAATAAAAATCGAGTAGTTTAATGGAATTTGGTAACATTTAAAAATATGTGAAGGTGTTGCAGAATTTTTAAAAAGGTGAGGAATATAGATGAACACTGAGCAGTTCCATATGTAAAAGCAACATTCAGAAGCTCCATATGAATGTATCTCCAGAGCAACAGCCCAGATTTCCCATTTCTCAGGACTTTAGATAGAAATATCCTGAGAATATTCCACCTATTCATACACATAAACCTCTTGGCTCTGGTGACAGGGTAGAAAGCAAGACTGAATCATCATGTTGGTAAGAGGTCATCAGAATGTTCACATTGAAGACCTGCCATCACACTGTTTGCCATGGACACTATTGTTTCAAAAAAACTACATGTTATACTAATATGTATGAAATAATTTTGAAATGACAAAAATTGAGCAGCATTTGAAAAGTACTTTCACTGATCATGAAAATTTCAGTGTGAATTGAGGATAAAGGTGACGTAAGAAAAATTAAAATCTACCTCACTTGCAATATCAACCTTACCAATTTCTACTTTTGTTGAGTTTTTAGTTTTGTTGAGTTTATAGTTCTAACAAAAAATTTGCAATTATTTCAAAGACGTGTGTATACATATACATTTTATATATATATATACACATTATATATATAATGTATATATATACATTATATATATAATGTATATAATGTATATGTATACACACGTCTTTGAAATAATATATATATATATATATACACTTAGGAATAAGTATATATACTGCTTTGGAATAAGCAGATTACATTTCATTCATTAGAAATATTAAATCAGTGCTATTTGTAAATCAGTACAAACTTCTCCAGTCATTTGAATCCACCCAAACTCCTCCATAACACATTTCAACTTATCAGACCTTTAGCACAATCATTGTCTCTCCTGAGGAAGCCTATCTAAGGAGGAGCCATTGTGTAACAGGGCACAAGACCCATATCAGGCCCTTAAAAACAGGCACACATATGAGGAAACCACTTACTGTGTGATCAATTCTCAAAGAATTTGTTATCTGTAAGATTAAATTATTTGGAATTGAAAACCAAAGAAATGATCTCTACAAAGAAGGGGACTAAAAAGACAGGAATTTAGTTCATTCCAAAAAGCAGCCGGCACCAGTGGCTCACGCCTGTAATCCTAGCTACTCAGGAGGCTGAGGTCTGAGGATCCCAGTTCAAAGCCAGCCCGGGCAGGAAACTCCGTGAAACTCTTATCTCCAATAAACCATCAGAAAACCGGAAGTGGCACTGTAGCTCAAGTGGTGGAGTGCTAGCCTCGAACTGAAGAGCTGAGGGACAGTGCTCAGGCCCAGTTCAAGCCCACGACTGACAAAAAAAAAAAAAAAGCGTAGTTCAGCTCACTACGAATAGATTTTTTCTGACACATTAGCACTCAAGCAAGGATTCCTTGTTCTACTCAGCTTGTCCCTCCCTTACAACCTGCTATGTGTCTGAAACCTACAAAATGGAAAACTTGGTCATTAGGAAGTATTCAAGGAGGTCTTAGGACTTAAATCAGCCAGTCACCTGTGGCTCACACCTGTACTCCTATCTACTCAGGAGACTTGAGAGCTGTGGCTCATAGTTCAAATCAGCCCAGGTAGGGAAGTCATGGAGATTATTATCTCCAACTCACCATCCAAAAGCCTGAAGAAGAGATGTGCAAGTGCTAGAGTGCAAATCTTGAGGAAAAAAAGCTCAGGGAAAGTACGTGGGCCTTTAGTTCAAGCCACAGGACCAGCACAAAAACAACAAAAACCTTACTAGGTACCAAAAATAACCAGATACAGTGTAAATAAAAATATCTAAAGCTGCTGGGTACAGGTGGCTCATGCCTGTAAACCTGAGATCTGAGGATAGAGCTTTGAACCAGCCTGGGCAGAAAAGTCCATGAGACCCTCCAATTAATAAAAAAAATTCGGAAGTAGTAGAGATGTGGCTCAAGTAGCCTTACAAAAGAAGCTCAGGGACATCACCCAGGCAGTGAGTCCAATCACTAATATTGGCATGTTTGACTGTGATGTATGAAAAAGACCAGCTGTGGTAAGTGCACATGTTTGTGCAAAACTACACTCTTAGATGCAGAAAATGAGCTTTTTGTGATATGGTTGTGGAGGTATTTCATGTTTACTTCTTCCACTAAATATTCTATTTCCTTAATAACCAAAAGCCCATTTGATTTGAGGACAGCAATGTACTCATTTTAAATAACATTAGTTAGTGAAGTGTGGTTGGGCAGGTTATAATTTAAAACTTAGGTGGAGAAGGCAGGAAGTTCACTAGTTTGAGAGCAACCCAGGCTACATAATAAGGCCTGCCTCAAAACTATTTGTCTGTCTGTCTATCTATGTGTGTGTGTGTTTGTGAGTGTATGTATATGGATGTGTATATGTGTGTATCCACATATACAAGCATGCGTGCATACATATCCATATAAATAAAATACTGTTTGTTTATTGTAAAGAATGTTCATAGCCATGGTTAGCCAGGGAATGTGCTTAATTTCTTCTCTCTCTCTTGTATACATATAGATATAGGTACAAATAGAAATAGACATACTTTTGTAAACTGAGCATTTGAAAATTCACATTGTTTTGTACTGCAACTGATATAAAAGGAAAGAAACTGATAGGCCTTTTGGCTTTTTCCCTCTAAGCCTAGATACCCATGAAACTGAGATCAGAGGATCAAGGAATAGAGCCAGCCTAGGCAGAAAAGACTACAAAAGGCGCTATAACTAAGCAACAAAAAGCTGAGTTGGGGCATGGCTCAAGGAATAGAGAGCCAGCTGTGAGCAATGAAACTGAATAAGCATGAAACCTGAGTTCAAACTTGGGTACTAGCCAAAAAAGGAAAGAAACTAGTGTTAGAACCAATTAAATATGAAAATCAGGTATCTGGAGAAGAAAGTGTGCATAGGTTTTAATATCATGGAAATCCTCCAGCTTTTCTATATCAAACCATAGTGTAAGGCCTTTAATTATTTGAATGGTGTTATTACAGATTTTATTAAATCTACAATTAAAACATGGCCTAATAGACTAGAGCAGAGGACATCATCAGCTGTACATCTGAAAAGTGACTAATGATCAAGATACAAAGAGAGCTCAATTATCTAAACTCCCAAAGAACCAATAATCCAATCAATAAATAGGCAACTGAACTGAAGAGACAAAAGAGTGAACTGAGCTCCAAAGAAATACAAATAAGAACATCTGTAGATGAAGCAATGGTCAGCATTCTTGGCCATAAAGGAGGTACAAATCGAAATGACATTGAAATTTCATCTTACTCCAGGACAGAGTGGCAATCAGCAAGTACACAAACAAGAGCAACTGCGAGTGAGGATGTCGGGAAAAGGAACCTTATACCTATTTGTGTGAGTATAAATTAGTGCAAACACTTAGGAAAGAAGTAGTATAGAAGTGCTTTAAAAAGCTAAAAATAGAAGTACCGTAGGATCTAGTAATACTACCCATGGACATACATCAGAAAGAATTTATGTCAGGATAGAATACAGTCATGTTCACACTCATCTTCATTGCTGCACTATTTCTGGTAGCCAAGCTATCAAAGCAGTTGAGGATACTATAGTTGATCAGTGCATAAACAAAATGTGGCTTACACATGACACATTATAGGCAGTTTATATCTGGTATCTTATTCCATTCTGCTCACAGTAATATGATGTCAAAACCATCAATAGCCAGATTACTGAGGCAAGCAATTATTTCTCCTGTTGTGTAGAAAGGAAAACAACTCCCAAAGGGTTTTGAAATATGTCTGAGCCTTGGTGCTAGTCAGTTAACCAGTCAAATTGCCTCAGTGAAATGTAATGAAGATTTTAAAGAAAATGGAAATGATTCAGAACTCTACAATATTTCACAAAATTCCAAGCAATTAGTGTATGTTTGGTCCATGACCAAATGAGTAGATTTTTATTACTGAAAGTCAGGAATATGTGCTGGAGTCCTGACCACACAATTTGAGGACTTGCACACTTTCTGATTAATTGCACAACCACTGCCTGTGTCTTTCTCTTTAATGCAAAGAACCACATCTCAACTTCCATTTTGATATTAAGGGGTGATAGTACTTCTCATCTAGTAGGCAGAAGGACTAAATGAAAAAATAAGCAGAGTGTCTTTCTTTACAGGGGTTGAAATTTTAGATTTGCAAAACACCAGGAAATGGGCATTTAAAAATGGTGGACAAATGAAGAGTAGAAGAGTGGGAGAATGTAGTCAGCAATCCATTGTATATCTTATGTATATCTTTTGAAGTGAGGAAGAGTGAGAGTATGGGTTGGGATGTGTGGAATATTGAAATGTGTGACATTGATCAAGATTTTATATTTTGTATCCATGACTTGTGAAATAGCAACTCCTCCACACAACTATTTAAGGATGATAAAAGAATATGAAATCTGGCATTGATACATAGTGTACATTTATTCAGTTATAAACAGCAAAGACATTATACCATTCATTGGCAAAAGGATGCAACTGGATATCAACTTGTTAATTGAACTAAAGTAGGTTTTTATGGGCAAAAGTTATTTTCCCTCATATAAGGAATTGAGTCTTAAAAGATCTGCATATACATGCCTTTATATGTATACATGTATAATGGCATCTTAAACCAAAGTTACATGTATATAAGTTACATGCATATAAGTGTTATTTAGTGTCTGTCATTCTCGTTCCCTCTATTACCAGCTCCTGGGTATCCCCACATAGAACTACTATTACAGGGAGCTGGGAAGGTGGCTCAGTGGTAGAGCGCTTGCCTTGCATGCATGAGGCCCTGGGTTCGATTCCTCAGCACTACATAAGCAAAAAGAAAAAAAGCCAGAAGTGGCGCTGTGGCTCAAGTGGTATAGCGAGAGCCTTGAGCTGAAGAGCTGAGGGACAGCGCCCAGGCCCAGAGTTCAGGCCACACGACCGGACCCCCCCCCCAAAAGGAACTACTATTACAACACTTATATACATGTATGTGTATGCATGAAGACTGCATATAGAAACTCACTGAAAGCTGTTTAGTAATAGGAGCGGAGTAGGGTGTGGATAAGCAAAGAGAGGACACCTGAGATGGTTCATCTAATTAAAGTCAATACTTGCATTGTGAAATATCAAAGTGAAAACAATTTGCACAACTAACATGAATAAAAAGCAAATACCAGCACTGCTCAAAAAGAAATGTACTCAACATCTGACTTATATAACCATGATCCCTCTGTACATCACCTTTGCAATTAAAAATTAAAAATAAAAGGAAAAAAAACCAAATAACAGGAACATAAAATAGGTTCTGTTGAGGGTGAAGGCACCAGTGGGAACAAGGAGGGTGAATGGATAAAGGAAGGTGAATAAAGTAAAAAATTTTGTATATATGTATTCATATATATGTATGTGTGTATATAAAACAATGGGCATTGGGTTTTTTTGGGGGGGGGTTGGTCATGGGGCCTGAACTCTGGGCCTGGGCGCTGTCCCTCAGCTCTTCAGCTCAAGGCTAGTACTCTACCACTTGAGCCACAGCGCCACTTCTGGCTGTTTTCTTTTTTGCTTATGTGATGCTGAGGAACTGAACCCAGGGCCTCATGCATGCAAGGCAAGCACTCTACCACTGAGCCACCTTCCCAGCCCCATTGTTTTTTGTTTGTTTTTGTTGTTTGCCAATCCTTAGCTTGAACTCAGGATGTGGCTGTTCTGAGATTCTTTTTGCTCAAGGCTAGCACTCTACCGCTTGAGCCACCGAGCCACTTCTGGCTTTTTTTTTTCTGTTTATGTGGTACTGAGGAATTGAACCCAGGGCTTCATGCATGCTTGGTAAGCACTCTGCCACTAAGCCATATTCCTAGCCCAGCTGATATTGTTTTAAGAAAGGGGATGAAGAAGGGAAGTGAGTGAAGGTGAATCCGTTGTATGGATAAATAGAAATAACACAATGAACTTCCTTTGTTCAACTAATATATACTAATTAAATATAAATGAAAATAACTTAGTCAAAGAATTGTAGATGATTATAAAAAAATGCTTAACCAGCCAGGTGCTGGTAGCTCATGCCTGTAATTTTAACTACTCAGGAGGCTGCGATCTGAAGATCCCAGTTCCAAGTCAGAGCACTAAGGGAAAGTCTCTGAGACTTATACAAATTGGTGTCTAGAAATGCCCAGACAAAGAAAGAAGACCCTAATTGGAAAAATGAGTGATACAAAAGGGCTTCTGGCATGGTTTTAAATGGTAAAGGAAGCCGCACAAATGTTTTCCCCTGAGTTCACACCTGAGGACCACTAATATGAACAACACTAACAACAAATTCTTGAAAATATTCTATGTAAGCATTTGAATATGGTTTCTGGAATGATAGGAAAACAGACCTTTACCAGCTGATTATGAAAGGCCCTTTTCAAATGACAAAGGGATGTTACAGACCTTTTGCTTGCTGACCTGTTCTTTGGAAACAGTGAGTCCTGCTTGGATCAAGTAGCTAAGAACTCATGATCTAACAGGGAACTGGTGCCTCACAAAATTGTATTCTTAGTTATTTAAAAGTATGAGATCTTTAGGAGCCGGGTGCTGGTGGCTCATGCCTGTAATCCTAGCCACTCAGGAGGCTGAGATCTGAGGATCAAAGCCAGCCTGGGCAGGAAAGCCCGTGAGACTCTTATTTCCAATAAACCACTAGAAAATTGGAAGTGACACTGTAGCTCAAGTAGTAGAGCGCAGGGATAGGGCTCAAGGCCAGAGTTCAAGCCCCATGACCAAAAAAAAAAAAAAAAAAAAAAAGAATGAGATCTAAAGATCTCAGTTGTAAGCCATACTAGGTAGTAAAGACTGTGAGACTATCTCCAATTGACCACCACCAAAATTGCCACAAATGGCACTATGATTCAAGTGATAGAATGTCACCAGTTTTGTTCCTTTATCACAAAAGCTCAGGGACCAATATATTTGAACATGGAGACAATGTTCTTCTCATGTGGGCATACAGATGTAGGAGAAATACTCTTACTTTGATCTTTCCAGATGTAGTAGCACTTTTGTTGTTCTCCCTTTACTGATTACACCTAATTTAAAGGACACTTCCAGGGGTGAATGACAGAATATGTAGCTTTAGCTCATTGTAAAAGCTCCTTTATCCTGAGAAGAGAAGGTGTTGAATACACAACAACCTAAGAACCAGTCTCTAACACTGGAGTGATATATATATATATATTTTTTTTTATTTATTTTTATTTTTTTGTCATTCGTGAGTCTTGAACTCTGGGCCTGGGCCTGGATACTGTTCCTGAGCAATTCAGTTCAAGGTAAGTGGTCTACCACTTGAGTCATAGTGCCACTTCTGGTTTTCTCATGGTTAAATTGGAGATAAGTGCCTCATAGATGTTCCTGCCCAGGTTGGCTTTGAACCATGATCCTCAGATCTCAGATCTCCCGAATAGCTTGGATTACAGGCATGAGCTACTGGTGACTGGCTGATATATATAGTTTTTTTTTTTTTGCCAGTCCTGGGCCTTGAACTCAGGGCCTGGGTACTGTCCCTGAGCTTCTTTTGCTTAAGGCTAGTGCTCTACCACTTGAGCCACACCACTACTTCTGGACTTTTCTGTGTATATGGTACGGAGGAATTGAACCCAGGGCTTCATGCATGCTAGGCCATCACTCTACCACTAAGCCACATTCCCAGTTTCTGAGTTATGTAATTTTTGAGAAAGTCAAAGGTCTTACCACAAATTTCATCCTGTAGTAATATCCACAGTTAGGCTTTAGAAGATTTCTGCCTTTGTATTAAAGACTTAAATTGTAAATTAGATTTTCAGATTTCCAATAACCACTCAAGGAATGTTCCAGTAAATTGGTCTATGTTACAGAACATACTGAATCTTTAGAGGGCCAACATCTCTAGGGGCGGTTAATACAACCCTAAGTCCTGACCCTGAAGATACTGTTCTCCTGAGATCTGAACATTCAACCAAGAAGCTCCAGTTCCCTGGTAATCTTGACCATAATCTAAAGGACAAAAGTTCTAGAGAGCAGGATGGTAGGTGAACCCTGATTCCTTCCTGACATGAACCTGAAATGATGCATCTCAGAGTCTGTGGCAAGGATAGAAGCTGGGATGTGGAACACAGTGGGCACTGGCCAAGGCTATCATCATGGTATTTTCTCTAGACCCTCAGGGACCATCCAAGGCCTCCTTGCACTAACATGAGCACTCTTGCATCTTTATGTTTGTGCACTGCTAGGTCACTTGTCCCCCCCCCCCTAATTATCACAATGTTTTTTTCTGCTTCTTCGTAACACATCATACCCTAACTTCTCTTTTCTGTCCCCTCCATGAATTTGGAAGTTCATTTAACTTTTTCACTTCTCTGGATCTCATACATCCTTGTATGAAGTTCACAATCCAGAGATCTCAGCACTTTGACAAGACCATTATCTGTGGCATCTACAGCCCAACTCTTTTGGCTCACTTGTATATGAGCTATGAGTCAAAGCAAGCAATTGTAGTGCTCAGTTTAAATTAAACAGACTTTGTATGGAGACTTCATCTGGTGTGGCAGAAGTTGGTTAGGCCCCTAAGCTGGGCTAGAACTCAAAAATAGAAGGTTCTGGAAGGAAAAGCTTGGTTTGGTGACAGCTGAGGAGAAGAGGGCAGTATTGAGGCCTTCATGCAATAGGCAAGACCTGAAGGTACATTTGGACAGGGGGAGAAGCCAAGAATAAGACCTCTACTGCCCATTAGTCTGCTGTCAGTGCAGCATGATACCTCCAGCATGGGCCAAGGGGCCAGTGGGGCCCACGCAGGGCACAGGGACCTGTAAGACCACCAACCTTTCCTCAGGAGTCAAACTGATTTCAGGACTGACCCAGGGGCCTTTGGTTGAGTTCTCTCAAAGCTTTGTGTTAGAAATGAATTATATGACTTGAAGGGGAGGAAGTTGTGATGGGAAAATCCAGGAGAGAATGAGGGAGAAGTCGCACTGTTCCAAAGGAAATGCACTTTTTACCTGACTTATGTAACTGCATTTTCTCTGTACATCACCTTTACAATAAAAAAATAAAAAAAAAACCCTGCAAAAAGGAAAGCTGCAATGCCATTGCTGATATGCCTATCTTAACAATTATTAAAATCTGACCCCCAAGCCATGGGCTTAAAGGCAGCTTTTATTTCATCAATATACATTTGTTGTCATTAGGGGAGAGGTTGGGTTGGGAAGGATGGGGGAGGATGTTGAAACAGGTGACATTGATCAAGATGCATTGAACTTAAAAAACTGATTTGAATAAATTTTTTTTAAAACCATGCCAGTTCTGGGTAACTTTATTCAAGATATTGACACAAATGGTCCCCCAAAGCAATATAAATTCTGACACTTTAGATTAATTTTTTCTTTTTTGGTCGTGGGACTTGAACTCTGAGCCAGGGCACTGCACGGTCCCTCAGCTCTTCAGCTCAAGGCAAGCGCTCTACCACTTGAGCCACAGCGCCACTTCCAAATTTTGATACTTTTAAAAAGTCCAGATGTGAAGTTTCAAAAAATTTCAGTTTGAAGCCAAAAGTTAAACCAATTCCTAATGATTTTCCTTCTTAAATTCACTATATTTTCTCAGACAGATTACTTAGTATTGGTTGACATGGTTATTTGGACTCATTTTAATTTGGCTTGCAATTTTAGGTTCTAAGTTTGTACCTATTCTGAATATATCTTATTATAATTACAATATAAATCCAGAAACAGCAACAACTCTTCCTGATAGAAGAATTCCAATTATTAAGTATAAGGGAAATAGAAAATCACCATCAGAATACTACTGTTTTAAATGCTACAAGCAAGATCTGCCAATTCATAAAAGTAGTTGCAGAAGTGTCAGCAGCAACAGGACAGCTGCATAGTCTCAAAGTATCTAGCAAATATTTAGTAATTATAAAGGAAAACATAGCAAGCATACAAGAGAAAATCCAAGCAAACACCACCTTAGCATTGCAATAAATATTAACAACACCAGAAACACATTAACACATTAGGTATCCTGTTATGTATATAGCATGCTATCACAGATTGGAAGATAAAACAAGAGACATGGCAACTTAGTTCAAGATGGGACCCTGGATGGGATCCTGGAACAGTAAGGGACATTAGGAAAAATATCTACTTTTAACTCTACTAGGATAGCATTGTAGCAAGGTTAATGTCTTGATTTTGACAAGTGTTCTTCAGCAAGACATCAAAACAAGACAATAGCTTAAGAATATACAGGAATTTACTACTTTTACAATTCTCCTATAAGTCTACAATCATCTCAGAAGTTTGGAAAATAATTTTAAAAAGATAGAAACACATTTATATGTGTACATAGCATGTACACACATATACAAATCAAGAACTTGTGGCAATTGGCATTTGGGTATTTAGCAAGTTAAATAATCATGTTCTCTTCTGAATCAGTCATTGGCTCACTAACAATGTAACTTTAAGGTTCTCCGGTTCCTTATTCTCATATTTAATTATGTAATTTTCTTAGAAAATCCTTTGGCTATACTAGGCCAAAACAAGAGAATCATAGAATAAGATTTTTACATTATCTTGCAAACTCATTCATCACAGCTGTTAAGACCCAGCCAATATTTTTAGAACATTTCTTCTCATCACCTAATACCTTCTTTATACAAGTACTTAAAAATAGAAATATAAATAATTTTTTCATTGTCACAATTAGTTTCTGAGTGGCAGATAGTGAAATGGTCAGCCTAGAGGTTTCACTGAACTACACAGAGCACACTATACAGGGCCAGGTAGCTCATTTCCCTTTCAGTGCATTCAGACCTTTCCAAGATAGATCTGATATGTTCACTTGTGTCCAAGCAAACATACACTATGTTGTTACCTGGTGGAAATGATCCATGGATCAACATTTATTATCCCTAAGATAAATATTCCAAAATTCATAGGAAACTGCACAAGACACCCAGAATGACCAAAGCAAGCCAGATGTGGGGGGCAGTATTGGAAGTATCACAATTCCAGACTTGCAATTTTTCTATAGCTCTATAGTGACAGAAACAGCTTGGTAATGGCACAAAAATAGGCCTGGAGAACAATGGAACAGTCTAGAACACCCAGAAGTAACCTATATACTTACAGCCATCTAATACTTGACAAGGGATACAAAAATGTAAGTTGACAAAAAGATCATCTCTTCAAAAAATCAGACTAGGGAAATTGGATATCCATATGCAGAATTGAATGCCTCTGTCATTTTTTTACTACTATCAATTAAAAAGGTATCAAAAACCTCAATGTAAGACATGAAATCTTGAAATTACCTTACAAGAAGTAGGAGGAATATTTGAACTCATGGACATAGTGGAGAAATTTTTGAGTAGAAGTCAGGGGTTCAGGAAATCAGAGAGAGAAGTGACACATAGGATTACATCAAGCTAAAATGTTTCTGCACAAGAAAGGATGCACTTACTAAACTAAATGTTAGTCTATGGAATAGAAGAACTGTGCTAACTATACAGCTGACAAGGACTTAATATTGAGAATATACAGAAAGGTCAAGAAATTAAACCCTCAAAAAAGAAATTATCTGATCCAATAAGTAAATGGGCAAACAAGCTAAATAGTTATCAGAAGTAACAATGGACAATAAACGTGTGAAAAAATGCTCAATATCTCTGGCTACGAAGGAAATGAAAACCAAAGCATCACTGAGATTCCATCTCACCTCAATGGCAATTATGAAAAAGAAAAACAACAACAGTTGCTTCTGGGGATGTAGGAGAAGAGAAACCCTATTACATTGTTGGTGAGAATTTAAACAGGTAAAGCTTTCTCTGGAAGTTTTTAGATTCTTAAAAAACTAAACCTAGGGGCTGGGAGTGTGGCTTAGTGGTAGAGTGCTTGCCTTGCATGCACAAAACCCTGGGTTCGATTCCTCAGTACCACATAAACAGAAAAAGATGGAAGTGGGTTTGTGGCTCAAGTGATAGAGTGCTAGCCTTGAGCAAAAAGAAGCTCAGGGACAGTGCCCAGGCCCTGAGTTCAAGCTCCAGGACTGGCAAAAAACAAAACAAAACAAAACAAAAGACAAAACCCTAAACCTAGAACTGTGTTATGATCCAAATATACCACTCTTGGGCATTTAACCAAAAATTACAAATCAGGGTACAGGAAAGTTATTTGCATACCTATTTCATTGCTAAACTATTCATCACAGACAAGTTATAGAAATTTCCCAGATGCTTCCACTGTACAAATGGATCAGAAATATACTCATTATCTTGCCCATGTAATTGTAACCCCTCTGTACAGTATGTTCACAATAAAAAAAAAGAAAATAGAACTTTTGGGAAATACATATTTCACACATATTTGCAGGGAAATGTGTGAACCTGGAAAAAAATAGGTTTAGTGAAGTCAGTAAGGCTCAGGAAGACAGCAAGGCTTAAATTACACACACACACACACACACACACACACACACACACACACACAATGAAGTATTGTATGTGCAGGGAAGGATTCTAATACTGCAACTCCACTGAACAACTAATAGTTTAACATAATGACAACTAGGAAGCTGCAATATGCCTTGGTAAGGGAAGGGACTAATGTCAGGGGGAGAGGGTCAGACAAAGAGAGGAAGGGTGGGTTAATGAAGTCAATATTCAGTGAATGTAAATGATCAAGGTGAATTGGAATTGTTGTGGTTGGGAGAGATAGGGAGAATGATAAAAGGCGTGACATTGATGAAGATGCACTGTACTCACAAACTGACCTGTAGAATGGAAACCCTTCATACAAATTCTTTTTTTTGAGGGGGGGGGTTTGGAAAAAGTTTATTGGCACATCACATGCTTATTTACAGCATACAGGCATGAGAAGTAAATCTTCAGTCAGGGGCAGAAAGTTAATCTTAAGCAGTTTTGGGGGAGCACAGACAATGAGAGTTAACTTAAAGTCAGCAAACAGGAATTCATACAAATTCTTAAGATAACAAAAGGAAATGCTTTTGGATAAAACGATTTTGTAGGGTAAGCATTGTCCTAAAGGATTTTCCTGCTGGGCGCTGGTGGCTCACGCCTGTAATCCTAGCTACTCAGGAGGCTGAGATCTGAGGATTGCGGTTCAAAGCCAGCCCAGGCAGGAGAGACCGTGAGACTCCTATCTCCAATAAACCACCAGAAAACCGGAAGTGGCGCTGTAGCTCAAGTGGTAGAGCACTCGCCTTGAGCTGAAGAGCTGAACGACAGTGCCCAGGCCCAGAGTTCAAGCCCCACGACCGAAAAAAAAAAAAAAAAAAAAAAAAGGATTTTCCCTAAACAAAAGGATGACTGAGCACCAGTGGTTCATGTTTGTAATCTGAGGGACTCAGGAGGCTGGGATCTGAGGATCTCGGTTTAAAACCAGGGTAGGCAGGATGGATTTGGGCCTTTTATGTCCAATTAACTATCAAATAATCCAGAAGTGGAGCTGCGGAACAAGTGGTATATGGTTAGTGGTGAGCAAAAATGCCACCCCCCCCCCCACAGAATAGTATAGAACAAAAAGCTGCAATAAAAGTTACTATTTTTTTTTTTTTTTGGGTCCGGTCATGGGGCCTGAACTCTGGGCCTGGGCGCTGTCCCTCAGCTCTTCAGCTCAAGACTAGCGCTCTACCACTTGAGCCACAGCGCCACTTCCGGCTTTTTTCTTTTTGCTTATGTGGTGCTGAGGAATAGAACCCAGGGCCTCATGCATGCAAGGCAAGCACTCTACCACTGAGCCACCTTCCCAGCCCAAAAGTTACTAAGTTTTACAGTAAAGTATAAGGAGCTCTTAACATATTTGTGTGTGGTAAGCTATAATGCAAGAGTTATCAAAATGATATTTTAATTAACACCTCATTCTATTTTTCTATACTAACGAGGCTATCTGAAGAACACTGTTCTACCATTAATAAATATTTTCTTAAGCAACTGATTTTAAGGAAGAGTTTTTTTTTTACTTAAGCAAATAATGGTAAACAAACAACTATTATTTTAAGTGATTCTAACATACTTTGTTCCCTGTATGTCTGAGAAAAAAAATTGTAGAGTGATATGCTAAATATTGCTTCTTCTCTTGTATGTTTAATGTATTTCTGTTCCCTAAGTTAATATAAGCCTTGTATGCAGGAATAAGGAAAATTCTTTATAAATCTAGTACCCTCTGAGTTAAAGAGGTTAATGAACCTTGCTTCTTAAAATTTCTATGCATTTATTTATTTTTTTATTACATATATAGGAGGAAAGGATTCATTGTTACTTTCTATGTAGGTTTATAATGTGTTTCATTAACCTTCCCCTTCCCCAACATGTATTCCTAACTGTAACAACAGGGGGATAAAAAACCACCTTAAAAACTCTCCCTCTTTGCAGATGACATGATTTTGTAGTTAAAGAATTCCATGGACTCCACTCCCAAATTACTCGAGCTGATTTGAAACTTTGGCAAAGTTAGCAGAGTTTGAAATTAACCCTCAAGAACTCTACTGCATTGGGAATGTAAACTTGTTCAACCACTTTGGAAAGCAGCATGGAAGTTCCTCAAAAGACTCCACATAGAGCTCCCCTATGACCCAGCAATCCCACTTTGGGGCATTTACCCAAACGATCACAAACAACGCTATACTAAAGCTACCAGCACAACTATGTTTATCACAGCATTATTACCATAGTTAAGATGTAGAACCAATCCAGATGCCTCTCAGTAGATGAATGGATCAAGAAAATGTGATACACACACACACACACACACACAATGGAATTCTATGCCTCCATCAGGAAGGACATTGCCCCATTTGTTAGGAAAGGGAAAGACTTGGAAAAAATTATATTAAGTGAAGTAAACCAGGCCCAAAGAAACATAGGTCCCATAGTTTCCCTTATTTGCAATAAAAAGTATGTCTAGGACAAGCAGAAAAAGTCATATGTACATATGACCATATGATGATGTTAAGGGAAATGAACTCCAAGACAGGGACACAAAGAGTCTTTTCTTTCTTGCTATTGTTTTTAATGTATTTAAAATGTACTGTGTTATATTTTTTTGTTTGTTTCTTTGGTATGTTCCTTCCCCATGGTATAATCCCTGTTTTCACTGTATTTGATTTCAGTGACCTGCCTCTTGTATATACACTTTTCTGATCTGGGGAGGGGAAGGGAAAAAAATGCTTAATTAAGGATACAGGTTGACCCATTGTAACAATGAGATGTACAAGACACTATGTTGAAAATGAACTTTACAACTTCACCCAGTGGGGAGCCATGGGGGGCCAGGGAGTAACTGTGGGAAGGAAGGAATGGTAGAGGAAAAACAAAGTAGGAGTCAACACTGCTTGATAGGAAATATACTCAGTACCTTACTCATGTAACTGTAACCCCTCTGTAGTATTTTTACAGTAAAAAATGTATTTAAAGAAAATTACCCTAATAGACTTCAAGACTAGTATAAGAGACATTCCTTCTAAATTGTTTTTCTCCCAATTAGATCATAAGATGTCTTTTTAGCACTGAGTCCCTTCTAAACTGTCATTTCACTCCAACTTCAGATAAGAACTACTGGGACATCACATTCAGGCAACAAAAAAGGCCTCTAGGGACAAAGCTTATTCCAGTGATGAAGAACCATTCAGATTCTAATAGTATGGAAGTAAGCATTGAGACAGGGGATGTTGTCAGATTCCAAATGGAGTCATTTCTGTCATACATTTCAAAAGTAATTAAGCCAAGAGATTGTAAAGAAATGGTTGATAAGCATGGTTTTCTGAAGCTAAAGCTTGTCAACCTTTCAACTAGCCAAAAATCAGAACTTCAGCTTTTTCTATCACCCACTATTTTGATGAGTATCAGAAACCCAGATACCCCCACCTAGGTATGGATACACTCAGCTTCTTACGGACAGGATGGTGGTCCTACCTCTGTTAATATGCCTAAAGATTGCATAAGGCATAAGGGCAGAAATGGAAAATAAAAAATTTCCCATTTGATTTATAAAATCCTGTAACTTCAGGCAATTTGAAGGCAAGTTTTACGTTCTAGAGTTAGGAAATATTTCCATGAGAAGGCCTTTGATTTTGAAAAATGGGAAAGAAGCCACAAAGAACATTTTCCACCTGTTTTCTTCAGGCACAATTATCTTGCATAGTCAATATATCAGACTGGTATACTTTCAACTTCTTTACAGTAAAAATAAGAAACCTTACATCTTTTCAGACAGAAGATGAGGAGGACTGCAACCCACAACTTCATCTTGGGAGTAACAGAGATTAGAAGAGTAATTGTCCATGAAAAGTTTGTTGTTGTTGTTTAGTTTTGGGTCTTAAACTCAGGGCCTAGGCACTGTCCCTGAGCCTATTTGTCCAAGGCTAGCACCCATGAGCATATTTTAATGCTAGTGTCAGGGCCCTGATTCAGTACTAACAAAATTCTGAGTTACAAAATGAGGACACCTGGATACAAGTACCTGAGAATCTTGATTCAGTAATTCTCCTGTTGGGTCTGAGACTGCAGAAGTGGCTCTTATTGATTGGGAGCAATTCCTACATTTCCTTCACTCCCAGAGACTTGCCCTCTCATCATTTGGAGGCCGCTGGACAAGGACTGATTTGCAAGATACTTGAGTCAGGCAAGTTCTATGCCTGCTGTGGGAGCAGAAGGTACAAATTCAGCTAAGACATGAGGTGGAGCCAGAGGGTTTGCTTGGGATTATGTGCAGAAAGTACACAACTAAGGGCAGAAATAGAGAAGGGACAGGAAGTTTATGTACTGGAGGCCCCTCCTGAGGCACTGGATTTAGCCTCTTGGCAAAGACATGAAGGAGCTATGCAAGCCTGTTGGTTCAATCACTGGAAAAGAGGTTCCACACCTAGTGAGGTAGAATGCCTGAGTTGTGATAGTGGACAGTGTGAGAGGTGTGGAGTCCCTTACAGTGCTGAGCAGAAATACTTCTGACAGGTAATGTTGGACTCCTGCATAAGAGAGGTGATTCTGAAGACAGCCTTGTGCACTATTTGTTCAATTGAGCAATACAAGTGTGATGGCCACCAACAGCTAGTCCTGTAGGTCATGACCAGGTGAAGGTGCAGGTAAATATGTTTGATAGAGTCAGGGATGAAAGGACTATGACATGGTATAGTAGACTGGTGTGGTATAATACAGAAACTATGTGAATGACAAATGCAAATAGGA
>NW_012267416.1:2100058-2103313 GCF_000151885.1 Dipodomys ordii
CACTCTACCACTTGAGCCACAGCACCACTTCCAGCTTTTTTCTTTTTGCTTATGTGGTGCTGAGGAATCGAACCCAGGGCCTCAGGCATGCAAGGCAAGCTCTCTACCACTGAGCCACCTTCCCAGCCCTGTTGAACACATTTCTAAAACACATAACTCTCCAAAAATAAGTTTATGGAAGCATGGATATAATTTTCAAAATATTTAATCCTTAGCTAAGTCAATTTTATACAGAAAATTATATATTTTGAAGGAATATTAGATAATATTTTCATATTAAATAAACATTTTGAAATGGTTACCACCATAAAGCTAACACATTTAACAAAGCACATACTTATATGCATGTGACCAGAACTCAGAAAATTCAAGAATGTATTTTTAATACATTTTTATTGTAAAAATACTGTACAGAGGTGTTATAGTTACATGAGCAAGGTAATGAGTACATTTCCTATCCAGCATTGTTACCTCCTCCTTTGTTTTTCTCCTACCATCCCTTCCCTCCCACCCCCACTCCCACCCCCTTCCCTGCTAAAATTGTAAAGTTCATTTTCAACATAGTGTCTTGTACATCTCATTGTTACAATGGGTCAACCTGTATCCTTATTTAAGCATTTTGTTTTTTCCCTTCCCCTCCCCAAATTAGAGAAGTGTATATACAAGATGCAAATACAGTGCAAATACAAATACAGTGAAAACAGAGGTTATACCATGGGGGAGGAACATACAAAGAAAAAAAAAAAATCACATGGTACATTATAAATATGTTAGAAACAATAGCAAGAAAGAAAAAACCACTTGTGTCCCTGTCTTGGAATTCATTTCGCTTAGCATCATTTTGTATGGTCATATGTACATAGCTTTTGACCTTTTCAAGAATGCATTTTTGATGACCTACTAAACAAATCAGTTGGGGAAAAGGAAATAAAAACAAATTATAAATTCTTGACAGTAGGTTTAGACCATGCAGAAGATCGAATTTCAGGGATTGAAGATAGCCTACATATTATAGAGAAAGAACATACAACTATCCAAGATATGATAGATCTATTCAACATTTGGAAGACATCATCAGAAGGCCTAATCTGAGGATAATTGGTGTAAGTGAGCATCTAGAGACAGAAGTTAATGGTCTAGGAAATTCATTTAACAGGATCCTAGCAGAGAACTTCCCAAACATGCAAAAAGATAAGCCTATGCAGATACAAGAAGCTTTTAGAACACCAAATAGACCAGAAAAGGACATCCTACCATAACATTAGAATCCACACAGGACCAATTCAGATAAAAAAGATTCTTAAAGCTGTCAAGGAGAAAAGATCAATGACTTATAAAGGGAAACCAATTAGAATAACCTCAGATTTCTCAGCAGAGACAAAGTAAGAAGAGTGTGGAATAATGTATGTCATGCCTCAAAGACAAACAACTATCAACCAAGAATGCTGTACCCAGCTAAACTCTCCTCATAACAGGAGGTCAGATGAAAATCTTCCATAGCAAAGAAAAACTGAAACTATATCTCCACCAAACCAGCCCTACAAAAGCTACTTTAAAATGTTCTACACATAGAAAACCAACAAGACCACAATAAAGACCAAGAAACCACACCCAAACTGATCCAAGAAGTATAGGAAGAACCCAATTTTTGCATCCCCCAAGAAGGTGGATAACATGCCAGGAACTCCCAAACACCACTTAGTCCTAACTCTCAACATTAATGGACTAAACTCTGCATTTCAGTTACATAGACTGTCTAGTTGGATTAAAAAGCAAGATCCTACTATCTGCTACCTTCAAGAATCACACATTGCCCATAAAAACAAACATATTCTGAAAGTGAAAGGCTGGAACAAAATCTACCAAGCATAAACAGTCAGGACTTGCAATTCTAATATAAGATAAAATAGCTTTCAAATTAAAATTACTGAGAAGAGATAAAGAAGGTCGCTACATACTAATTAAGGGATCTCTCCTTCAGGAAGATATTACAATTCTAAATATCTATTCACCAAACAATGGAGCACCCAAATTCATCCAAGAAACTCTACTTTCCCTCAAATCTCACATAAATCCAAAGACATTAATTGTTGGGGACTTTAACACACCATTATCCCCACTAGGGGATAAAAATCAACAGAGAAACCGCAAATCTAAACAACTGCACAGATCAACTAGATTTAACAGGCATTTACCGAATATTTCTCCCAGTCCCATCAGAAAACATGTTTTTCTTAGCAGCACATGAACATTTTCCAAAATAGACCACATTTTAGGTCACAAAGCAAACCTGTCCAAATTTAGAAACATTGAAGTTATGCCCTGCATTCTCACAATGGAATAAAAGTAGAACTCAACACCAAAAGCCACCAAAGAAAGCCGCGTAACACATGGAGGCTAAACAACACACTGTTGAATCACCAGTGGGTCAAGGAAGAGATTAGAAAGGAAATTCAAATGTTCATGATATTCATCAAAATGAACACACAATTTACCAACTCCTCTGGGACACAGCAAAGACAGTATTCAGAGGCAAGTTTATAGCTCTGAGTTCCTACATCAACAAATTGGAGAATCTGAAACCAACAATTTAATGAGACATCTGAGCCTCCTTGAAAAAGAGCAGCAAGAAAAAGGAAATCAAAACAGAACTTAGAGAGTGGAAAAACCTCCCATGCTCCTGGATTGGAAGGATCAACATTGTGAAAATGGCAATACTTCCCAAGGCTATCTACAAATTCAATGCAATACCTATCAATATTCCAACCTCATTCTTCAAGGAAATAGAAGAGGCAATTCAAAAATTCATATGGAACAATAAAAGACCCCAATAGCAAAACTATCCTTAACAGAAAGAACAGTATTGGAGGAATATCAATACCAAATTTCAAACTCTACTACAAAGAAATAGTAATCAAAATATCTTGGTACTGGCACAAGAACAGATCTCAGGACCAATGGAATAGAATTGAAAACCCAGAAATGAGTCCACAGAGCTATAGCCATCTAATCTTTTCTAAGGGAGCTAAAAAAATAGAATGGAAGAAAGACAGCCTCTTCAGTAAATGGTGCTGGCAAAATTGGTGAATCACTTGTAGAAAACTAAAGCTAGATCCTTTTTTTAAATTTTAAATTTTAATTTTAATTTTTTTGTGAACATAATGTACAGAGGGGTTACAATTACATGGGCAAGATAATGAGTACATTTCTTATCAAGCATTGCAGCCTCCTCCTTTGTTTACCCTTCACATCCCT